>NC_140654.1:27129450-27596450 GCF_978046115.1 Saccoglossus kowalevskii
CGCGGGAAATACCAGCGTGGAGAGTCGACCCAGTTGCGTTGGAAAATAGAGACACTACCCAGAATGGGGGGACATCGGTAAGAATACGTAACGATCGACAGTTTGACATAAAAATTGGTAGGATTATAAATGAATGGAAAGCATCGACCATACAAGGTGAGTGAACAAGGGGTGGGACATATCTTAGTTCATGTTTCTTTACTGTAATTTGCAATGAAATAAAAATTTTCCGTGGTGGACCAATTCAGACCGCTCACCCTAACAGACCAGTTTCCGGGGACTCGGTTCCACCTAGTTGGGTCTGTCGGACCCTAAACTTTTCCCATGGACTGTTTTGCGGATTTGGGTTTTTCTAATAAACTTCCACCACGTGGGTCCGTTTCCTTTAACTGTCGACCGTGGATACCAGTGGTGCCGTTGTTACCCATATGCATATATCCTAAAATGCAATGCGGCGATATCGCGATGTGTACTCACCCCTTAACCAAACATACTTCACCCGAGCGGAAACTAATTCCGTGATACACGGGTTACACAGTGACAGTGCGGGGCAGCACAGTCACTCTACTCCTAATAGAGTGACTGTGGTGGCAGGGAAAATATAAACTCGAACGTGTACCACAAAACAATTGAAGATTCCCCAAAATGGATTAAAAAGCAGGTTTCTTCATAAAGTCATTAATTAATATATTTATTCAACGACAAAACATCAATACAGTAAATATATCTATTACAATGCTCACAGAATCAAGAAATATACTGTGGGGGCTAACAAGGAAATAAAATAACAAAGTTCTGAACCCCCACATAGACGCATAATTAAGTACGCATTCATAACCAAGAATTACGTAATGTGTAATAATTCAAGTTAAAAGGAAATAAACGAGCATTTAAATCCACCCCGACACAGTGCGTGAATACTGGGGAGTATTGACTCGTATTAAACTGCAACAGTATGTGGATACCGGAAACTATTGACTTGTATTAAACCGCGACAGTATTTAGATTCCAGGAACTATTGACTCGTATTAATCTGCGACAGTATGTGAATATTGGGAACTATTGACTTGTATTAAACTGAGACAGTATTTAGATACCAGGAACTATTGACTCGTATTAAACTGCGACAGTATTTGGATACCAGGAACTATTGGCTCGTATTAAACTATGACAGTATTTAGATACCCAGAACTATTGACTCGTAAACTGCGACAGTATTTGGATACTGAGAACTATTGACACGCCACTTCTATATATGTTTATATGCCAGCTTATCGCGTGACATCGACCTATTTCACCTGAATATTAACCTATGAGCATGTTTCCACATGATATTTACCCATACAAGGTCGTTGACCCCTGTCGCTCAAAGTACTCTCGGAGTACAAGAATTGAGGTGTCATCCGGCAAGAAAACAAATGTCAGATCTTTTTTTAATCAATTTGCACGTATCGATTCGAAAATGCATGTTACACAAGTGTTTGCGGGTGCATTTAGCGTTCAGTTTGTGGTATTGTTTTTACGAGCATACTCGAAGTACGTCATACCAATGAATAGTAATCGTGTTTATTCCATATAAAGTATAACAATATTTAGCGACATCTGAGCTGATAGTCCAACGCGACTGTCATTTAGTGGCAGTCCCCCCCCCCCTGAGGGTGAGGGAAGTCAGACAAAAACCAGGTCGAAAGCCTAAATTAACATAAACGGGTTCTTACTTGGGTCGGCAACACTGCACACAATAATTATTTTTTTCTCACACTTTGTTACTCTGCCAAGACCTACATGCCGTCATTCACGTGCAGTACGCCCGGAAAATGCCCCCTCTGAATATGAAAATGTAATTGCGTTCGCGCACAGCACCCTGGCACGTGCTGAGTGCCTGGTCGAAAACGTAAACCCGTACTATGAAACCATGCTTTAATTCTAGCCCGTACTAGAGCGTAGCGTTACAAAATGTCACTAAAATTTGAACGGTAATTTG
Source organism: Saccoglossus kowalevskii (assembly GCF_978046115.1). Taxonomy (NCBI): domain Eukaryota; kingdom Metazoa; phylum Hemichordata; class Enteropneusta; family Harrimaniidae; genus Saccoglossus; species Saccoglossus kowalevskii. Next base: position 27,131,435 of record NC_140654.1, read on the forward strand.
TCATTGACAATGACTTGTCATGATTATTACTCTGATTGGATAACGCGTCAATATTTATATGACGTCGTAGCAGGTTTTTATCACCAGTACATTTCTGTTTAATTGTAACCTAATACTCTCTCTATTCGTTTACAGCCACTGTCAACCGTAATTACACTTACGACGTTGCAGATTTTAATCATTTCAACAGTCGCATGAATCAAGAACATCGCGAGAATGCCCTTTCCTCATTTCACAACCAACAACGTTCTATTATATATGAACCAAACCATACACGGAATCACAGCATTACATATGATAGTGCGCCCTCACGTACCATTAGAATGCCGGAAATGAGGGAATCACCACGTCGTGAAAATACTGATTCGTCGTTCAACTTTTTGAATTCAGTCTCAAACCTTTTCACACGTGTTGTTGATTTCATAAGTGACGCGTGGCGCAATAACGTGTCCACCCGGCGTCGGGAAGATGATGGGCTGCCCACTTAGAACAGTCACAGTGAAAAGGAGTACATTGCCAGACGAACGGTCTAGTTGCAGGGACAAAACACTAAATATAAAGATCCTAAGGAGTGTGAAACAGTGCTGTAGAATTTCGAAATTCATTTAGTTTTGTTTTAATTCCTCTATCAACAAATTTATCCGCTTTGCATATACTTTGAATTGAACATCCTTGTTTTGGAGTAAATATAAGGAACATTGTTTGTTCTGAACCATGAGTGTTTAATACTATGTTTCCATTGGTATACTGAAATAAATAAATAAATAAATAAAGACATAATACAAACAAATACATGGAACAATCTTGTCTTCAGAAACCATGACTGTTACTAGATGATTGTATCCATTAGTGTAATATACTGAAACAATGAAGAAAGTAATAAATAAATAAAAAAAAATAAAAAAAAAATATAAACAAATAATAATACAAACAAATACATGAAACAATCTTGTCTTTAGAAACTGTTACTAGATGATTGTATCCATTAGGGTACTTAAACTGAAAGAAATGAAGAAAGTAATAAACAAATAAATAAATAAATGGAATATACTTGTCAGTCATTATAATCAGAATTGTTACTTGATGCTTGTTCCATTGGTGTACTTAAACTGAAATGATGTTTGACGCAATTCAGTTTCCTCACGGGTCTATAAGCAGGACTTACTGTGTTTTGTGTAATCCATCAATGCCTAATCAATATCAATCGTTTATTGATTCAAACAAACTTAAGATATTTTAATTAATCAGAATCATATATTGTACGTAGACTGAATTCGTTCATTTAATGTAATGATCGTCTATAAAGCGATGGATTGTAAACCTTTATATCGAGAATTGTCAACTTAATGCAATTTTTTTAACTCGTTTAACGCACAGACAGTATCATCAGTGTACATGCTTTATTACCGGTGTTATATTACGAGCTGGTGTTATGAACTTTGACCTATTTTGTATTTGATATTGCCATATTACTGATTTTTGTGATGCAAGTATTGCATGATTTAATACAAATCAACGAGTAATAGTGGGCGTAATTGTGAAATGTCTCATTGTACAGCGGTATGCCGAGAATAATGATTTAAGTAGCCTGGACCAGTATTTTGTATATCTGCAGTTAACAGCATGATTGCAGCCTTGACAGTGATAACGCTATTGACCGTCACACTTGTTTCGCCCGCATGCGCAGTAACTGGTTGGCAAGGACCGATCGTTCGCATCGTTTTTCGTTGTTGTCGATATTAAATACCCATGTATATGTCACTGTTAATAAGTGTTAATAAAACAGCTTGCTGACAACTTTGTCATAACAGAATGCGATCTTTGCTGATCGGTAAGCGGCACTGTTATCAGATATTCGTACGATGGTGACGCATGTGACGTCACAGTGTGATTTTTAAGTTGTTTCCTTGTTTGTTGAGCACATAAACCGAACAAGAGCCCGATAGCGTGAATAACAATACATTTCTTTTACACCTGAAAATAGACGCAATTCAAGTAATTGAATAATGTTTTTAAATGTTAAACACATAGATAGTATTCATATACAAGAAATCAAACCAACATTTAGAGTTGAGTTCAGTTAAAAATTATCGTACTATTTCTGTAGTTTGCATCGCAAAAATACATAATATGGATAAGAATAAATTTATCCTAATTGTCCTTTTTCATACAATTTCCAGATTCACAATAAGACATTATTGAGCTACAGTAGATGCGATATATTTATTACTGGTCTTAAAAGTTACACCTTATTACCCTATTAGAAATAATTAGCCAGCTTTATACAAGTTATATTGTCTGTGATAATCTATGAATAAATCATTTTTTTACCAGTCAACTGAACATCTCTTGTGCTTGATATTATATTAAACAATGCACAAATGGATGCTGTACAGCAGTAGTAATGTCCTACATAAAACTTTACTATTAATAATTTGCAAGTGCACGAATGATAAGTATGAATAAATCAGATACACAATTGTGTTGTTAGTATCATTACTACTGACATACATCAGATGGCAGTTTCTCAAGAGTGCCATCAAGATCAATATCGGCCGAACTCCAGGCAAACAGATCACCTTCTGTATCACCATTACACTCTGCTGCGAGTTGCCCTATTTCATCATCAGTCAGAATTCTGCTCCACATATTGAAGTATGCCAGCTCTCCTTTCAATGTCTGGCTAGACTCGTATCCACCACGTAAGCTGTCTTGTTCTTGGCCAAGTATCAGAACACCACCTCCTCGGATTACGCTTCCACTCCGAAGACCTGAACCAGATGCAGTCAAAGCACCATCATCATATATACCCCATATGCCACCATTAGATGACCACGTGACACACACATGGTGCCATTCGTCATCATTCACAGCAATACCACTGTTGCCCCCATTGGTGTCTCGCATTACAACTTCCAAATTACTGGTATCGAATAGGATGAACTCATTATAGCTTCCACTGATAGCATAAGATATTGGTGTCCCCTGGTTGGTTTCTTTCGTTTTTACCCACATACAAGCAAATAACTCACTCAGCTCGGGGATGGGTGTTCTAATAGCCACGTCAGACAATGCACCAACAACCAACTTCTCATTACCAACCCATTGAACTGAATTTAAAGAAACATTTCATTTCATAATTATTATACGATGTGATATATTTACTATTGGGGGAGATTGCATGTATAAATTGAAAAGGTGGCTGGGGCACTGCTTATAAAAATCATTGCACCATTGAGTGTTTTTATTATTGTTTATATTAAATAGGGCTACGTTTGTATTACAAGTATGGTATGACCAACAGATCTAACACGAAACTGCCCATATCTGTTTGTATTTTGCATGGTAATGTCTGTAAAAAAACACTCGCTCTGTAGAGTAGAAAACATTAACAACTAGGCATCACTAATATAATAACTTACGACATATATCAGCTTGAAGCGTTTCATAACCACCATCAAGATCAATATTACCCGAACTCCAAGCAAACAGGTCACCTTCTGTTTCACCATTACACTCTGCTGCGAGTTGCCCTATTTCGTCATCACTCAGAATTCTGCTCCACATATTGAAGTATGCCAGCTCTCCTTTCAATGCCTGACTAGACTCGTATCCACCACGTAAGCTGTCTTGATCTTGGCCAAGTACCAATACACCACCTTCTCTGATTACGTTACCACTCTGCAGACCAAAACCAGATGCAGCCAAGGCACCACCATCATGAATACCCCATATGCCATCAATAGACGACCACGTGACACACAAATGGTGCCAGTCATTATCATTCACAGCAATACCAGTGTTGCGGCCATCACTGTCTCGTACATGGACTTTCAAATCACTGGTATCGAATATGTTAAACTCATTATAGCTTCCACTGATAGCATAGGATATTGGTGTCCCCTTGTTGGTTTCTTTTGTTTTTACCCACAAACAAGCTGACACGTCTCTCAGTTCAGGGATGGGTGTGGTAATAGCCACATCGGACGATGTATCAACAACTATTTTCTCATTGCCTGTCCATGGAGTAGCAACTGAATTGAAAAAAAAAACAAAAACATCAATTTATAATATCTACTAATAATGTGTGGTAATATATTATACACTAATTGAATGGAAATCTAAGAAAGCTGGAAAATAACTTTTGTTCGCTAAAAGTGTTCATGACACGAAGTCCAAATATTCACTATATTTGAATCACATCTTCAATATACCTAAAACAAAAATTGCTTTTATTGGATGAATATCCATTGAAATATGTCTTATTTTGACCGCAGACATGGCCTTGTCATTTACATGTGGACACATCGGCTTCTAATACGGCATTTAAAAATATGCAAGCAGTGATCAGGGTGGTTCTAAAGGGCTATTAAATAAGGATTATGAATATTCAATAAAATCATGACCATATTTGATGATTTAACATTTTGGTCATATACAGCGCAATTATAGAATTGTTTCTATCTGCAACAGTACCTGAGACATTTTAATTATGCATAATATTGCATGTCTGTGCACTACCCCAGAGCATATATGTACCAAGCTTCTTGAAATAGAGTGATTAGTTTTTGAGATTTCAATGGAAAAGCAACAAATTGGTAAATTATTATGCAAAATAGATAATTAATATTCACGGATTTTAACCTAAAACTAATCAGGTCTGAAATGAAAAGCATTGGCAAAATTGAGTTTCTATGCTGTACATGATATTAATAAGATATTCATCATTGTGTTATTATATACGTCTTGATTAATATAAACAACCAGGAGCTCAAAGTATTGTAGCAAAAAAAAGTATCGCGTCTATAAATCCAAAAGTAAAAACGATATACGCATTATTTCTACCATTGCACAATTGAACACCCTACATAAAATTTTATATTGAATATGGAGAGATTCAAACAAATATCTATGCTGTGACCAAAGTTTTTTGCTGGAATCACCTAATTGTGCATCAATAGAGCATAGATGTGACATTGTATGTATGGTAACATGGTATAGCATATAAACAACTAGATCAGACAAAAAACTGTCAACAATATTACTAAAACTTACAGCATACATCAGCTGGTAGAGTTTCATAACGACCATCTAGATCAATTTCACCCGAACTCCAAGCAAACAGGTCACCTTCTGTTTCACCATTACACTCTGCTGCGAGGTGCCCTATTTCATCCTCACTCAGAATTCTGCTCCACGTATTAAAGTATGCCAGCTCTCCTTTCAATGCTTGACTAGATTGATATCCACCACGGAAGCTGTCTTGTTCCTGGCCAAGTACCAGTACACCACCTCCTCTGATTATACTACCACTCCGAAGACCTGAACCAGATGCAGCCAAAGCACCATCATCATAGATACCCCATATACCTCCATTAGATGACCACGTGGCACACAAATGGTGCCAATCATCATCATTCACATCAATACCACTGTTTCCACCACTACTGTCTCGTACAACGACTCTCAAATCAGTGGTATCGAATAGGGTGAACTCATTATAGCTTCCACTGATAGCATAAGATATTGGCGTGCCCTGGTTGGTTTCTTTTGTTTTTACCCACAAACAAGCTGTTAACTCACTCATTTCGGGGATGGATGTTCTGATAGCCACGTCAGATGATGCATCAACAACTAACTTCTCGTCACCTATCCATTCAACTGAAAATCAATTTCATTTAAAAACATCTCATTAAAATTAATATATACTGCATATACCTTTAGTATATTAGTTTATATTAGTATATTTTAGTATCATTATGCCTATCACAGTGAAAAAGAACTGATGAATATTTTAGGCAAAATCTTAAAAAAAATAAGTCATAGTTTATGGTAGTTGTTAAATTGGTTACCATGGCAATATAAATCTTGTAAATACAACCATCTCCTTTGAATTTTCAAAGCAATAATTAAATTATTGGTTGCAAATTGTACCAAACCTTTTATACAAACCAAACTAAATGATTTTCCCACTCCAACGCAATCACTTACATAGGTAGGTTGCAATAACAAATATGCTTGTGTGTAAATCAGGAGAGACCCTGAGAAGAACGATTTCAATTTCCTCTCGTGATTCACGCAATTATTGAGTCGATATCTTTAGAGCCAATGGAATTTATGACTGCAATCTATTATCTCACTAATGAAGTATGCCATATCATCTGTGGTACTCAAAAAATGTTTCACACATTGTGTAATAAATTGCACTGCGGAGGACTTGGCACTGTCCATAATTGTTTATATTGAATAGCCACAAACGTCCTACTTTATTTTGTTATGTCCAGACATCGGTGTGTGTGTGGTATTATTAGGCGAATCACCAATAGTCATTATTATAACTTACGACATATATCTGCTTCAAGAGCTTCAACACTACCACCAAGATCAAGATTATCCAAACTCCAAGCAAACAGATCACCTTCTGTTTCACCATTACACTCTGCAGCGAGTTGCCCTATTTCATCATCACTCAGAATTCTGCTCCACATATTGAAATACGTCATTTCACCTTTCAATGCCTGGTTAGAGTCATATCCACCACCTAAGCTGTCTTGTTCTTGGCCAATAATCAGGACACCACCACCTCTGATTGAGCTACCACTCCGAAGATTTAAACCAGAAGCCCCCAAACCACCATTGTCATATATAGCCCATGTACCGCCATTAGATGACCAAGTGACACACAAATGGTGCCATTCATTGTCATGTACAGAAATGCCACTGTCGCCACCACCACTCAGTCGTACATAGAGTTCCAAATTACTAGTGTCGTATAGAACAAACTCACTAAAGCTTCCACTGACAGCATAAGATATTGGTGTCCCTTTGTTGGTAACTTTTGTTTTTAACCACAAACACGCTGACAACTCTGACATTTCGGGGATGGGTGTAGTAACAGCCACGTCAGATGATGCATCAACTAGTAACTTTTCACCTCTTGCCCCTTGAGCTGCAAAATAATTGTATTGTAATATATACAAATGTTGATAAACTATTTTACAATTTAATCATAATTAGGAAGTATGGAAACAGATAGATTCAATGAGCAAACTATAGACATAAATGGACCAGTTAGCCAGTTGGTCAATATCAAATGAGTAAGAACTGTGATAAGGCCTAATTTCGTATAAAGATTATCACATGGCTAGCCCTGATGGCCAATCTGACATTTAGAAGCCGAACTTTATTCTTGGAGAAACAGAAGAACAACAAATTACACAAATTCTACAACTTCAAATTCAATAGTTTTAAATACACTGACCCAATCACCTGGATTTGCAACTAACAAAATTGAAATCTCGGTTTTCATTTCTGCCATTGAAGTGGATCTCATCACCATGCAAAAGAAACTGTGACAATACTAATATTAATTCATCTGTCAACTCTAATTTCCAATATTTAAGAGTTATAATATATGTTCTTGTGTTTTGCTCTACTTCGATGCTCCTTTTTATCAGAAGAACGACAGTCTAACATACATCCTACATATACAAACAGTGTAAAAAGAAATACGATTTGTTAAACCGTATTGAATTTACAAAAAATTGAAGAAACCTTCACTTAAAAATGATATATCACAGCTTATCAAACTGGCTACTGCGTATTTTACTGCATTTCAATTACATTGATTCAATGCAGGGCTAGTCTTAACAGTTTGAGACAAAAACATTGAGATGTTATATGATCCATTATGCCCGTGGTCCAATACAATTGTTTATACAAACAGATATAAATATTGATATATAGAATACGCAAAGAACCATAGTATCCCATTCCACACGACCATCTCTAATATTACTCGTATTAGCATTACCATAAACACACTCAACAAAGCACAATACACGGTAATCTCTTGTGTTCATTTCCCACCACAGATGATACCTCGCACTCGAAAATAATTTGAGATGACATAACCACTTGGTTTTCAAACGAAGCATATTACGATTGTTATAAGTAAACATCACCATCTCACCTATAAACAAGACTAACACGGCAGATGAAGAGATGAAATTGTGCCACAGGAGAGATTTCTAATACCGGGTACATTGCCATACTCATGACAATACAATACGCATCAGACCCATCCACCTTTTAACGCACACTAAATAAACATCGTCCTTCAACGATAATAACAAGAATTTAACCTCTCACTACAACTAAACGTGTCAAGGTCATTTTTTATTTCAAAGTGCTGTCATGATTCATATTTTCATGTCTTTGGGTGAGGCCACTTTTAGCGGTCATAGGGACTTTCAATGATGACCCCTGGATAATCTGCATCTGCTTACAATTTATCATGATAGCGTTCATGGCATGTGAGTGGGATTAACCAAAAAGACAACTGGCGGTTATAATTGTCGGATACGGAATATTAGTTGAAATAACAAGACGCCTATAACTATGAGAGTTATGTCCCGACATCGGAGGCAATTAATCAGACATTAAGGCGTGTTAAATACTTTGTGTGATTGTCTATATGTGTTGAGGCTACGCCTCGAGCTCTTAAACTACTCTGTAATTAGTTAACAGTCGGAATGTGAATAAAACCGATCTCAGTTAGTTGTGGCAAGCTCTCGAAGAGGCCCAAGTCTTAACGCGGCCGGGAGAGAGTTACAACGCGGCTGAGACCCAATTGACACAATTCGATTCTCTGTGTGTCTTTGTTCGATTGAAAGGGTGGCGAAACTTCCGATCACTGGTATCTGACTCGAAGGCTTGATAACGCGACAATTAAGCCTTCATAATGCACTGAATGATTTTTACAAAACATCCTTTTTATCACAGTAAATGTGTGAATTCAATTTATCACAAAAACGCCTAATTTAAAACCTGTTTACATTGTGAACACGAAATTGCGTTTGTTTTGTATCAGTTGTAAAAAAAAAAACGGTTTGAACAATTCAGAATAGCCTGTATTCTTTCTTGTCCGTTCAGAATTCCGCATATTGACTGAAGTTATATGATTAGACTATGTTACCCCTGTTGAATACAATTGTCCAGTTGGGCGCAGTCGGTAACAACCACACACATACAAGTTCTGACACATATCATCGCAATAGTTTCTGCTGAAACAAGCAGCAAATTATAAAAATAAAATTTTAACATGAAAACAACATTGCGCTCACCCGATTCAGTTGTAAAGACCGTTGTAAGTATAGTAGTTGTAATGACTGGTGCAGTTGTTTCTGAAAGACGAACACAAATGTATATTATTCCTAAATTCTCAAACAATTATGACATAATAATTTATTAATCTATTGACGAGCAAATGTACAAAATGCATCAATGCCATTTCATTGCAAAATGCACTGAACAATATTTTACAAAATCCTTTGTCTTACAGTACTGTAAAATACTTTATTTTCGCTTAGAATTAATTTTCGCTATTTTCGCTGAAGGGATGATCAGTGAAAACAATCCAGTGAATATACCTTTTTATTTTACATTCAACTCGTCAAAAATCAGTGAATTTTTATACAAAACGCCTAAACAGTTTTTTTTTCAGCGAAAAATTAATTCCAGCTAAACTAAAGTATTTTACAGTATACCTCGAAATTATTACAAATGTGTAAATTTAATTTATGACCAGTCTGTCGTCTTGCTCTTCCATTCGGAATTCCGTCACTAATGAGTCATGTGTCGTTTTACATCATTGAATATAATGATAGAAGTGCCAGAACCACTTGGATGCAGTCGGCAATAAACGACATCATCGCTTATCAACGTATCCATGAATTCATACGTTTTAAATGTTGAATGTTCAAATGTTGAATTCATTTTGACTAAACACTGAACATTTGTGGAGCCGGACCCACACTGCTACGACTCGTCATAGCATGCCGTGTTGTAATTAACGTAGACACCAATTAATGGATCATTTTCCTTAAATCAACAATGTTTTCAAACTCTGAAATGGCAATAATACAGAGGCAAAGTCAGTAAACGAATGAAACGAAATATTGACATTTGAAAAAAGCTTTTACCTGATTCAGTTGTGGGGGTTGATGTAGGTATCGTAGTTGGTGCAGGCGTAACTGAAAAAAAGTAATATTACTCATAATTTTGGTCTTTCTTACATACCTGTAACCGATTATCCACGCCTGTAATTAACGTTGTTTCAACAAGCACTAGAATTAATGTGTGAATTAATTTCAGGACTAGCAATAACTTCTAGGTATCATTTGTGACCCAAAATACAAAGAGAGAATTACCAAATTTGATATTCTCGAAGAAACGGTGAGTTGTAACATTTATTTTGGCCCAGTTTTTTTCGGATTCCCTCGGTTTACGCACTACAAGTTTGCCGGCATCACATTATTTGCTAATCTTTATGAAAATCAGATGGCTAACTTGGTCGGGTGGCAAGATTAACATCTCTGTGCATCGCATTTGTCAGAAATTTAGCATGTCTAAATGTTGGCATCCATTGTGTGCAATTTACATGCGCTTCTATGGAAGGGTAAATTTAGGTGTGTGACCGTGTGGATGTTTGTCCATTCACTTCGAATACTTATTTATTTACATATCAGGCAGGAGTTTTGTTTGTTGTCGAGGTTCAGTGAGTTCTTGTACCTAACTGTTATATTGTCATGAAATTAAATCTGCAGTTTTGGCTCATATTGCATGACTGCCAAAACTTCATATTATTGTATTGACATCATTCAACATACATTGGAATCTGTCTTGTTCTAGTGTGTAAGTACTGAGAAATAATTCTAGTGTGTCTTGATATACTTTATTTGTGTAGGTCAATTCCAAAATAGTTTTAAAACGTTTTTGCTTTCCATTTTGTGAAATCTTCCTCTTATTCCCCTCCCATCCCCTTAGTGCACAATGATACACATGGCAGCTGTCAGTATTAGAGATGTATTGCTGTTTCAAATAATTTGTCTTACTTGTTATCGTGCATGCACATAGGCAAGTACAAGTAATCGTAATTGTCATTCAGGTTCCTTTATATTATGTTATATTGATTATATGTAGGACATCAACATTCTTTAAAGAAATGAACTTGACACCAACAAATTAACAACTTTAGCACAATTATGCCGTGATCCGTGACAAAGTAAACAGCAGCCAGCTTTGATATTGCAATGCAATAAACCTTCACATTATATCCATCCATTGTACAGCAAACCAATGCATTCTGCTACACGTATACCTTATCAGAGGGGAACCTATTTGAATAGCAAACGACTATAACCTATAAAACATTGTCGAGAACAGTGAGACGAAAATGAAGGTGCACAACATAGGCACTGATAAAACATGAACTAATTAACATTTAATTAATAAAACCTTTACGAGTACAAATTCAAATACACACACACACACACACACACATCAGATTACATCTCATAATGTTAATCCTGAACATACCCATCCTTACCTTTTAATCGAAATATCAAATATTAAACGGCATGCATATAATTGATAACACTACTTACTACTTTAATATACTTAGTAAAGTTGTATGCTACATGTGGCATAACAAATTATTTACATCAACAACTAACTCCTCATTACCTGTCAACTGAACTGAATGTCAATTGGATTCCGAGAAATATTTCATTCCAAATGTATAATAATAAGGCACACATATGCTGTTGCTGGGAGGTCCGTTGTATAAATTTAAAAAGATCGGTGTAATTATACAAATTATTGAGAGCACCTACTATTGTCTGCATTAAACCTTTACGACAAACAGATTTGTTCTGTGCGTTAATGTCTGTAAAATAGGTACACATGCTACATAATATTGCAATATATTTCTTGTATATTTTTGAATTAGCGAAAGAAAAACAACAGTAGTATAATTACTTACGACATAGATCAGCTGGAAAAGTTTCATATGTGCCGTCTAGATCAATATCACCCGAACTCCAAGCAAACAGGGCACCTTCTGTTTCACCATTACAATCTGCTGCAATTTGCCCAATTTCATTATCACTCAGAATTCTGCTCCACATATTGAAGTGCGCCATTTCTCCTTTCAATGCCTGACTAGACTCATATCCACCACGTAAACTGTCTTGTTCCTGGCCAAGTACCAGTACACCACCGCCTCTAATTACTTTATCAATTTCAAGACCTGAACCGGATTCAGCCAAATTACCGTTGTCATAGATACCCCACAGGCCATCACTCGATGACCAAGTAACACACAAATGGTGCCAAACATTGTCATTTACGGAAATGCCACTGTTGCGGCCACTACTCTCTCGTACACTGACTTTTAAATCACTGGTATCGAATAGGTTGAACTCATTGAAGCCTCCACTGATAGCGTAGGATAGTGGTGTCCCCTGGTTGGCTTCTGCTGTTTTTACCCACAAACAAGCTGACACGTCACTCAGTTCAGGGATGGGTGTGGTAATAGCCACATCTGATGATGCATCAACGACTATTTTCTCATTACCTGTCCATGGAACAGCAACTGAATAGTATTTAAAAAACATTCAATTAGAACAACTACAAATAATGAAATTATTATACTAAGATTGAACGCAGAAAGCTTTTTGGCATAGAGCAATTATTGTTTTAATCTCCATATATAATAGTATTTAAATTAACATCACTGGCCAACATTGTGGTACCATGCTGTAGATTTTAACAATAGTTGGTTGTCATGTCACCATCAACTGTGTTATTACATTCATCATGATTATTATGAACAAAACAACCACGAACTAGAAAGAGCAAGAATAGTAGCATACAAACATACATACTCACTCGATAAGTAAAGGTGAATTTGTTCAAACATTTCACCATTGAATCACCCCCCTAACCCGCATTACAATTTATATTGGATATGACAAGATTCGAATAATGCTGTTACCAAGAATGATATACTGTGAATATCTAATTGTGTTGCACTGTGACAGTAACAAAACAATAATCATTGCACATTATCAAACGGTTTTCATTGTAGGTATTGAAATATAGTATAGAATATGAACAACTAGAATGAACACATAGATGCCAACAATATAATTATAACTTACTACATATATCAGCTGCAAAAGTTTCATAAGTGCCGTCAAGATCAATATCACCTGAACTCCAAGCAAACAGGTCACCTTCTGTTTCACCATTACACTCTTCTGCGAGTTGTTCTATTTCCTCATCACTCAGAATTCTGCTCCACATATTGAAGTACGCAATTTCTCCTTTCAATGCCTGACTGGACTCATATCCACCACGTAAACTGTCTTGTTCCTGGCCAAGTACCAGTACACCATCTGCTCTGATTACATAACCACTCCGAAGACCTGAACCGACAGCAACCAAAACACCATTGTCAAATATTTCCCATAGACCGCCATTAGATGACCACGTGACACACAAATGGTGCCAATCATTATCATTCACATCAATACCACTGTTTCCACCATCACTGTCTCGTACAACGACTCTCAAATCAGTGGTATCGAATAGGCTGAACTCATTAAAGCTTCCACTGATAGCATAAGATATTGGTGTCCCCTGGTTGGATTCTTTCGTTTTTACCCACAGACAAGCTGTTAACTCACTCAGTTCAGGGATGGGTGTTCTAATAGCCACGTCAGATGATACATCAACAACTAACTTCTCGTCACCTGTCCACTGAACTGAAATTTAATTGGATTTCAAGAACATTAAATTAAAATAGTATTATAATGTAGGATACATATACTATTAATGTTAGATCACATGTGTAAATTGAAAAAAAATGAATAGAATACAATTATTTTATAAATAATTGTACAATGAGTGCCCCTAGTATGTTGTTGTTGTATTGAAATGTACTACCTTTGTGTCCATTAGGTTTAACTTGAAATTGTCCAAATTTGTTTTTGGAATTATTGCATGAGTTAATGTAAAACAAGAATACGTGTTACATAATATTGCATTACATTCACAATATATACTGGAACTTTGATAACTTGACTTTGAATATATAGGCCACTAATATTATTATAACTTACGACATATATCAGCTGGAAGAGTTTCATAACTTCCATCAAGATCAATATTACCCGAACTCCAAGCAAACAGATCACCTTCTGTTTCACCATTACACTCTGCTGCGAGTTGCCCTATTTCGTCATCACTCAGAATTCTGCCCCACATATTGAAGTATGCCATTTCCCCTTTAAATGCCTGAGTAGACTCATATCCACCACGTAAGCTGTCTTGTTCCTGGCCAAGTACCAGTACACCACCTCCTCTGATTACATTGTCACTTTCTAGATCTGAACCAGCTGTAGCCAAAACCCCATTGTCATATATACGCCAAAGGCCACCACTAGAGGACCAAGTTACACACAAATGGTGCCAGTCATTGTCATGTACAGAAATACCATTCTTGCCACCACCACTCAGTTGTACATAGATTTGCAAATTACTGGTATCATACAGAACGAACTCACTAAAGCTTCCACTGACAGCATAGGATATTGGTGTCCCCTTGTTGGTTTCTTTTGTTTTTATCCACAAACAAGCTGAAACGTCTCTTAGTTCGGGGATAGGTGTGGTTATAGCCACATCTGATGATGCATCAACAACTATCTTCTCAGTACCTGTCCATGGAACGGCAACTGTATTTAAAAAAAACATGTTATTAATATACACGAAGCAACCTTTAGCTCTAAAGTTAATATTATAGAAAATCTAAATATATCATACAAAACCATTCACTCACTCACGTACACTTTAAATAAGTCAGTAACTGCATGCTAGATTGTTTGCAATGACTCATGACTTAAAAACCTTAACCATCATAAGGCTGCATATATTGAGTTATTTTCTCAACAAAATAATGAAATATGTTAGTGCACAAAATCCAGTGAAATACAACTCAATGAATGTATTTAAATACTACAATCTATCGTTTCAATGAATGAAATTAAAACTATCCCGTGGATAAAGTCACTCACTATGCACAGAGAAGTGACATTAGCTTGAATAAAGTACTGGGTTCTTGTACAAGAAATTGAACGACGTGTCAGAGCGTGCTTAGAATCATAGGTAAAAAGTGGCGAACCTGAACTACACAAACTATACTGACACGTGGTTCCTGATAATGTATGACAATCACAATGTTCTAGTATGTGGTGAAAGAATCACATCTGTTAATCTAAAAGTAAAGATGTTATACACATTAGTGTAACCATTGCACCTTAGAAAACCCTCCTCACATCATATTACATTACGTTTGTATTGAATATGGAGAAATTCGAATAATAATTATGTACTGACCAAAAAATGTTATTCTGATGAAATTGTCTAATTGTGAGGCACTATGACAGTGACACAAGAATAATCATTTCGCAACATAGAACGGTCTTCATTGTAGGCATTGAAACATGGTATGAAATATGAACAACTAGAAGAGACAAATTGTTGCCAATAATATTATTATAACTTACAACATACATCCGCTGGAAGAGTTTCATAACGACCATCTAGATCAATATCACCTGAACTCCAAGCAAACAGGTCACCTTCTGTTTCACCATTACACTCTGCTGCGAGTTGCCCTATTTCATCATCACTCAGAATTCTGCTCCACATATTGAAGTATGTCAGCTCTCCTTTCAATGTCTGGCTAGACTCATATCCACCACGTAAGCTGTCTTGTTCCTGGCCAAGGATCAGTACGCCACCGCCTTGGATGACATAACCGCTTTGAAGACTTGAACCAGATGCAGCCAAAGCACCATCATCATAGATACCCCACATACCACCATTAAATGACCACGTGACACACAAATGGTGCCAATCATCATCATTCACACCAATACCACTGTTGCCACCATTACTGTCTCGTACAACGACTCTCAAGTCACTGGTATCTATTAGGATAAACTCATTCATGCTTCCACTTATAGCATAGGATATTGGCGTCCCTTGGTTGGTTTCTTTTGTTTTTACCCACAAACAAGCTGAAAACTCTCTCAGTTCAGGAATGGGTGTTCTAATAGCCACGTCTGACCATGCATTAACAACTAACTTCTCATCACCTGTCCATTCAACTGAAAAACAAATGTATTTAAAAAAAAAACATTCCATTAGAACTTAATGTCAATGTATACTACATACACTCTAAGTAAAGGTGGTTGTTGTGTTTATATACAATGATCATTGAATTAAAAAAATAAATCACCGCACTATGGTAAATGTTAAATTGGTTACCGTGACATATGTATATCTTGCATTTACATCCAATATTACAAATATTGGTTATCATTGTACCAATCAAACATTTCATACACACCTATCTACAAACTAACTATTTGACACACTTCCATGTTCTTACTTACACATGTAGTAGATTACAATGACAATAGCACTATGAGAATCAGCAATACTTACGACATATATCTGCTTCAAGAACTTCAACACTACCACCAAGATCAAGATTATCCAAACTCCAAGCAAACAGGTCACCTTCTGTTTCACCATTACACTCTGCAGCGAGTTGCCCTATTTCATCATCACTCAGAATTCTGCTATACATATTGAAAAACGTCATTTCGCCTTTCAATGCCTGGCTAGAATCATATCCACCACCTAAGCTGTCTTGTTCTTGACCAATAATCAGGACACCACCTCCTCTGATTATGTTACCACTCTGAAGATTGAAACCAGAGGCACCCAAAGCACCATTGTCATATATACGCCACCTACCACCATTAGATGACCAAGTGACACACAAATGGTGCCATTCATTGTCATGCACGAAAATGCCACTGTTGCCACCACCACTCAGTCGTACAAAGACTTCCAAATTACTAGTGTCATATAGAACGAACTCACTAAAGCTTCCACTGACAGCATAAGATATTGGTGTCCCCTTGTTGGTAACTTTTGTTTTTAACCACAAACAAGCTGACAACTCTTGCATTTCAGGCATGGGTGTAGTAACAGACACGTCTGATGATGCATCGATAACTAGCTTCTGACCACGTGGCTTTGGAACTGCAAATACATTTCATTCACGGAATTAATTTTGTCACTCAGAACATATCATAGTCGAGTAGTGTGTCAGTTTGTAAATACCAAATTTGGTAGGTTGCAAAATGATAAAGGGTAAGGAATTTGCATATAAATCAGGCTGTTCCGTCCTAAGATTGTACGGCACGTGTTCATTAATTAATAACAACTGGTCCATCGAATTTCAATGTAGTGTGTTTTTGCATACTCAGATGGAATGCATTTGGGCATAAGGAGTCTCGCAGTATGCAAGACTCCATATTTGTTTCTTGTTACTTATATTATTATAGTTTTATACATATTCAGGTACATGCTATCGTCTCGAGAAAAAATATATAGGCCTGGTTTAAATCAATTACATGCATGCTAACATATAGTATAATGCAGTCTCATACGCGTGCCTAGCAAGCACAGTTTTTGTCGCTCTTCATAACGTATCCTGCCGAAGCAGTTATAGTGTTTACTTTTGTCTTGTGACAGCTTAGTGTTGATGTAGATCAGAAAAGGGTTGTAAACAATATTACGACTGATGCAGTTCGTTGATTGCGAATTACGTAATACCCTGTATTCTGCAACAATACTGCTCTAATGGTTATAGACTGTAAATAAACACATTATAGGCAAATCCGATATAGACTAAAAGTTCGTTAATTTGCTGAACAATCCCGCTCCTGTTTTTATCAAACGAGTGACCATAATGAGATATGACTTAAATTGCGTATAAGGGATATTATCTCATATATTATTGGCCAAATTGGATTTGCCAAGTATGTGATATGTTTTAATGTGTCATGTGCTTAGAACCAGCTATCTCATTGCCAATACCGGTTGCACACATCTAATCGCATCCATGACTCTAGGCGTTTTAACATGTTGAATGTTTCAATCTGAACAAACCAGACTCCATCTCAACTAAACACTGTGTATTCGTAGTCGTGGAGTCACATAAACTGCTACGACACGTCATAACTGGCCGTGATGCGATGAGTTGCTTCAACGTATACACAAATGTGAAATCTTGTTCTCATATAAATTAAATTAATGCAAGGCTTAACATTTTAAAATGCAATGTAGACAAAAGTTTTTGTTGCCATTGTCGAAACGAGATGTTGACTAGAAATAAGTATTTTTCTTACCCGATTCAGTTGTAGATACTGTTGCAGGTAGAGTTGTTGTAGCTGTGACTGAAAGAAAAACACAAAACAAAAAGTATATTACTCACAAGTTAACTGTTTGTGCGTACTTGTATTACAAAACTTGTCGATGGCATTTTTATTCTACAATGCGATTTGTTCACAAAATCTGCATGACATTGGGTAACAACATGGATGGAATAATAAAACGGTTTCTGCTATGGTGGTTTTGACATTCTATGGGTGAGATCAGTTTTGTATTTGTATTGCTTTTGACGCGAGGAACGATATTACGAAAATGTAATATCATGTTCTTATATAAGTTAAATTACTACATCATTTAAATGTATGCATCATATATATATATAATCAACAATGATGTCATATTTTAAAATGCTATGTCGGCAATACTCTCCAAGAAGCAGGCTGTAAATTATTGAAACAGATTGTTGATAGCTCTCACCTGAATCAGTTCCAGGGAGTACTGTAGACACGATAGCTGTACTGATAGGTGTAGGTGTCACTGAAAAAAGATACACACATCAAAAATGTATATTATTATTTTTTTTACGAAATTATAAATTATCGAAGTGTTAATATATATAGTGAACATGCATTTAACTAAACCCAGCTTACATAAATATGCTAAGGGTATGTTTAGGTACATATTCAGACACACAACATCGCACCAAAAAAGTGTAAATTAACATTAACTATTAATCAAAAATATAAACTCAAGTACGGCATATATATTATGAATAGCACTATCCACTACATTATTATATATAGTACACATATATATGCTAAATTGTGTTTAACGAAATATGTTTCACAATTAAAAAATATAACAACAAACTAAATAACTGAGCAGAAAATCAATTTGATTTTAAGAAACATTTCATTCAAAAGACTTTTACGTGTTATGCATGTACTACTAACGGGATATCACATGTGTAAACTGAAATGGTGGGTGGGATACACTGATTATAAACCATCGAGTTCTCCTATTATTTTTTGTATTAAACTGGAATGCCTTTGTTTGCTATGACCAATAGATGACATAATTTGGAAAGACAACAATATTATATTATATTATATTATGCTTTTTGGTTCACGGGTAAAATAAAATAAAAGACGATCACGTAACAGTACAAAAACACCTCGGAACCCCGTAGGCAGGCCGGTGACACCGGTTCGCACTTAAGGGGGTACCAACCCCCCTGCCAAATTCCAAGGGAAAATCAAAACATTTAAAACACAGAACAAGTAACATAAAACATATATGCGCTGCTGTAAGTGTGTGCAATGATAGCCCACCAAGAGGACAAAACTCTTGGCTCCTGTGCGTGTGCTAAGTTTGTAAATACAATGATGTTCGTTTGTATCGATGTTTAACAACAAGACAAAGCAACTTCCTGCTTTAAATAGATCGTACCTGCCATGTTTACAGTAGAATGCGAAGTGTGTTATCCTCGATTTTACATAGTGCATCCTCTACCGTCCACATAATCTCAAATTCAGGCAGTTGGTTCATGATCCGGAAACATTCATATTCTGTTTCAAGCCTCGACTTAATACTTTGAATAAAAATGTCCAGAGGCTCACTCGATCCTTTGTTTTGCCTTTTATTACGACGGCTGACATGAATTGCAACCTTAGCCATGCACGCTAAGAAACAAAATAAACCTTGTGCCTTGCTCGACATAAAGTGTTTTGAGCGATGGGGTGGTAAAATAGTGAACCACCAAATCGGAATGCGAAAATCTGGTTGAAGCAGTCGCGACGCGATGTTATTAAAATAATGGAGTAAGGCGCTATTTGATGGACAATCATAAAAAATGTGTTGAAGTGTGTCAACTTCATCACAAAAGGGACATTTATCTGAATTGTTCAAACGAGCTTTGAACAGAAATCTCCCCGTTGGAAAGGCACCATGGACAATACGCCACTGCAGATCCCCATATTTGTTAATGACTGGTGTTTCATAGCAATCCTTGAAGTTGGGTTTAGCACTTTCAGGCAGACTAAGGATGTCCCGCCAAACAGTGTCAAGTTTTTGTAAGTGTTGTGTTATTGACTGGACACGTATTAGATATTTATAGATTGCGCCTTTTTCAAACTTATATAGTGGCAAATTTAGTTCATCAGAAAAGTGCAGTTCAAAGCTATGATGTGAAAGAGGTTGATTACACTTCCCATTCCCTTTGAAGTAGGTGTTGATAGTATCTTTCCATTTGGTAGGAATAGAATCGTGAATGACCTTGATACTGAGATGGAGAATACGCTCGGAATGGATTTTAATTTTATCCGACATATCAGCGGCCTCCAACCAAGTTTTATTCGTTTCTGATACCAAATCACATACTTTGGTTATTCCCGCGTCAACAAAATGTCTGAGCGCAAAAGGCTCATTTCGTATGGGATGTATGATGAGTGGGTTGTTAAACAGTGGCTCATTAAGAATATCAGTTACGTTATTATCATTGAACTTACGCACTTTCTCTACAGATTTCCAACACTGGAGGAGCTCATAATAAAATAATGGCAATCTTTGTAAAGGTGCTTTGATAGTGGTGCATAGAAGTTGACTTGCATATGACATATTGCTCGCTTGCATAAAAATGTAGTCTGTGAACTTAAAACAGGGGTGGTCATGGTTATTATTATATAGATATCTTTGAATATAGGAAAGTCGCATAGTACTTATGCGTGTTGGAAGATGTGTAACATTTTGTCCACCTCTTTCCAAGGGGAGGTACAGTGTTGCAGCAGATACCCAATGTCGCCCTTGCCAAAAGAAGTCGAGCAGCATTTTCTGTACCTTCAGAACTACGTCCGATGGCGGCACAAGGCTATTAAAGCGATACATTAACTGCGATGAAATCAGATTATTAATGATAAGAGCGCGCGTTCTGTAAGACATGCTGTAAACAAAATGATTCCAGAAGTTGATCTTATTATTTACTTTTGCAACAAGTTCAGCCCAGTTCTGATTCGTATAAGTTAGATTATTCCCAAGATAAACACCCAACAGTTTCAACCCCTCGCTGTTCCATTTTATATTGAGAGGGGAGTAGGTGATGTTGCGCCAGCTACCTACCCATAACCCTTCTGATTTTTCGAGATTGATTTTAGAGTTTGACGCAAGCTCGTAGACATGTAACCAGCGACTTAGTAAGTTGAAATCCTGCTTGCGAGTTATGAAAAATTCCACGTCGTCGGCGTAAGCGGTGAGTTTAGAACGTTGGTTTTTGCTGTGAGGTATAACCAACCCTTCAATGTTTTCATCATTCCTAATTTTATGAAGTAGTGGTTCAATGGCAATGACGTAGAGGGCAGTGGACATTGAACACCCTTGCCTAATGCCACGGGCCACTGTGATGGGTGTAGTAAGGGCGCAGTTAACGCGGACCAGGGACTGCGCATTGGTATACATGAGGCGAATGTTAGAAAGGAAACGGTCACCAAAACCAAAGGCACGAAGCGTATTAAAGAGGTATCCGTGATGTATCCTATCAAATGCCTTTTCCTGGTCAATGGCAACAATAGCCAGGGGCGAGTTAGTTAAGTTGGCATAGTCAATACTGTCACGAAGTAGATTTATATTGTCGTGAATATGCCTGTTTGGTATGCTGCAAGTTTGGTCTTCATGAATAATGCTGCCTAAAACACCGCGCAAACGCAATGCAAGCGATTTAGTGAACATTTTGTAATCGCTACATAACAGACTCACGGGTCGCCAGTGTTTTACGTTGGTAACGTCACCTTCTTTAGGGAGAAGAGTGACCACGGCCCTTGTGCAGGATAGGGGGAGCACATTTTCGTTTGTGGCAGCAGTAAATACATCGCACAGATCACTTCCAATGATATGCCAAAAAGTTTGGTAAAATTCGTTTGGTATTCCGTCGATACCGGGAGTACGCCCATGGGGAAGTAGTTTGACCGTGGCACTCAGTTCGTCAAACGTGATTGGTTTGTCAAGGTCATCAGTTATTTAGAGAACTGATGAATTGTTCAATTTTAGTGAAGCATTCCACACGCTCAGCGCCATTAATAGGTGCATAGACATTAATTATGTGAACAAGATTTTCATTAATTTGAACATGAGCGTGCAACACGTACCCAGGCATGATCTCAGATTGTGATAAAATATTCACAGTTGCTCCTGGCGAAAACAAAATAGCCACACCCGCACGATTAACAGTGCCATGAGAAAAAATACCAAGGCCACGCCACACAAGTTTCCAAATATTTTCATCGGAGACAAGAGAGTGTGTTTCTTGTAGCATATAAATATTACAGGGATGGTCACGCTTGAGATAATTGAAAACACTGTACCGTTTGAGGGCGTCCCGGCAACCATTGACATTGTAAGTTGCGCATGTAATTGTGTTTGCCATCATAACAAGGGAAATTAAAAATCAGCGATAAAGTTACCCGTTTTGATTTGCTGTTTAATTTTTTTAATGAGTCTGTGCATGCGAGATTTATCAGATGTGTTCAACTGCGTGGTATTGCGGTAGTTTATCAGATGTCGAACCAATATTTTAAGATTGGGGCAAAATTCAAAACACTTGTCTATAAATCTACGAGAGTGAAGTGTAGACACTAAAAAGGTTTTGATATTAGCGTTTGATATTGTTGATTCGCTGTTATCAGTACATGTTGAAACATTTGAAATGATAGACCCCTCATTCTCACTACATTCGCTGGCAGTTTCCTCCATATCATCAGCGGTTTTATTTTTGTGACATAGGTGTGCTGAAAAGGTCTTGTGATTTATCAGTTAAACCACTTAAATCAATGGGGAGTTCGGATAGCGGCGAATCGCGCGGGGATTCAACTGTGAACTCAAGTGAGGGAGATGATGGAAATGGGGCCGACTCCGTAAGCTCGGGTTGTGGCTTTGGAGTGCACACTGTTACATTGGCATATACGTGGGGAAAGGGTTTGTGGGGTGGAGGGGTGGGGGAGGCGATGGTGGTGCAATGGAAGGGGAAGGAGGGGTTCGTACCCTCTCTTCATCAATCGGACGATTTTGTTCAACAATTTCGATTGCATTTTCATCGTTACGCTTTTTAGAACTGGGTTCACATTTATTTTCGTCATTTAACTGGTCATTGTTTTGTTCTTCTCTATGAACTGGTGATCTAGAGCGCGTGCGCTTTTTGCTCATATATTTGGATGAATCTGTATTCATTTCAGTTTCAATTTCAATGTTATCTGTTGTACCATCGGTCTCATGATTGCTTATCTCAGTATCTGATGCTTGGGTGTTAATTATATCAGTTATGTCATCGTCTTTGTCGTGCAATGTGTCAGGGGAATTTAAATTAGTTATTACATTCACCTGCTGAGAGTCTGTTTGAGTGCTATTTTGGGCACTATTGTTTTCATCATTCATCATTTGCATATTCGTTGTTTGAGAGTTTGGGCAAGTTTTACGTGTATGTCCCTTCATGTTACATGAAAAGCACGTCAATTCGTCAGACGAAACGTAAATATTATATGTCTGACCTTGAAAAGTAATAGGTAATAAACCGTTGATATTGAGATCTTTTAAATATACATAAACTTGGCGGCGAAAAGACTTTACATGTTTCAGTGCTGGTCTTTTGCACCCGAGTGGGATCGCTCGCACCGCGCTCATGACACGCCCATATTTAGCTAAGGCATCTGTAATAAAATTGTCAGGTAAAAAAGGGGGAACATTTGATAGCACAATTTTTGTAGAGGGCCGGACAAGAGGTTCAACAGAAACATGGAGGTCTCCAATGTCAAGGCCAGCGGCAGAAACCATGTCGACCCATGTAACCTTATTTAAAAAGACAATAACCGATCGGTTCATACGGGATGCAGCCACAATATTACTGGCCCCGACTAAATCTGCAACCGACTCCACATAAGTTTCAACAGGAATGCCATCAATGTTTTCACACCGTACCGCATGGTTTCTAGTAAGGTGACCTGTTGGTGTTGACGGTGGCCTTGTGTGAGCGGCAGCCATCTTGGTTGCCGACCACCTTGCCAAGGCGAAGGCAAAAATACTCCAAAACCCACAATAATAACGAAAACAACAACTATAAATTACTCACGTAAAAGGTAGACACACTATATATACAGCTGTGTAGAAACACGGGCGCACAACGAGCGCAAAAACGCAAAACAGGCAGAAAATCGGGGAGCGCTGAAAAGCACTGCGTTCACCCGATTATATTATATTATATTATATTATATTATATTATACTATATTATATTATATTATATTATATTATAACTCACCACACATATCAGATAGATATGTTTCATAACTACCATCAAGATCTATTTCACCCGAACTCCAAGCAAAAACGTCACCTTCTCTTTCACCATTACACTCTGCTGTGAGTTGCCCTATTTCATCGTCACTCAGAATTCCGCTCCACATATTGAAGTATGCCAGCTCTCCTTGTAATGCCTGGCTAGACTGATATCCACCACGTAAGCTGTCTTGTTCCTGGCCAAGTACCAATACACCACCTCCTCTAATTATGTTGCCACTCTGAAGACCTGAACCAGACGCAGCTAAAGCACCATTGTCATATATACCCCATATGCCACCAGTAGATGACCACGTGACACACAAATGATGCCAATCATTGTCATTCACAGCAATACCAGTGTTGCGGCCACCAATCTCTCCTACGTGAACTTTCAAATCACTAGTATCGAATAGGTTGAACTCATTGGAGCCTCCACTGATAGCATAGGATAGTGGTGTCCCCTGGTTGGCTTCTGCTGTTTTTACCCACAAACAAGCTGACACGTCACTCAGTTCAGGGATGGGTGTGGTAATAGCCACATCTGATGATGCATCAACAATTATTTTTTCATTGCCTGTCCATGGAACAGCAACTGAGGTGGAAAACAAACTTTCATTAAAAACATCTACTAATAATGTGCAAACATATCATACTCTGATTTAATGAAGAAACATGTTTCTATTCACTCACTCATTCACCTCTACTTGCAATCAATCATTTCTCACATACTGGGTTGTTTACAGTGATGAGCAACTAGCAGACAACTTAACCATCATATTGCATAATACATTAAAATATTTCTTAAGCAAACAAAGGTAGCAACCTTTATAAAATGATGGAGTTCTAGTACACAGAATGGAATAATGTGTCAGACTCTGCTCATAGCTAAAGTGTAAAGTTGGTGAACCTGAACCACAAATTGACAATGACATTGAACCACTGACATGTGGTACCTCGTTATAAATTACAACCACAATGTTCTAGAATGTGGTAAAGCAAACGTGCCTGTAAATGAAATAATTAAGTTGATATACGATGTGTTTAACCATCACACCATTGAGCCATCATTACAGTTTATATTAAATATTGATATATTCGAATTACAATTATGGTGTAACCAAGAGTGCTATGCTGAAAATGTATAATTATGTAGCACGATGACAGTGACATGACAATAATCACTGCAGAATATTGAATTCATTTTACTGTAGGTGTTGAAATATAATATGAAGTATGAACAACTAGAATAGACAAATAGCTGCAAACAATTCTATGTTAACTTACAGCATACATCAGCTGGAAGAGTTTCATAACTGCCATCTAAATCAATATCACCTGAACTCCAAGCAAACAGGTCACCTTCTGTTTCACCATTACACTCTGCTGCAAGTTGCTCTATCTCAACATCAGTCAGAATTCTGCTCCACATATTGAAGTACGCCAGTTCTCCTTTCAATGCCTGACTGGACTCATATCCGCCACGTAAGCTGTCTTGTTCTTGGCCAAGTACCAGTACACCACCTCCTCTGATTACGCTACCACTCCGAAGACCTGAACCAGATGCAGCCATAGCACCATCATCATAGATACCCCACATACCACCATTAGATGACCACGTGACACACAAATAGTGCCAATCATCATCATTCACATCAATACCACTGTTTCCACCATCACTGTCTCGTACAACGACTCTCAAGTCAGTGGTATCGAATAGGGTGAACTCATTATAGTTTCCACTGATAGCATAGGATATTGGTGTACCCTGGTTGGTTTCTTTTGTTTTTACCCACAGACAAGCAGAAAACTCATTAAGTTCGGGGATGATAGTTCTAATAGCCGCGTCAGACGACGCATCAACAACTATTGTCTCATTGCCTGTCCACTGAACTGAAATTCAATTGGATTTCAATTTTTTTTTTATTACAATGGTATTAAAGTGTGTGATACATATACTGCTAGTGGTCAATCACATGTGTAACTCGAAAAGGTGAATACAATACAATGATTATACAAAGCATTGCATTATCGAATGTCCCTATTATTTTTTTTTTTTGGTATTAAACAGAAATATTTTGTAATGATTTATTTATTGAACTATTGTAGAAGTTAATGTCTGTGAAAGAGAAATACGTGCTACATAATATTGCAATATATTAATATTTTAACTTACAACATATATCAGCTAGAAGCGTTTCATAACTACCATCAAGATCAATATCACCCGAGCTCCAAGCAAACAGATCACCTTCTGTTTCACCATTACACTCTGCTGCAAGTTGCCCTATTTCATCATCACTCAGAATTCTGCTCCACATATTGAAGTACGCCAGTTCTCCTTTCAATGCCTGACTGGACTCATATCCCCCACGTAAGCTGTCTTGTTCCTGGCCAAGTACCAGTACACCACCTCCGCTGATTACATTGTCACTCTGAAGGTCTGAACCGACAGCAACCAAAACACCATTGTCATAGATACGCCACAGTCCGCCACCAGATGACCAGCTGACACACAAATGGTGCCAGTCATTATCATGTACGGAAATACCACTGTTGCCACCACCACTCTGCTTTACATAGACTTCCAAATTACTGGTATCATACAGGACGAACTCACTAAAGCTTTCACTGATAGCATAGGATAGTGGTGTCCCCTTGTTGGCTTCTTTTGTTTTTATCCACAAACAAGCTGACACGTCACTCAGCTCGGGGATGGGTGTGGTAACAGCCACATCTGATGATGCATCAACAACTACCTTCTCATTGCCTGTCCATGGAATTTCAACTGAATAGTATATAAACAAATGTGGGTTAATTAGTAAACATGTAACCATAGAATTATTATTGCTTTACTCCTCACATACATCACAATTTAAATTAAAACCGATGACACAATTTGGTTACCGTGTTCTGCACATTATTAATAATTGCTTATCATGGCTACATCTACCGTGTTATTTATTGTATCTCTCTTGATAAGTAAACACAACACCTCCATGAGCCAGAAAGAGCTAGCATTGTAGCAAACGAAAATATGGAAATGTGAAATCATTAAGCTACTCACATGTATTTAAAATCAATCATTACTAGAATACTAGATTGTTTGCAATGACCAACTGCTAACAGAGAACAGTCATCTAGCTGCATATATTGGGGTATTTTCTCTACACAATAATACCACATGCTAATGATAACGAGTGATATACTACTCAATGAGTGTGTTTTAATACTATAATCTATCACAGAGAAGTGGCATTAGCTTTATTAAATAACTGGATTCTTGTACAAGAAACTGAACGATGTGTTAGACCGTACTTAGAATCATAGCTAATTTGAGAAACCTGAACTAAACAATCTATACTAATTTGTGGTTCCTGATAATTTATTACAAACACAATGTTCTAGGATGTGGTAATAGGATCTGTGAATCTAAACGTTTCTCAATTGCACATACATATATACTTCTTACCTATATTGTGACGACACACATTGAATTTTTACATATAATAACTTTTAATTAAGTTGAGTTTGGATTTAAATGCGACGTTGCGATTTCATTGGACTTTAATTAAACTCAATTAAATTCCAATTCAACAATGAATTGTGTTTTAATTGAAGTGACTTAACATAGAAATGTTTACCTAGATTAGGGTTAGTAAAGATATGATACACTTTATATTAAATTTAATATAACTGTAACATATCTACCCCTTTGACTTAAATTCGATTAAATACTACTATAAATAATAAAAAAATATCTATTATATTTGATACTGAATATAGATATTGAAATTACAATTCTGCTGTGCACAAGAATGCTATACTTAAATTGAAAAATTGTACATGTATGGCACTATTGCTGTGTTACAATATAATCACAGTTTTTATTGTAGGCATTGAAATATGATATGAAATATGAACAACTAAAATAGACACAAAGATGGCAAAAGTAATATTGTAACTTACAACATACATCCGCTGGAAGAATTTCATAACGACCATCTAGATCAATATCACCCGAACTCCAAGCAAACAGATCACCTTCTGTTTCACCATTACACTCTGCTGCGAGTTGCCCTATTTCATCATCACTCAGAATTCTGCTCCACGTATTGAAGTAGGCCAGCTCTCCTTTGAATGCCTGGCTAGACTCATATCCACCACGTAAACTGTCTTGTTCCTGGCCAAGTACCAGTACACCACCTCCTCTGATTACGCTACCACTACGAAGAGCAGAACTAGATGCAGCCAAAGCGCCATCATCATATATACCCCATAGACCACCATTAGATGACCACGTGACACATAAATGGTGCCAATCATTATCATTCACATCAATACCACTATTGCCACCACTACTGTCTCGTACAACGACTCTCAAATCAGTGGTATCGAATAGGCTGAACTCATTATAGCTTCCACTGATAGCATAAGATATTGGCGTGCCCTGGTTGGATTCTTTTGTTTTTACCCACATACAAGCTGATATGTCCCCCAGTTCGGGAATGGGTGTTCTAATAGCCACGTCGGATGATGCATCAACAACTAACTTCTCATTACCGTCCCATTCAACTAATTGTAATTCAAAAAAAGGAAAAATTTCTTTAGAATTTAGCATATATGTGCACTACATATACGTTCAGTAAAATTGGTAATAGTGTTCATATACAATGCTCATTTTACTTATCACATTGAATTGATGAATTTAAATCATCAAAAAATAGGTTATTGTGTTATGGTTCATACATTGAAAGCATTAAAAACAAATTGTTCAATTGGTTACCATTATAATATGGATCTTGTAATTACATCCACTTCCTTTAATATTCGAAACGCAATAATAATATCATAGCTTTATCATTATAGCAGACAAACGTTTCATAAGTAATAGCACCAACATGGAAACATACTTGTGCATAAATCGAGTGAAAACTTGGGTTGAATTTGCATGATTACTATTCTGCCAATATGGTAATTTGTTTTTACCCCAATTACTCACATGATTCGAGAAGTTCTTGTGTTTCAAAGCTATTGGAGACTGTGACCCCACCATCTCAATTAGTGAAGTTTAAGCTGACAAAATGTTGAAATTATAATTCAGAGGATGCTCATTAGCTAAATTATATGTCACGGACTGGTTACGAAGGTCGATATGGTGTGATAGACCAACCTAAATCATCAAATAAATAATACCGAGACCGTGTGTTTGGTAATGTATTTCAACAATGTTATAGTTTGTGAAAGTGATACCAATTGTAAACATTTTATGTATGGTATGGAACACATATATCATTGTAATCGATTGCACTTTTGAGTCCCCCTCTTTTCAACTGTTGGTTTTGATTTGGAAGGACATGGTACTTATTTTTAGTGTGATCAGTGGTCCAGATGCATGTGTGGTATGACTAGGAGAATGAACACTACTTTATTATAACAATACTTACGACATATGTCTGCTTCAAAAGCTTCAACACTGCCACCAAGAACAAGATCATCCAAACTCCAAGCAAACAGATCACCTTCTGTTTCACCATTACATTCTGCTGCAAGTTGCCCTATTTCATCATCACTAAGAATTCTGCTCCACATATTGAAGTACGTCATTTCGCCTTTCAATGCCTGGCTGGAGTCATATCCACCACCTAAGCTGTCTTGTTCTTGACCAATAATCAGGACACCACCTCCTCTGATTATGTTACCACTCTGAAGATCTAAACCAGAAGCACCCAAAGCACCGTTGAAATATATACGCCACATACCACCATTAGACGACCACGTGACACACACATGGTGCCAGTCATTGTCATGTACGGAAATGCCACTGTTGCCACCACCACTCAGTCGTACATAGACCTCCAAATCGCTGGTGTCGTATAGAACAAATTCACTAAAGCTTCCACTGACAGCATAAGATATAGGCGTCCCCTTGTTGGTTGCTTTTGTTTTTATCCACAAACAAGTTGACAACTCTCCCATATCTGGTATGGGCGTGGCAACAGACACGTCTGATGATGCATCAACAACTAGCTTTTGACCTCTTGCCCTTTGAACTGAAAAATAATTGTTTTGTAATATATATAATTGCTGAAATTATGTATCTATGTATCAGAACATACACATATATTAACAATAAATCTATAAAATGACATACTGCAGGGCTAACAATAATGCTGTCATGGTCAATTAAATACTTGACCATTTGCTGCTTAATGTTATAATATTGGTCTTGTGTCACCACAAGTGGTAATATCCTGGTATTACCTTGTTTTAATTATATATAGGTATCAGCTGTAATTTGTGGGGACATTTATATTGTTTATTTTGTTCATATAATGATTGTAATTTTACAATACAATTAGTTATGTTTTACTATTGTCTTCACAGAATGTTTTAGTGATCACAGACATTATGAAGGCTTGTATTGTCATAGTTGGACGATGAGGGCGCAGAAACCGTTAGTAAAGAATCGCATGATGTGCTATAGAGGCCAAAACAATGGCATATTGTTAGTGAACTGTTCAACTGTGAAGTGGCATCTTGAAATCCCCTAGCATATAGTTTAATGTGACTGCTCATGAGCCAAGCGTCGAGCTGTGAAACAGTTAGAAAGGATTTCTGATGAGGTGGTTGACCAGTGATACAGCTAAGCAGACAGAAATACAGCTAAGCTGATTCACCAAAAATGTTTCATTGCATCATGTAATAAATGTAATCTCAGTGATTAGATGACCTATTGTTTACAACCTGAAGTCATTCATAGAACACTTCTATCATTAAGGAAGCCTTATATTACACAGTGAGTGTGTAAAACGTCACATAGAGGTTTTGATTAAAGAATTGATGGCAATACTAGTTTTGAATGTTCTCCTCAAAATGAATGTTCAAATTTTGTAGCCAGTGTGTGTTTGACTGATGCTATTATTAAAACAACATTAACCTTCATTATTATCACGGTAATTAAACAATTCACATTACATAATAATATAACGCCTTTGAATAACAGTATGAATCTACAGCAACATTGCATCGCCCTCACTGTGCATCCTATGTTTTATTATAAACATGGGGCCCCCTTGTGTTCATATTTGAAAATACAGGTTACACAATCTTCCAGGACAGAATGGTGACACCTTCATTTAATATTTCAACTCAATCAATATATATATAGGTATGGTGTTATCAAATCAGTATCACAAAAACAACATCAATTAGTATTATGTCATTTGTTAGTACTTATGACCAAATTTATTGTCTGCACATGAGTGAGCGAAAATTGATTTTTGTACACAGATAGCTTGAATAATTTTGACATTTTAGAAATATGTGGGTGCGTGTTCTGTAATAGAAGATCGCATTCATCCATATTTGGTTATATTAGGTGTGTTATAGAAAATGGCGCCCAACATAAAGATGAGTGGTGATTGGTCAAACACACTGTGATGCTATTGATAGTGTGTCCTCCATTGGGTAAATTACCACTGAGAACAGTCCTAAAGATTAAAAGTGAGACATAGCATTGTGAGAAAGTAGAAACCTGAGGTGATGCGGAAATAAGGGAGGAGGAGTTTTCTACTGAGATCTGGACTATGCAAAAGTGATTCTAGACTTAATGCACACAATCAGCATACCCAGCAAGACTCTAATGGACCAGACGTGTAGAACGAATGAGAAAGAAAAAAACACGGGATGCGGGTATGCAGCTTTTTGATGATAGGTGCATAGCCATCAATCGACCTTCTTATGAATGGTAAAGCTGACAGTCTATGTACCTGCAAAAGCTCCTCACTTGCCAAAAATATCTATATTTGTTCAAGGTATGGAAATGCGAAGTCGCAGTTTAGTCACTATAAGTCAGTTTACCATTAATTATGCATTACTTGGTGGAATCTTATTCCAGTAAGCATACAGCATTTCATGTGGTTGGAACTCTATACAGGGTTTGTTAGATAAGTATGAACTTGTATATGTAGATACTAGTGTGTTTGCAATGCAAAATTTACATGGAGCTCAACAAAAAGTAGCGAGTCAATTGGGGACTATATTTTTTGTGAATGGGGAAATTTCAGGAAAAATTTTGAAAACAGCTGCAGTTTTCAAAACAGAGAGATTCGTTTGATAGAGTAATTTTGCCATGGTATGCTGCAAAACAATGTGCATTTAGACTTCATACACTTAATAAATTAACCCGACATTTATATTTATAGAGCAGCAATGTTTGTGTGAAGGACGAGTCAGAACCCACAGCCAAGAAGGGAAACGCACATGGCCTTAAAGAAGCCAACCATACCATACCTGTTCAACTGAGGCGACACACATGCACAAGTCAAGAAACAAATGTCATTATTAGTTAATGCTGTGTGTTGTTCACCCAAATGAATAAGATAAAGATAGAACGAATTGAACTAAACAATCACTAAAATAGAAATGAAAGGAATATTAAGCTTGGTGGTCAAGCAAAGCAGTCCGGTGCTACTCATGTTGTGACCAAGTAGAGATATTCAGGCAAATATATATAAAGATGCGTCTAGTGAACTAAAACTACGTTTTTCGCTTTTTTTTCAATTACCATCGTCCAGAACACATGACCAACCAAGAGCTAAATGTTTTTATATATAATGTTGTTGAAACAGTTGCCAACTAAAATGTAATATTATAGAAATGAAATCAAGGTAAATTTCCAGCTGTTTTTGGAAACTCAGCATTGGTGGTAGTTGTTTTGATGACGATGAATATAACTACTGTACCTACTTGGAATAATGGGAGAACTATCGGTATTACTGCCAAACCAATTTAACAGTTTCTTTGCTACAAATGTTCATTCTCATAACACACAAAACAATATACACGTTTATGGACACAGAACATCAATCCTTGATAAATCAACTACATACAATGTATCCAAAGCGTTGGTTCCAGCCCTTTATTCCCTAACCTCACGCCCATCTGCTCGCTGGAAACACACATTCTTACACAGCCAGTTTTAAAAGTAATGCCATTCACCATAATTTGTTTTCACATTTTAAAAATTGAACAGATAATACTGACGGCGAGCCTTGGTTTAAAATTTATTTTCACATCTGCAAATACAAACCGAAAATGCCGCTGGGGTAACACCGTGAGTCAATTGGTGCTTAAAAACATAGCAGTTACTGTGATTGCAATGCGAAGATAAAATTGAGTTTGCTAAATATCTAGTATATAAATTGCTAAATTTAAGTTTTAGCGCTATACGTCTATAAACACGGATAGCTTGAAAGCATTTAGCCTTGTCTAGCCTCTTTCTAGTCCGTTCAGAATTATGCCATAACGATTAATAAGTTATGTGCTTTCAGAATCAGTTGGACGCAGTTGGTGACATGCGTACATATAAACGACGTCCTATGTTTCAATCTGAAAACTCAGTAAAAACTGTGCATTGTTCAACGCATACACAAATGAGTTGAATCACTGCATTATTTACATTGAAATAATGCACCATTTACGTTAAATCAGTAACGCTTTCAATTTTTCACATGATATTGCTATGTAGACAAGTATAAAATTGCACTCACCTGATTCAGTTGCAGTGATCGCTTGTATAGTAGTTCTAATGGTTGGTGCAGTTGTGACTGAAACACAACACAAAATGTATATTATTAACGAATTAGATTGGGTTTATTTTTTCATTTCTAGATTATTCAAAAAGGGTTTCTACGTTTTACTGTTGATAAATGTGTGTCACGAATTGATCAACAGTTCCTGACACATCCCAAATAAATATTTGAAGAAAATAAGAAACTAAACTATTTTCAAAATGTTTACCTTCATACACATCCCTGTAGTCTATACATCCATCGCAATCGCAGTGATCTGGTGAAATACCGCATTGGTTTAATGGAGAACAGCAAGGTGTGACACCATGAGGATCACATTCAGCTGGGTTGGCCCCATTTGAACCTTGATGAAGTGGTCCACATTGTCCATCCTCTCGCCACGGTACGCTCTCATCTGTTACGACGAGGGTGGATTGAATTATTGCGAGAGGACCTGCGGCGGCTGAAGCAATCAGGGTTTCCTGAACGTTGGTCATTGTTGTAGCTGTATTTTGGTCAAAATTAATAACTACATCGACACCGATACTACCAGGATAAAATCCAAGGACTTCAACACCATATAAATCTGCACTTTCTAGTGAAAAGGACGAGGTGATCTGTGAATGTAATTTAATATGAATTAAATTACATACTTAAATCGACAATTGACTGTGAATTATTTTATGTCTGTCTTCGCTGCAATTCTGCATTTGACGATACCACGCGTTGAGAGGGGCAATTGAAAATATTTTTCGTGACTACTTACCCAGCCAATAACCAACTCCGAAAGAGTCTGAAATTCTTCCGAAGATGGGTCAACGTAAACATCACTGAATGTGGCCACCTCCCCATTTACTGCCGTAAACGTAAAAGTTACAAAATACGACATCGTAGCTGCGAAAATAATAAAAATAAAACAAATTAAATATGTATATTCCTGTTATGCATAATATTCAAATTGAAATTCCTATATGTAATGTAATTTGTAAAAAAAAATTACCTACTTACGTTTGCATTCTCCCTCGTGTTCATAAAATCCACTTTCGCACTGCAGAGCTAAAAACAAGTATAACACAAATTGTGTTGAATATCATAGTAAAAAGCCTTTGATACAAATTACGTATATTAATAAGACATAATGGTAATAAGATTAGATTAGCTGATGGTTGTTGACCTCAATAAACTAACCCTCATATTCGCAAATAAACGATTTCCGTCTCCAGCAGTAGTCATCGTCAAATTTCCATACTGGTTTTTTCTGTGGACGCTCCCTGATAGAATAGGAATACCAATTTTGTATTGTTAAATATTCATAGGATCAGTATGTAATAGACTAGAAATGTACGATTTGCAGGTAAGTTGACTAATAAACATATTTCATTCGCAATGTCTTGGATGGTATCCTGAAAGGTAGTTACCAACCTACCATATCTGGACACAGTCCTGCCCATTGATGTCCTGTTTCACTGTGTTACTAGGTTGCGTTACTCTTTTTCTTCCACGTTTTTCAGAATGCCACCCATCGAGGTATGTTAATGGAGTACCATCGTTAAGTTGAAACACGCCCTCTTCTTGTATATCATTTGCACCAGTCCAGTATCCATTTCCCATGGGACTCATAATACTAGGATGTGAATTGATGTATTGTCTGATCTTCTTGTGAAGGGGAAATGAATCGATGACGAGTAGTTGTCCTCCATCGTCGTCACATATATCTCTAGCTACACTCCATTCTTCCCGTGATTCATAGAAGAATTTAAAGCAGATATTGGTTGTGGTATCACATGCTTCTATGTAAATGAAAT
The DNA here is from genome assembly GCF_978046115.1 of Saccoglossus kowalevskii. Lineage (NCBI taxonomy): Eukaryota > Metazoa > Hemichordata > Enteropneusta > Harrimaniidae > Saccoglossus > Saccoglossus kowalevskii. Next base: position 27,167,224 of record NC_140654.1, read on the forward strand.
AAAAAAAACTATAACAACTACTAACGTGGATAATTGTTTCTGTTAAACTGTATATATCTGGTTAGTTTTTTTAATAGTCTCTCTTTAGGGATTTTAAACGATAAGAAATTAGATATCACAACCTATTTTAATCAAAACGTCAATTAATAATAGCAAAATATACTTACCGTCTCCAGCTTCGTTTGCCTACAAATATAGAAATAAGTATAATGTGAGTAATATTATATATTACTGCCCGAATATGAGCGTTTGTGCCCGAGCGCAGGCGATAATTTGCACGACTTTAATAACATAAAGTATACAGGGTTTATATCTTAATGTTTAAAGCTAATTCTTATTGGTAAAAAGGTGCATTTTTCATAAGCAGTAACAAAGTTTTGCTTGCAATCGCGTTAATCGATAAGTTTGGAACTGCGAATGGATATGTTTACGCATCCTGTTAACCGGCTCCCTTGACAATCTGTAGACGATAATGGCTGCAGCAGACGAAATGAACATTATGCAGTGGTTGCCAACTTGATGAAATTCGTGGACCAGCACCAGAAAATGAAGTACTAGACGAAGTGAATGGTTTTATAAAAGCACGCCAGAAGTAAAGTACCGCTAAAACCACCGAACGTGATGTCCGTCGCTGTACCGAGTGGCTAACTCAGAATACCGGAGAATTGTGGCGCCTCGAAAACATACCACCGGTCGTGTTGAATGAGCTTCTGGGCAAATTATGGGCAGGACGGAGACGAATATGAGCCAGCTTCCCTCGTCAACATGAAGTGTAGTTTGGAGCGCTATCATCGTAGTAGTTTCTTTGATCATTGGATCTCTTTGTTGCTATTGATGACGGTCCGTACATGGCTCACTGGACCGCAAAAAACCCCGGATGTTCATATTCTAAAGTGTGTGTTTGATTGGCGGACGGATGAAGGCATGTAATATGTAGTAAGGCTGACTGCAGAGTTTTTTTCCGAGAAGGACGCATATAAACTTGTCGAATTTGAAACACATTTGACCAATGCATATTAGTATATACATTGAGTGGCACGAGATATCCAAGGAATGGCATATAATTTCATTACACATAGTTTTCTTAAGATACATCGTTGACACCAGTGTGTACACAAACAAATAGGAGATAATATACTCGTACACATCGTTAAGATGGATGACAACCTGTTTTTTTAGTTCGAAATCCATCAGTAGTTGGCACTGTATACATCAGTGATAAACATGCTGATATATGTGGGTTCTAGAATTATTTTGTATTTTCCCGTAACATGTTTGTCTAGAGCACTGTTCCAGTGTATCTGACAATTTTGACAATTGGGAAAGAGCGTAAATTTCTTATGAATTTAAAAATAAAAGTTATTTTTCTAGTTGCAAAATAATGTACCCATACCCTAATTTCGGAGATTAAAAAATCATGGTAGAGTGAATCTACTGACTAGGATGAGGTATTACAAGGAGTGGTTAGTGTTGATTCATGTGTGTATCTGGAGTGTAGTGAAGTGTATTTCAGCCACAACAGGAGTTACATTACTTACTTACTCAACAAATATGATTAGAGTTTTAAAAAAATATTCCAAACTCCCCAATTTTGCGGAATTAAAATCTTTACGATGCATGTCCTTCAGCCAACTGCCATTTGAATATTGTAAACTGGTATTGCAAGTATCACATAACATTAGCATATCTACGTTGTTTTATGTAGATTGACGCGCAACTTTGTCAAGATAGAAGATCTTTCTCAACTATTTGACAAGTTTGCCATGGTTTGAAACCCAAATATTTAGACAGTTTCGTGAATTAACCGCGATTGTGCGCTGTTGAGGGTAATTTCTTGCAGAATCATTAAATATGAATTTGTTCATCATTATAATCATTACCTTGTAAACTTCTTTACCACAACGAGAACACTCTAACACCAGCACACTCTAACACGAACACACTCTGACACGAGCACACTCTAACACGAGCACACTCTAACACGGACACACTCTAACACGAGCACACTCTAACACGGGAGCACCTTCTGTGAAGAGGACACTTTCACCCGTCGGTTTATTAATTCATTTATTAACTCACCTCCAAGAGATCATCAGCACAAACAGCTGTGCATACCATAGCAGCGGCTGCCAAGGCAATCATGTAATTCATGATGCCAATGTCAGGATCGCAATTCCTGTAGTGATGAAAAGATATGGTGGCAACATATTAGTAAATATAGTACTAATTAAAAAGGTCTATGCTTGCAGCAGTACTGGTATTCCATCTTTGAGGTATCTCGTTCCTGTTAATGTTATTTCATTATCGATATACACATTGAGAACTCAATTTTTATCTATAGAGTGAACAGTGTAAACACGTACACTCAAGAAAAACCACAATTCACTGTCCTCGCTTGTGTCGTAAAAGGAAAATGATATCGTCAATAACTACAATATTTACTTGTCCTTATAGTTATTATATTAATGCATCACGTCATTTGCAATGTACAACGATAACGACAATTAAGCTGCTACGGTCTTTACCTGGTCTACTCGGTGAGCGCAATTAATGATGGATTATGCTATGTCGAATCGAAGATTGACGAAATTAACGATCTATTTGTAATCAAGTAGAATCATATTAAATCCGTATGTATGCCATGGGCATATGATATTAAGAATGTTGAACATAGGTTGCATGCATTATATCGGTGGTATGCGATGAAGATATCGTTCCCCTGCAAGTCAATAGAACCAATCGTGTCACAGAACACGGTGGACACAAGGAAAGGGTCGATAAAAAACACTCATAGAAGACGTTTTACGAATAAGCAAGAAATGGTCAGTTCTATCACAGACCCATTCAATTACATTTATATTTGAAATGCTCGTTTGTCATGAATGTTGTGAGCATCTCGCAATCACGTGATTTTGAATTAGAATCGTTGCATATCATACGAGTACATATCTTCCTATAAAAACGTCCATACTCTTATACAGTTTTTAGAACATAATAGTGAATACACTTGAGATCTCAGCGTAAGGGTAAAATACGGCAACCGAGGTGGCTTACAACATGGCATTTTACAAAACAATTTTTACAATTAATTTTTTTTTTATAATGCCTTTTTAATAAACCATTTTCGATTCTGAAATCGATTTTTAAAAGCCACTTTCGTTTCTGATATCTGTTTTCATTTAAAAAAAAATTTGAATCATTTTTTTTTTAAATCCGTTTTCATATTCAAAATTCGTTTTCATTTTAAAATTCATTTTCATTTTTAAAATCAACTTATGTTTTCAAAATCCATTTTCGTTTTCAAAATCAATTTTTTTTAAAATCCGTTTTCGTTTTTACTAATTCGTTTTTATTTTTAAAATCCATTTTCACGTTTTCGTTGACATTTGAAGTATAGGTATATACGTATTTGTTCATGTTGAAGCGAATTTTCCATCAGAATTTACATAAAAATCACTGTTCTTTCCCATCTATCGCATTAACTTTGATGCATTTGTGGTCAGGTTTGTCCACTGACGACGCTGCCTTGTTTACCGACAATAACCTACCCGGTACCAAAACGCAGCGAAACCACGGTTATAACTTATTCTAATCAACCTTGGAGCTCTCATTTTATCAGCTATAAGGTTGATAATCAGATTAGAACATGTTATAGCCGTGGTTCTGCTGTGTTATCGTACCGGATAAAGGTACTGTCGGTATAAAAGGCAACGCCATCGGTGTATGTACAGGCATTCGATGCCACATCGTAAGCCGATAGATAAAGCCAAGAACGCTCTATGTATCCAAAAACGCCGTGGAGCCACGACCAAATAGGTTATAGTCTGAAGAAGAACTTGCGTAAAGAAGCCTTACCATGGAAACGTCACTAGTGGAAATAAAAAATACTGCCAGAATCCGATCGCGACTTACAATTTATAGTCACGTGGTCAGAAGGCGAGGTCACAGGTCAAAAGGTGAAAATGAAAATGAATTTTGAAATTGAAAGTTGAAATGAGATTGAAAACACAAATCGAATATATAATCAAAATGAGATTCTCATAAAAAACAATTATTAATTTAAAGTTAATGGGATAGGCGGGAAACAACAGTGGTTTTTAAGTAAATTCTGATGGAAAAAATGCTTGAAAGTGAAAAATACATAATTTATATACCTGTAGTTCAAAGGTAAGCAAAAACGTAAAATGGATTTTAAAAATGAAAACTGATTTTTAATACGAAAATAGATTTCGAAAACAAAAATGAATTTGAAAACAGATTTTAAAAACGAAAACGGATTTTAAAAATGAAAATGGAATTTAAAAACGGAAACGGATTTTGAAAAGGAAAATGGATTTTGAAAACAAAAATGGATTTTAAAAACGAAAATGGATTTTAAAAATGAAAATGGAATTTGAAAACGAAAATGGATTTTGAATACAAAAATGAATTTTAAAAATGAAAACAGATATCAGAAACGAAAATGGGTTTTAAAAATCTATTTCAGAACCGAAAATGGTTATTTAAAAGGAATTATAAAATAAAAATGAGTTTTCAAAATATAAATGAATTGCCGTAGTATAACATATATCTTACATGTAACAAAGATGTCAACATTGCGTCAAATACATGTACCTTTCTCTCACTTACCAAGTAAAGCGATGGCACTCCTTGTCGATAATGCAATTATGGAACTATTTTTCGTCCTTTTAATACTCCCTTATCTGCTGGAGGTATCACTCTTTGACAGAATTGAACATGAGCACACGGTGAATTTGAACTCCGATACTTTGGAGTGTGTGAACATTAATTGGAATTGAGTGACCACGCTGACGAACTAAACATCAAAACCACTGACAAACGGCAACCAGCTGTCATGGAATGCACACATATGAAATTTATAATTGTTTGTGATTTCTGTCATGTAAATAGATGAATGATTCATTTCTGGATATTGTCCGAGTTATCTGTGTTAGTTGACTGAATTAAACATTTAATTTAACTTTAATCGTCAACTGCAGCCATATGTGCATCTCCGTATATTGATTGATTTCTGTATTGAGAAGATTAGAGCTTTGAAATGCAGATTCACTATAAACTCATCAATGTGCAAATTCCCACCAGTGTCGCAAATTAATGAATGAAACATTAATGAAAATCGGATCTCAACTTTGTGTTGAGTTAATGTTAATATATGAAAGTCAGTGTTTGACAATATAAAGAATATAATTATAGGCATCTATTGTAATAACTGCAAGTAATTGGGATTTTTGGCAGATATTTTTTTGTTATGAAGTACTATTTATTTTTTTGTTGATTATTGATGATATGAAAATGTTTATGCACTCCTGTAATTAGAAATTTACAATAGCAATAATTATACCCATGCTTTCTTGAACAAATTATCCACGTGACACACTATAACGCAAATGATTAATGTTAGTGATTGTGGTTGCTTAAACACAGTGTAGCACTGGACATTGCTTGATTATTCGTTGGCTGGGTAGAACATTTATTATCACTGGGGTACTACAACCAACAGCTTTATTAGAAGTAAGTATTTTTTAAGTAATTAACAAGACTGTAACAGTGGCCTCCCATGACTAGAATCGTATCCTTCCGTAGATGTAACAACCCCAGCAACACGTGCAGAATACAACACCATTAACTAACCAACATTACATAAATACAGCAATTACACAGTAAATTTGAGTGCGAGAACACGTGGCGGACACAGAGACAAGTAATTCTCACATAATAAAATAGCCTTACATTATTTTTTCACTTTTCACCTATTGTATAGCATAAACATTTGCATAGTAGATATGCTATGTTTTTGACGACCAAATGCATTGAAATATATTACTTGAAAGTACGAATGGTGCTTTTAATATGGGATTTCAAATATGGATATTACTTGAAATGTGTAATCACAGGCGTCCAACAAGCGTCCTGTTATAAAAAAATAACTGTTGCCTTGATTCAGTGTGTCTTCCAATAACCGATATGACGCGTCACTGACACACAACGATTTACTGTGATTTAAATTCCGCTAATTCAATGGCGCATCAATTACGTTGAAGTAAATCATACATGATGTAATGACTATATGTTATGGAATTTGTGATTTACCAAAAAATAAATCACATTTTGTAAACAAAACAAGATTAGTGGTAATGCGAAACAAAATTGTTGTTTGTGCTTTGAGTCAGCTAGCTATATAGTCACATGCAATTTTAATTATTATTCATAAACACCGACCTTACCAGCAGACAAACAGCTGACTCAACTTGATTTAGTGGAATCCCATTTTTACCCATGGTAGCATAGATACTGTTGTAAACGAGTTAAATTGCGCGATGTACTATAATCATTATTGGTGATCTAATTTTCCGTACAGTTTAATTACCAGAGTGTAGTGTCGTCGATGAAACAACAAACAAATCTGAATGAATTAATCTTGAAACTTTGCTTTTTTTTAGGGGTCTAAAGCGATTTATAATGGATATCAATGTGGATATTTTGTATTTATCAATAATTTGAATGGTGTATCTAACTATTGTGGAATGGGTTGACGAAAATAAATAAATGTGTCTTGGTGTCAACGTCACTCTCCTTGGTTTGACAAGAAATATAAATCATCGAAGAGTCCGTAGTATAATCTTTCAAGAAATTTAATCAAAAGTTGCTATAATGTCTAATGTATATACCAAGTTTGAACAAAATCCATCTGTAAACAGCCGAGAAATGCTTGATTTTGATGATTTTTAGCACAAAAATGGCCGCCATTCGGCCATCTTGAATCAGATCGTGAAACAAATTGACGTGCATAAGTATAATATCATGTATGATGTATGTGTGAAGTTTGATTTGATTGGATTGTAAGATTCAAAAAAGTTCTGGCGTCGTTCATCGTAAGTACCAAGTGATATAAATCCTATACAAGTGGTTTAATTATATTAAATGATTATAATTCTATTTCAGGTGAAAAAAAAACTGTCTGCAATCTTAAATACAGCACAACCCCTGGGTCGGATAGATTACTCGGTGATTTGTTAATAAAATATAATTTTTTAGCCTTAATTAATTGTGCTCTTTAACAGAATGTTTAATTCTAGTTTTTCCACAGAGATGGTCTACAATAACAGTAATAAAGACATTTTTTGCAAAATGTTTGCATCTATTCCCAACCATCATCCTGGTTTCTGGGCGTGGGTTATCGGACAAGACACAGGCCGTATTTCATTGCAGATATTTCTACAGTGGTCAGTATCTTAATTGTTCAAATCATTATTCGAAAATACATTGGAGAAGTCTAAAAAGCGCAACAAATTCGATTGTGCCTTCGTTGATTTTGCCTTTGATACAGTGAAACATCAACGTACATTAAAAGACGGTCAATTATAAAAATGCCAAGCCATGCGTGCGCACTTCTATTGTCAGTTGCAGTTGACTATTTTAAATGCCCATCTGGTGTTCGTCACGGTTGTATGCATATTCTTTTGTTTGTTTTCTTTTTTTATTAACAATTTGTCACAAAAATATCATTCAGGCACTCAACGAGGCATTAACTTCATTACATTTTCTGACACTATTGTTGATTTACGGAGACGTTTTAATTCATGAAGTTCATGATCTGATGAGTATAAACTTAATGTAAATTTAAGCAAAACCAACTTGATTGTTTTTAAACGGTGGAGAACGAAGTAAGAAATGTATTTAAGATTGAAACATGTCGAAGCTGTATCATACTACAACTATTTAGGTTTTTTGTGGTCAGAAGCAACAATACAGTTACGGAAATTATAGGTATGTTGTCAGCTGTATCTAGAACACTTGTTTGGGTAATTCATGTACATTTTAAGCTATTTTCACAAAGCTTTAAAAAGCAACAATTATTTAAACACTTGAAATGCCAAAAAAAACAGTCACCCAAACAAATTTACTTCATGCTGTATAACACTGAAAATCACAACCTTAGATCGAGATCAATTAAATTAGGAAATCGCTAGCGGTACAAAATTTACACAACATTTAGGAAATGACAAGAAGTGTTCACTAGTTCAGTCATACTTTCCACACCAAAATGACATGTTTAGAGCATCATTGGATATAATCACTGGGATAACTGTCCGAGTTAGAGCTTGTTTCGGAAATTTAGCATCACAGTGTTTCAATATATTTGGTCATTTAAGGGGTTCATCTTCTCTAGCCCCTATTTTTTGTCTGATAAGTGAAGATTAGTTAAAAACGTAGGCCGTCCAAAAATCAGCCAAAAAAGTTCTGAATTCATTTGAAGTCATCTTGAATCCAGACGATGACCAGAATGCTTGCCAGCCGCATGGGACGTAAAGGTTTCATCTTCAGATCACTGCATTCATTCGATACGTTAGAGGTTCTGAAGAGTTCGAAAACACCGCATGCGGTTGTCCGACATTATTTGGATCTTGCCCTTGTAGCAGTAGCATCTTAGTCGTTCGCCGATCATCTTGAAAAAACAGGGTTTGACGCAACTTCCATGATTATCACAAGTTGTGGGTAGTGAGGACCGGGAGGATTAACTGCTTTGTTCAGGCGGAGCACTGCACAGTTTTATTGAAGAGCATGTGAAATCACATGTTTGTCTTTTATGCGACGCAGAAACAACCCACATCCCAATGGCGAATAGCCGGTAAATGATTACACAGGCATAAAAGTTACACGTAGTTGCAGTCTCCCCTTCCCTCACATTCAACCTCACATTTGCTTGAAATGGGTCATCACATATGTTTTATGCGAGTGAAGAATCAATCATCCACTTATTTTATAAACTCAGTTTCAGAATTGTTAATTATAATAGCATTATTACACAATAATTTGGTAACTACGTATATATAATTATATTAATTTGTGGATGGTGCGGCTAAGACGTTTGATAAATACATACTGTGCGTTTCAATGTGTTGGACTTATAATCTATGAATTGTATCCTTTGCGATTTGATAACAAATATATATTATATAGAGATTGAAATATGTTTACCCCGCCGGTAATTTTGAGCTGCTACCCCTGTTCAATGGCATTTATGTCGATGTGTAAGATGTCGTCCGTATTTATGCATTACAGTGTTTGCGTATAATAGCAATTTTGTTTGGAATTAGAAACAGAAAATATATCTAATTTGAACTGGAATATCAAATTGTATTTACTAAAAAAATTACCTTCTTACTCTGTAGTTCTAGTTTCTGCCGATCGTACGAATATATCTAAATCAGAACATGTTTTACAAACCCATTCAATTGGCGCATGTATACAGAGAATAGTCAATACATATTACCTGTGCGATAATATGATTTGTATGGGGATATATTTACCTCTACCGGGATGGTCAATACGTGGGACGGGATGGATTATATTTTATGGATAGTCAAAACGAGTGACAAGTGAGGTATTAACTCTCTATTGATGTTCATTATATTATAGCATTATGAATACCAGTGGATTTTATGACGTCATTGTAGCAGATTATTCGCGATTATGTACCCCGCCATTGAGCATCAAGACCCCGTACTATGCATATGAATACAATGTTGTTTTCAAAAACGAATAAGAAAAAATTATTTAAAAAACAAGAAATTGTTAGGTAATACATATTTAATACTAAAATCGACATCAAACAAAATGATCCATTGCCAATAAAAACTGATTTTAATATCAAAATCAGACAAATTTGTGAGAGCGTCGTCTTCTGCTTTTTATGTAGACTTGCTTGCAGTCTGTTGCGATTCCGATGAAAAATTCTTGAAAAATTAATATAAATTGCGTAAACGAGGGGAGAACGCATGTCATGTGACCGCAAAATCCCAACAGACTTGCCATCAGTTCAAGCGCCCTCACATTACCGGCCGGATTCGGGCTTGTAAATTTGCATATTTGCGTTTTCTGCTTTTCTACTGGTATTGACAATGCACACTTTGTTCTACATATATGTCGCACAACGTGAGCTTTCGCCATTATGTGTTGACGAGTCGTCCATTACTGTTCAACTACACGGAATTTGCTGCATAGTAACGTCCAATACGTGGGCCAGATGAATATTTTCATTTCCCCGTCGATATTATCTCCACAAGGATGGTCAACACATGTGACATTATTACTATAGAAACTAGTATTCCCATATGGAGGGAAATACTTGGGCCTGGTGAGGTGTTAATGTTTTCATAGGGATGTTCAATACATAAAACACGTGACATAATATTATTTTCATAGTGCAAGGCTACGACAGATGGTCAACATCTACTTTTGAGCCGATAGACACACTGAATAAGTTAGGGTATTATTTGAATCATCGTGAAGAACACCAATCACGTCAAATTTCATACGTTGAATACGTCTCATGGCAACCACATTCAGCGAATTGTGTCAATTAAATATGTTCAGTGTAATTGATTCTATCTAAATTTCTATTCACTAGACTCTTAACATTGTACATTTGTGTTCATTCTTTGCTGAAATACATTTTCGGAGAAGACATGTTGTAACATATGACACTTTCAATGGAATGCACATTTAGTTAATTAAAGATTAAATTCAAAGTATATATATATATATATATTATATATTTGCTATATTATATATCCAAAAACTGAAAAAGTTACCTATTTGTAATACCTTACTTTTTTTTTATTAATACGGACTGGGTACAACCACATATCTATTTACAATGCATATAATAATGCGTGTAATTGATTAACGTCCTGAATGTTGTTACATTAAATGAATAATCACGTATTCGATCAAACTTTGCACGAGCTATGGTTCAAAGTGATAAAATAAATGGTCGATCCAGCAATATCCCTATTTGTTGTCTGCCATCGAGCTTCTATTCATGACTACAATACTGATGATCCTTGGAAATGACATTATTATTAGATAATGACTCCATTCCTCAGAGAGGCAACAAAGGCTTAAGCCAATGTTATTATTAAATTTATGAAGTATACATGCAGATATTGACTACAGTATTTTACTATACTAAAAACATAGTTTTTCAAAATGAACTCATTTTACATGATTTGTGAACAAACGTAAACACACTCACCTGGTTTTAATCACACTTTGAATCTCATACAACACTGTCGGTTTCCTTTGTCTTTCGATGGTAATGATTTCCCAGAGGCAAACCCTCCATAAAATAAATTAACATTCGCTCATTAAATTTGTTAGTTTTCTGCTAATGATTTCCAGATTGAGATCAACATATTTTGAAAGATTCAATAAAAATGGTCTCACAGCTCTACTCTCAAGAAAACTCAAATTCTCTTTGACATAGGTAAACATGCAAGTCTTACATTAGCATGACCTCATACACAACCATTCGATGTCCATACATTTCGTCCAAGTTCATTCAATTCCCATAAAGACACTCAGACATTATTTAGTGCTGCAATACGTTAGTGTCATTTATTAGTGTTACGGATTTATTAATTATTACGAATAATTCAAAAAAAAGTATATAGATGCAGTGATGGCATATAATTTCAGTAATAAGTAGGGAATAATAATAAGTAATATTTGAACACTTTCATACAAGTTACATTGCTCATATTAATCTACTAATGAATCACAGAGCTTTGTTATTGAAGTAAAGTTCTATGATGTTCTGTGACAGCTCAATTATATTGTACGTTATATTGTAATTTACTACAGACAATCCTAAAACTCTAAAAAATTGGTGCTTGGTGCCACAGACGTGGCCAGTGCTGTGGATGTTAGTGTTACAGAAAGATGACTTTTTACATTATCCAACAAAAAAAGTCCTACATATAACCACATAAAGCGGTCTAAGTGCAAACACTGATAAATACCAAATAATCACATACCAAATTGTGATGTCAGTATCATTACTAATGACATACATCAGATGGCAATTTTTCAAGAGTGCCATCGAGATCAATATCGGCTGAACTCCAAGCAAACAGGTCACCTTCTGTTTCACCATCACACTCTGCTGCGAGTTGTCCTATCTCAACATCAGTCAGAATTCTGCTCCACATATTGAAGTATGCAATTTCTCCTTTCAATGCCTGGTTAGGGTCATATGTTCCGCGTAAGCTGTCTTGTTCCTGGCCAAGAGTCATGACACCGCCTCCTCTAATTACATAATCATTCCGAAGACCTGAACCGGATGCAGCCAAAACACCATTGTCAAATATATCCCATAGACCACCAGCAGATGACCACGTGACACACAAATGGTGCCAATCATTATCATTCACAGCTATACCACTGTTGTCACCATTATTCTGCCGTACATAGACTTTCAAATCAGTGGTATCGAATAGAATGAACTCATTAAAGCCCCCACTGGTTGCATAGGATATTGGTGTCCCCTGGTTGGTTTCTTTTGTTTTTATCCATAAACAAGCTGTTAACTCACTCAGTTCGGGAATGGGAGTTCTAATAGCCACGTCAGACGATGAATCAACAATTAACTTCTCAGTACCAGTCCATTGTACTGTAAATCAATTGGATTTCAAGAAACATTTTATTCCAATATGTTATACATATACTATTGGTGGGAGATTGCATGTGTAAATTGAAATAGTGGATTGAGTGCACTGGTTATATAAACTATCGGGTGCTTCTATTATTGTTTGTATCAAACATGAATACCTTTGTATTGCAAGTACGACGTGATCAATAGGCCTAACTCGAAATTGCTCAGATTTGTTTGTGGATTTATTCTGTGAGGTAATGTTTGTAAACAAGACACATTTAAATCGACATATGGTGCTATATTTTTATAGCTGCTGGGATATCAATAAGTAGAATTTGGAAAAGAAAGGCAGCAATAGTATAACTTACGACATATATCAGCTGGAAGAGTTTCATAACTTCCATCTAGATCAATATCACCCGAACTCCACGCAAACAAATCACCTTCTGTTTCACCATTGCACTCTGCTGCGAGTTTTCCTATTTCATTATCAGTCAGAATTCTGCTCCACATATTGAAGTATGCAAGCTCTCCTTTTAATGCCTGGTTAGGATCATATCCACCACGTATGCTGTCTTGTTCCTGGCCAAGAGTCATGACACCGCCTTCTCTGATTACATAACCACTCCGAAGATCTGAACCAGATGCAGCCAAAACACCATTGTCAAATATATCCCATAAACCACCAGTAGATGACCACGTGACACACAAATGGTGCCAATCATTATCATTCACAGCTATGCCACTGTTGTCACCATTATTCTGTCGTACATAGACTTTCAAATCAGTGGTATCGAATAGAATGAACTCATTAAAGCCCCCACTGGTTGCATAGGATATTGGCGTGCCCTGGTTGGTTTCTTTTGTTTTTATCCATAAACAAGCTGTTAACTCTCTCAGTTCGGGAATGGGAGTTATAATAGCCACGTCTGATGATGTATCAACAATTAACTTCTCAGTACCAGTCCATTGTACTGTAAATTTATTGGATTTTAAGAAAAATTTCATTCAAAGGGTATTATAACATGTGATGCGCATACTGTTGGTGGTGATGAGGTTTGTAAATTGAAAACGTTGATGGAATACACTGAATATATAGCCCATTGTACCATTGATTGTCCTTATTAGTGTTTATATTAAACAGCAATACTTTTGTATAACAAGTATGGTGTGATTAATAGTTCTAATGTGAAATTGTCCACATTTGTCTGTGAACTAATTCTGTGAAGTATTGTCTGTAAACAAGGAACAATTGCTACATACTATTGAGCTATATTCTTTCTATAATCTGAAACATCTATAACTAGCATTTGCAAAAGAGAGACAATAATAGTATCGTAACTTACTACATATATCAGCTGGAAGAGTCTCATAACTTCCATCTAGATCAAGATCAGCCAAACTCCAAGCAAACAGGTCACCTTCTGTTTCACCATTACACTCTGCTGCGAGTTGCCCTATTTCATCATCACTAAGAATTCTGCTCCACATATTGAAGTATGCAAGCTCTCCTTTTAATGCCTGGTTAGGGTCATATCCACCACGTAATCTGTCTTGTTCCTGGCCAAGAGTCATGACACCGCCTTCTCTGATTACATAACCACTCCGAAGATCTGAACCAGATGCAGCCAAAGCACCATTGTCAAATATATCCCATAAACCACCAGCAGATGACCACGTGACACACAAATGGTGCCAATCATTATCATTCACAGCTATGCCACTGTTGTCACCATTATTCTGCCGTACATAGACTTTCAAATCAGTGGTATCGAATAGAATGAACTCGTTAAAGCCCCCACTGGTTGCATAAGATATTGGTGTCCCCTGGTTGGTTCCTTTTGTTTGTATCCACAAACAAGCTGTTACCTCTCTCAGTTCTGGAATGTGAGTTCTAATAGCCACGTCCGACGATGAATCAACAACTAATTTTGAACCACTTGTTATTTGAACTGAAAAATAATTGTATTTGTATTTTTTGAAGTCGTGTATCAATCAAAACTTACAAATGTATATTTATAATTATTTAGTCAAAATAATAATGTAGCTACCATGGACACGCCAATGTTGTAATTATTTCCATGTTGAAGTGAATATGACTCAATCTCAACTATCTACAGTGCATTTACAGTCCTAGATCCACAAAATCCCACGGCTTGCCATAACAGGCTTTGTTTAGATTAGTTGCTTTAAAGGGCGGCAGTCGTGCAACATTTATGTCGTTAAACATTGATTTTCTCACAATTCAATGCGCTCTTCTAATGGAAATCACAAGTATGAGGTTTGACCTGGGCACGACTTACACTAATTACCGCCGGTGACTCTTTCGATACCTTCCAATCACCTAATAAATATCTAATCTAAGCTTGGTAAGGTCTCAGTCTGTACTCATTGATCTGCGCAACAGTCAAAGTCGCCATCTTTGTTTATATGAGACCCATATACCTCGCGCATGCGTGGCGCGACGACTACCGCCCTTTACGGTATGCAACAATTTAAAATCATGTTTTATATCAGTTATATTATTGCATTTTTTATATCAAATCAACAATGTTAAATTGCTACGTATGCACTGACATGAACAAATATTTCCCTCACCTGATTCAGTTGTAGGGATTGGTGTAGGTATTGTAGTTGTAATTATTGGTGCTAATGTGACTGAAAAAAACAAACAAAAAACGCAAATGGATACTATTCAATATAATGTTGACGAGCACTACGTTAATTGGAACAACCATATATGTATTATATATTTGTACACGTGTTTAACTAAATTTAACGAAACCAATTCCGACTACACACATCATCACACATTACAAACGTGAATTATAAAATAAACTATTAATTAAATAGATCCCATAGATCCCTTGCATATGTGCTTACTTACATATAACTTACATATGTGCATCGTTGATAGAAACGTACATATAGCAATATTTGCATTATTATATGTTTCATCATTAAAATGTATAAATCACATATGATTAATACCACTATCCACTACATTAAATAAGTCTACACACACAAACACTTAATTGCCACCCTCTTGGCATTTTCCTCAACACACTGAACGCGCGGGTGAACGCGGTGCTTTTCAGCCCTCCCCGAATTATTACAGGTTTGCCTCACGACTTAGTCGTGTCGGTTTTCAGCTTTATTGGACATGTCCTGGGTACGACGTTAAAACTACACCCGGTTTTGGAGTTTTTTGTACCTGGGAGAATGAGGTTACCTTTTGCCACAACTACCTCCAGGTCACCCTTGGGCAAGGTGTAGTACCTGTCAGCCTTGGGTGCCAACTTCCCACATAATAAGTTTGGTTGACGTCAGTAAGGGCACACGGTCATAAAAACCTTGCACCAACTCAAACCTCATATATGAGGTATTACCTATTAAAGGCAACGTTTACGTTTATTTAAATATGTATATATTTGTCCTGGGTAAGATTTTAAACTACATCCGGTTGTGGAGTCTATGGACTTGGGAGAATCAGGTTACCCTTTGCCACAGCTATCTCCAGGTCACCCTCGGGCAAGGTGTAGTACCTGTAAGCCTTGGGTGCCAACTTCCCACATAACAAGTTTGGTTGACGTCAGTAAAGGCATACGGTCGTAAAATTCCTGCACAAACAGATCCGCATAGGTGGACAATATTTCATGTAAATATGTATATATATGTTTCAGTTTTCCTTGGCATTTGGCAGGGGGGATCGTAACCTCTTGTAGTGAGAACCAGTGTGACTGGCCTGCCTACGGGATGCTAAGGTTTTTATAGTAAAAGTTATCAGTCACATCCGTTAATGTAATTTCGTTTAATGTATCCGCAAATCAAAAATCACATTAAAATTGTGAAGTCCGCAAAACTTAGATGAAAGTTTTAAAATTTTTCGCCAAAAAAAATTACAAAATTTGTGGTGATCGAACGCTGTCGTCTGCGCCTTTCTTGGGTTAAGTAAGTTATTGTCATCACCTGTCACAACTTCGACTAGAAGATAAACCCTGAATTCACGATCATTCCAAATATAAAATATCGAATTATTGAACTGTTGACTAACATTACATTAATTACAACTATCATACATAACACTGACAACTACATAGTTAAGGTACATACTACATTGTGTTTAACTAAATTTGTTTCCACATAATGTAATATAAACCTATATTTCCGCTGGGCGGCCGTCTTGCTTAGAAGTTGGTTGAAATTGTTCGTAAGTTGGTTGAACATTTTACTGTTGATGTATGTGTACATCAGGAAGTAGATTAACATATCGAAGCATGCTTTTGTATACTTGAGGTATATTGTGTAATAGATTGATCAACAATTCCCGATACCTGCAAAAGAAATATTTGGAAGAAATGAGAAAGTAAACTACTGCCTATATGTTTACCTCCATACACATCCCGATAGTCTATACATCCATCGCAATCACAGTGATCTGGTGAAATGCCGCATAATCTTGACGAAGAGCAACAAGGTGTGGTACTATAAGGATCACATTCAGCTGGGCTGACCCCATTTGTTCCTCTGAAAATTGATCCACAACGACCGTCCACCCGCCACGGTACGCGCTCATCTGTTACGACGATGGTTGATTGAATTATTGCAAGAGGACCAGCGGCGGCTGAAGTAGTCAGTGTTTCCTGAACGTTGTTCATTGTTGTAGCTGTAGTTTGGTCAAAATTAATAACTGTATCGACGCCGATACTACCAGGATAAAATCCAAGGATTTCAACACCATATAAATCTGTACTTTCTAGGATCGAGTTCATCTGTAAATGTAATTTAATACACATTATTACATATGATCATATGTATTGCGGTATTCATAGTTTGAAGCCTGCTCTATCATATTGGTATTGACTGCAAAAATATGCAAATGAGATAAAATAGTTCCTTCTGAAATTTTTCCGGCCCTTGGCGCGCAACATGATTTGCTAATGTACATTTTACGACTGTGCAGCATTTAAAGCATCGAAAACCTGGATCGAAAAAAACAACTAAGCAAAATGTTTGTAAATCACCTGGCAATGACACGTATTGAGGTGTCAATTATTCACTGACATCGATGTTAAAATAAACACGAAGGCGCCCTATATCTCAAGAAATGTCAAGTGTTGTTCTGTAATATTTATTGACCGTGAATTATTTTAGATTGGTATTTATTTTGAGGTTATACGAGGATACCTCAAATTACGCACGAAGACAGTACAGTGGTAGTATCGGCCGACGCGCAGCAGAGGTCGATGCGACGGTGTACTGTCTGAGTGCACACTTTGAAGTTTCCTCTAATAACCTTATTATTATAAGTCCTTTCCTTCCAAAGACACATCATGGGAATTCCGAAATCCTAAAGTTTAGAACAGAATCAGGGAACTTATTTGTGTGTAGTCCGGTCAAACCCCAGTGGCAGCCATGTTTGTTTTTGTTATTAGAAAACGCTTACGCGCGTAACCATTCCTTATTTGGAATTCGTATTTCCTTATCTTGTAGGATGAAAATACCCCGTAAAATACCGCAAAATTACGGCACGCTGTAACTTATGACGTTACGGTGACAAATGTATAATAATACCTATTATAATTTCGATTAGAAGACTGCCAAGACCTTTTTGTTAGATAACACATTATAGACTCCTGACACAGTTATATTTCGTGACTACTTACCCAGCCACTAACCAACTCCAAAAGAGTGAGATATTCGTTCGATGTTGGGTCGACGTAAACATCACTGAAGGTGACCGTCTCGCCATTTACTGCCGTAAATATAAACGTTACGAAATACGACACCGTAGCTGTGAATATGAGCAAAATAAACCGCAAGTTAAATTTGCCTATTCTTGTTATTAAGTTTTAAATGACTTCTTAAGTCCGTATATGTTAATAAAATCACCTACTTACGTTTGCATTCTCCCTCGTGTTCATAAAACCCAATTTCGCATTGCAGAGCTAAAAACAAGTATAACAAAACATTGTGTTGATTATCATAGTAAAAAGCCTATAACAATTAGTACTTATAACGTAAATTATGATGACATCATACCAATAAGATTAGATTAGATTAGCTTGTGGTTGTTGACTCCAGTAAAAGTCACTCACCTTTATATTCGCAAATAAACGA
Organism: Saccoglossus kowalevskii; assembly: GCF_978046115.1. Lineage (NCBI taxonomy): Eukaryota > Metazoa > Hemichordata > Enteropneusta > Harrimaniidae > Saccoglossus > Saccoglossus kowalevskii. Next base: position 27,185,801 of record NC_140654.1, read on the forward strand.
TTTACGCTTCCAGCAATAGTCATCGTCAAATTTCCATACTGCGTTTTTCTGTGGACGTTCCCTGGTAAAACATATTCAGTGTCAAAATGCTATAATCTAAAAAATCTACGATTTGCAGCTAACCTGGCTAATAATCATTTTTTATTCGAAATGGATCGGATGGTATAATAAGTCAGTTTCTTAAATTTAGCAACAAATTTACCATATCTGGACACAGTCCTGTCCATTGATGTCCTGTTTCACTGTGTTACTAGGCTGTGTTATTCTTTTTTTTCCACGTTTTTCGGAATGCCACCCATCGCGGTATGTTAATGGAGTACAGTCGTTAATTTGAAACACGCCCTCTTCTTGTATATCATTTGCACCAGTCCAATATCCATTTCCCACGGGACTCTTAATACTAGGATGTGAATTGATGTATTGTCTGATCTTCTTGTGAAGGGGAAATGAATCGATGACGAGTAGTTGTCCTCCATCGTCGTCACATATATCTCTAGCTACATTCCACTCTTCTCGTGATTCATGGAAGAATTTAAAGCAGACATTGGTTGTGGTATCACACGCTTCTACGTAAAACAAATTAGAATGTAATGTAGAAAGAAAGAAACTAATTCGAATTAATGGTTCTGATTTTTCTTTGGAAAATTACTATTTTTTTATGTTACTAAGTCTATGTTGAGCCTTGAACGTTAGATCACATTCATATGTTAGCTTTGTTTTCACAGAGACAGATTCAGTTACGGAAAACCTATCCTCATGCTGTGATAAAATGGACGACCATTTTCTTTATATAATTTTAGCTGCAATTCATCAGGGAAATATCTCATATATAAATATGGCAATAATTATATTCAAAACATTATTCAAAGACGACACACAAGCGCAAGTACAGACAATCGTTTTGTTTTAAATACAGTATTATTAAGATGTGATGAATACTACTGCAACAAATTATTTCAGACTCTAGAGAGTTTAACAAAGATTTTGTTTTTCGGTTTTCCCCAATTGGATGTTAAGTATCTACATACTATGACATTCAACAGTTGTTCACAAACTTATTTATTGGAAAGTTAGTCAGTAAAGGCAAAAGGTACTAACCGTCTCCTGCTTCGTTTGCCTACAAAGATAGAAAACATAATTAGGATGTAAGTAATATGTGGTAAGTCTGACTGAAAGAATGTATTTACTGTCAAGGATACATACAGACTTCAAGAAGTCCGGGAAGGTTTCAGAGAGGAACACTCCACGATTGATCACGAGTTGTTTAATGCCCAAAGGTGGAACGTTGCATTGTGTGTATGTGAATTGTCGGAAAGCTTTTCGTGGACAGAAATTGTCTGATATACTTAAATGTGGACGGGATCAAAGGAAAAATGTATAATAGTTTACTAAATATGTATAGCGATGTAAATTCCTGTGTCAGTGTCGGCGAAGTGTCCGTGGAGAGGTGTAAAACTAGTATGTGTGATGAGTCCCATTTGATTTTCATTTTTTATAAAGAGATTCGGCGATTAGAAGAATAGAGTTCCATACTATCAACAGATTTGTTTGAACTATTTGCCCTTTTGTATACCGATGACATTTGTCCTTATGAAAAATACTGTTATCAATTTAAAACGTAATATTGACATGCTGTTTGCCTGTAAGTGGAAATGAACGTAAACTATCTAACACGAATGATGTGTACGGCATTAGGGAACACAACGCAGTGCTTTGGAAATGTGCCGTAACTGTCGAGCTTACAGATACTTAGGATAAGTTTTGTCATGTAAGTGTTCCTGGTAAGTCCAAAACAATATTCTACGTCGTGCATGGTTTAGGGGAGATTGTAGCAGTCTTAGGGGTTTAGGGGACGAGCGACTAACAAAGAAAGCTTATGATATGCAACTTCAGCAAAAGCATGACCAAGGGGGACGCATATGAGATACGGAATCAAAGAATTTATTTGACAATCCTGGTTCCGGGTTCCTGTGGGAAAATCAAGGTGTAGAAAATATTGTACGATTACATTCAAAAGTCGCAGTAACATACGAAGTATATTCGGCAAAGAAAGCAAATCATTACAATGTTCTACTTTACTTTGTATTCATTTTTATTAAACCTTTGACTTTAAATATAATCTACCGATATTTTTTGAATGTTCTGTCTGCATATTATGAAATAAAAATATAGTAATATTAAATGAACTCATTTTGCAGATATCATAAACTTGTAAACCTACGTTGTTTTATGTGATTTGATTTGAATTTGCAACTTAGCCATGGTCAAAAATCTGCTGTTGAATCATTTATTCATATTGTAGAAGATGACCGATTGTTTGAAATAAGAAATCCAGTCACAGCGGACAGGGTCTCTGAATTACGGGCTATTCGAATAACGATTTGAATGTCTCATGGTACTTATTGAATTGCTCAGATTACTGAACGTGCCATGGACCATTTTGTAGTTTTGCAAATTAACCGTAGTTCAGGGTTATGCACCATCGAAAGAAATTCTCTTCTGAAATATCAAATATTCCCATATTCATTGTCCGTGACAGGGTCATCGAACACACCCTAGCACAGATGCGCAGATAGCAAAAGACGATTGTTTTTTACTCACCTCTAAGAGATCCTCAGCAAAAACATTTAACCATACCATAGCAACTGCCATCAATGCACGTATGAAATTCATGGTGCTATTTGTAAGCCCTGTCATTATGAAACGATATATTAAAAGTAAATAATGTGAAATCACAAATCATAGTCCATTATTATATATAACTGTAATGGTATTGTGGTTAATCACTTGAATTGATTCACATTCATTACGTCATTTTCAACGTACAAACAAGCTGTGGTAGTTGCGACTTAATCAACCTCGCGTGTATATTTTTTGATAGATTGTGCTAATGCCGAATTGCAATAAACGATTTGTGAAACTAACGATCCGTTCGTATCAGTTAGGAACGAATATAACCATTACGTATGCAATGAGCATATAGTACGAAGAATGCACAATATAAGTTTATGTATGTAAGATATCGGTGCCATGCGTCGGAGATCCCATTCCGCGTGTACGTGAATCAAGCCAATCGCGTTACAGAACAAAGTGCACGCTTGAAACAGATCGAATACGAATAGAAAACGCAAACACTAGTAAAAGGCGAAACACGTTTGTTATGCATGTGATTTCAAATTAGAATTTTTATCGCATATCATACAAATACCAATGTTTTTAAAAATTGATAACATCCTGTAAAAACGTCCACACTCTGTTACTTAGTGTATAATACGATTAAGATCTTATAATGTAAGGATATAACATGTATCTTACATATAACAATGATACTATGTGTTATGAAGGATATATAAAGACGTCGACAATATTACGTAAAATACATTTACGTTTCTCTCACTTACCAAGTAATGTAGTCGTCGCTCCTTGTCGATAATGATATTATGACACTACTATTTTCCTTTAATACCCGTTGCTGTTACCCTAGTTCATTGTAAAGCACACGTGTCACTTAATTGCTGATGGTGTCACTTAGAGACAGGATCGAACAACAACACATGGTGAATTTGTATTATATTCGTGCATAAAAAATAATTGGAATGGATTGACTACGCTGACGAACAAAACATCAAAACCACTGACAAACGGCAGCCAGCTGTCATAAAATGCACACACATATACAATTTATAATTATTTGTGATTCGTGTCATGTAAATAGATGAATGATCCATTATCTGGATATTGTTGGAGTTGACTATGTCAGTTGAATGAATTAAACGTTTAATTTAACCATCTCTACTAACTGTAGCCATATTTACATCTCCGCATATAGATTGATTTTTAAATTGTATTTGATTTTTGTAATTGTATTATTTGCAAAACCAAAGAGTAGGTGTACAGTGAACCTCAGACCGAACTCCGTTAAACATTGTTGCATTATTGTATTTACCATTCAGCTCTCATCCGTTAAACGATCATAATACTTTTACTTTATACTCACTGTAACCGCTATTGGTGACTACGCCGGGTATTACCGGTAACAGGTGAAGTTTTTAATTCCAATATGAATTTAATTTTGTTTTTACTTTTTATTTTTAACAGAATTTTTAATTCTAGTAGTTTCGTCCCTTTTACGGGTAGGTGAATCAATTTCAGTGATTTCTTTATAGAATAATTCATAGAAACAGCACATAGTAATATACATTCTCAAAAATTATGTCTATTGCCAAACAATTCAACAGACAACTAGTTTTACAGTGATTTCTCGAAATGTCTAATGATTTTTTCTCATAACATAGATGAGTTTTATTACAGGCGCTCCACAAAATTACATTTAATACATCATACAGTATTTTCTCATGTCTGGCTCATTTAGCATATTAACAATTTCTATCTCAATACATTTGTACCAGTTTTATCATCTTTGACACATTCCTGTGCGGATCTCTATCAAATCGATTCTCTATTTTGTTACCAAATGTATCATAATGCCTGATAATTGGGTATCTTGGTAAAAACAGAGGTAACAATTATCAGTAGTAATATTACTAGAGTGAAATATCAAAGTGTCTCTGCATTCTCAATGATTTTTATAGCTTGATATGATCATGTTAAGAAAAACACTGTGGTTATTACAACAGTTTGCTGATCAATAAGGTGTCGCAATAACAACACTTTCACATCAGTTTTCGATTATTTTTTCAGCTCGTAATCAGTCAATAAATAACTATTATGTTGACTATAGGAAAGCATTTTGGCACAGTTTTACCGATGCGACGAGTTTTTCATTGCTCATGAATAATAATTCATTCAAATGAAACGACTTTTTCAGCCAATCGTTTCATGCAACTCTCCCACCCCCGAAAAGAAATCAACGAATCAAGATATCAGGGATAGTTGTATCAAGGTAGTAATTGATAAGCACATTATTAATAAAGAAATGTTGTTTTATTCGAGTACGTCGTTTGGGTGTGAACATCGTCGGCTAGAGTTCCATACCTTTCATATATTTATACATAAGTATTACTAATACAATAATAAAAACATAATGTTAAATACATATATTATATTATATGAATTTTATTGAAAATTTACAAATATTTGCCCGTGTCAAGCGCCGATGTTCGCAGAGGTACAACATTCGATATTTCTGAAGACATTTTCACTCGACAAAAGGATAGACAGCGACACTGCGCTTGGCAAGTTCGATATTTCGAACGTCGTCACCGAGATACTGCGCGTTCGTGCGCAGTGACGTCGCGCGAAAAAAGCTACTTTGTTGTAACAGTACCAGCTGACAGGATGTGAGTTTCGCCTCAGTTTGATTCGAGTTCTGATCCTTTCGGCATTCGCACTTGCTCGCTGTGCTGTCGTGAACCTACCAACGTTTATTTTGTGTCTCGCATCTAGATCAGAGTTATCAATCCTCTTTATTATATATATGGCCTGTTGAATCACTTTTCACATAGTACATTGTGCATACAATTGAATGTAGGTCACGAATTGAAAATATTTCAATTTCACGCCATAACAATATGAGTATTCTGCCATTGATTACACTATACATATGCTTTCAAATACTAACGTCAAAAACATAGCGTCATAGAAATTAAATAAATTTAGCTGACGGTAGGAACTACTCAGTGGAGAACAGAGTGCTATATGTAAATCTAGTACATTTTGTTTATATCCTAGTTTTAGTAGTGTTATATTTACTGTCGTTGTTTTAATAATGCTAACACATTTATCAGTAAGATAGGGAGACACCCCATACATTTTCTATAAAGGGGTCGTCAGACTAGAATTCGTCGTCATTCGCTACAATACTTTCACAGTAGTTATCAGGGGCGGCATTGTCCAGGTGTTGCCACGTGGTGTGTAGCAGTGGTGGATCCAGAGGGGGCCAGGGGCCATGCCCCCCAAAACGCATGACGATTCATATCATCTGTATTACGCATAGCTTCACGTTGTAATTTCACAATTAAAAGTAGTTAGTTTAATTTATTATGAAGAATTTCGTACGGGAAGTTAGTTCACAATGAAAGTAAATGCCCGATATTGGGCGAATTCGTGTATCATTGGCGTCATAGGAACATTCCATGGTCTTCGTTTTCCATGGTCTTCGTTTTCCAGGGTCTTCGTTTTCCAGGGTCTTCGTTTTCCAGGGTCTTCGTTTTCCATGGTCTTCGTTTTCCAGAGTCTTCGTTTTCCAGGGTCTTCGTTTTCCATACGTTGTAATTTCACAATTAAAAGTAGTTAGTTTAATTTATTATGAAGAATTTCGTACGGGAAGTTAGTTCACAATGAAAGTAAATGCCCGATATTGGGCGAATTCGTGTATCATTGGCGTCATAGGAACATTCCATGGTCTTCGTTTTCCAGGGTCTTCGTTTTCCAGGGTCTTCGTTTTCCAGGGTCTTCGTTTTCCATGGTCTTCGTTTTCCATGGTCTTCGTTTTCCAGGGTCTTAGGTCTTCGGTTCACAGCGAAAATAAGTACTTCACGTTGTAATTTCACAATTAAAAGTAGTTAGTTTAATTTATTATGAAGAATTTCGTACGGGAAGTCAGTTCACAATGAAAGTAAATGCCTGATATTGGGCGAATTCGTGTATCATTGGCGTCATAGGAACATTCCGGGGTCTTCGTTTTCCAGGGTCTTCGTTTTCCAGGGTCTTCGTTTTCCATGGTCTTCGTTTTCCAGAGTCTTCGTTTTCCAGGGTCTTCGTTTTTCATACGTTGTAATTTCACAATTAAAAGTAGTTAGTTTAATTTATTATGAAGAATTTCGTACTGGAAGTTAGTTCACAATGAAAGTAAATGCCTGATATTGGGCGAATTCGTGTATCATTGGCGTCATAGGAACATTCCAGGGTCTTCGTTTTCCATGGTCTTCGTTTTCCAGGGTCTTCGTTTTCCAGGGTCTTCGTTTTCCAGGGTCTTCGTTTTCCAGGGTCTTAGGTCTTCGGTCTTCGTTTTCTAGGGTCTTCGTTTTCCATACACCCTAGCTTCTCTGCGATTTACGCTCCGTATTTTAAGCGAAGCTTGGACCCCCCAATACATTTTGCTGGATCCGCCACTGGTGTGTAGTACAATTATGTGCCAATATACTGCATGCACCGAATATCTGCTTTCTGCTGAGTTCAACTTCAAGAAGAGTGTGTGTTTATCGACTGGCTACTTTAACCCTATACTATAGCTAGATCACTGCGTGGTGCGTGAACATTGTCCAAAGTACGCAATTCTACGTCGCCGTTCCAGCGTATTGTACATTGCCAGATTACTGCGACCATAGGTATTTAGTTTTCTTGTGAAAACTGATTTTTTTTATGAACTGAACTATTAAGTGTGTACATATTTGTAATCATATCCACTATAAAGGTATTCGAATAATTTGTATTCATGGCAGATTATTGAAATTGATTAACCATTTTAAGGGCCAAGCATTCTGATTAATTATAATATTATTACCATTTAGTTAGAATCTTATGATTGTGTTAGCGTATTTGGCCACAGCTGAGTGTAATTAATATAATAATTAATGCGGGTTTTCTGTTCTCTGTAGCCACTGTTAAAATAACCGAATTGAACTTCGTCTGTACCCTGGTGAAAGGATAGTGTATTCATAAAATGTTATGAATGCTTTGCCCCAGTTTGTAACAAATTAAATACGGTGGGAATCAGGTAATATGCACAATTTTAATTCTAAGGGTTAATGTAAGCATCCATCATATTTGTATTAATAGTTTAGTCACGTACAGTTTGAGAATTTATAGTCACGAGTTCTTGGTATGTATTGTATTTGACCTATAATGAATGTGGTTTGATAGTACTGTGCTCATACACATTGCAGGGTTACTCACCAAATGGTACTGAACGCCTTCCCATTGCATGAGGTTACTCGCCAAATGGTACTGAACCGTTTCCCATTGCAGGAGGATACTCATCGAATGGTACTGTTCCCCTTCCCATTGCAGGAGGTTACTCATCGAATGGTACTGTGCCCCTTCCCATTGCAGGAGGTTACTCATCGAATGGTGCTGTGCCCCTCCCATTGCAGGAGGATACTCATCGAATGGTACTGTGCCCCTTCCCATTGCATGAGGTTACTAAGCACATGGTACTGTGCCCTTTCCCATTGCAGGAGGATACTCATCGAATGGTACTGTTCCCCTTCCCATTGCAGGAGGATACTCATCGAATGGTGCTGTGCCCCTCCCATTGCAGGAGGATACTCATCGAATGGTACTGTGCCCCTTCCCATTGCAGGAGGTTACTCACCAAATGGTACTGTGCACCCAGCCATTGCAGAGGGTTTCTCAACAAATGGTGATGTGTTCCCTTCCATTGCATGAGGTTACTAAGCACATGGTACTGTGCCCTTTCCATTGCAGGAGGTTACTCGTCGAATGGTACTTTCCTCTTCCCCATTGCACGGGGTTACTCACCAAATGGTACTGTGCCCCTTTCCATTTCATGATGTTACTAAGCAAATGGTACTGTGCTCCTTCCCAGTGTAGGATGTTTATCACCAATTGGTATTCCTATTGCAAGTGGTTACTCATCAAATGATACTGTGTTCCCCTCGATTTTCCATTGCATGATGTAACTGAGCAAATGGTACTGTGCCCCTTCCATGACACGAGGTTACTTAGCACATCGTAGTGTGCCCCTTCCATTTCAGGAGGTTACTCACCAAATTATACTCTGCCCCTTCCCATTGCAGGTGGTACTATGCCCCTTCCAGTTGCATGAGGTTACTCACCAAATGGTACTGAACCGTTTCCCATTACAGGAGGTTACTCGTCGAATGGTGCTGTGCCCCTTCCCATTGCAGGAGGTTACTCATCGAATGGTGCTGTGCCCCTTCCAGTTGCATGAGGTCACTCACCAAATAGCACTGTGCCTTTTCCCATTGACAGAGGTTAATCATCGAATGGTACTGTACCCCTTCCCATTGTGAGAAGTTACTCACCAAATGGTACTGAACCCCTTCCCATTGCAGGAGGTTACTCAGCAAATGGTACTTTGCGCTTTCCCATTGCATGAGGTCACTCACCAAATAGCACTGTGCCTTTTCCCATTGACAGAGGTTAATCATCGAATGGTACTGTACCCCTTCCCATTGTGAGAAGTTACTCACCAAATGGTACTGAACCCCTTCCCATTGCAGGGGGTTTCTCAGGAAATGGTACTGTGTCCCTTCCCATTGCAGGAGGTTACTCACCAAAAGGTACTGTGCTCCCTCCCATCGCATTTGGTTACTCACCAATTGGTACTGTGCTTCTGTACTGTAGAGGTTAATCACCAAATGGTACTGTGCTCCTACCCCTTGCATGAGGCTACTAAGCAGGTGATACTGTGTCCCTTCCCATTTCAGGATGTTAGACACCAATTGGTACTGTGCTTCTTTCAATTTCACGGGGTTACTCACCAAATGGTAATTGTGCCTCTTCCCATTGCATTGGGTTACACACCAAATGTTTTTGTGCTCCTTCCCATTGTAGTTGGTTACTCAGCAAATGGTACTTTGCGCTTTCCCATTGCATGAGGTCACTCACCAAATAGCACTGTGCCTTTTCCCATTGACAGAGGTTAATCATCGAATGGTACTGTACCCCTTCCCATTGTGAGAAGTTACTCACCAAATGGTACTGAACCCCTTCCCATTGCAGGGGGTTTCTCGGGAAATGGTACTGTGTCCCTTCCCATTGCAGGAGGTTACTCACCAAAAGGTACTGTGCTCCCTCCCATCGCATTTGGTTACTCACCAATTGGTACTGTGCTTCTGTACTGTAGAGGTTAATCACCAAATGGTACTGTGCTCCTACCCCTTGCATGAGGCTACTAAGCAGGTGATACTGTGTCCCTTCCCATTTCAGGATGTTACACACCAATTGGTACTGTGCTTCTTTCAATTTCACGGGGTTACTCACCAAATGGTAATTGTGTCTCTTCCCATTGCATTGGGTTACACACCAAATGTTTTTGTGCTCCTTCCCATTGTAGTTGGTTACTCGCCAAATGGTAATGCACTCCTGCCCATTGCGCGGGGTTACTCATCAAATGGTACGGTGCTCTTTCCCATTGCATTGGGTTACTCACCAGTTGGTACTGTGCTTCATCTCATTCCAGGGGCTTACTCACCAAATGGTACTGTTCTCCTTCCCAATTGCAGCGGGTTAATAAGCAAATGTGTTAAAACCTCGACATTGGCAGATGAATTCGGGAGATTGTTCAGTGGTAGGCCATCTCAATGTCAGTGCTTATTGATGCATTATGAATATATTACAGTTGTGGGGAGCACAACTAGGGGATCATATGCAACTCACATTGAAAGTAATTGAACTCGCATTCAGGGCATTGCTTCTGTCTAGACTGGACTTGAAGTTAGTTAGGGGCAGTTTACACAAGGTCATTTCATACTGACACAGAAATAAAACACTGTATAAAAGTTATAAAAGTAGGTTAACCTTTGAACCCCTTGATTTCTGACCCTTCCCGGATGCATTATATATGTAACATGATGCCAAGGATGTAATTTCGAATGACGATTAATCTCCATGAAGTATTTCAACTACTAGGAATGTCAGTTGTGGCAGACAACAGTCTTATGAGGTTTAGTGTAGCTGACTCTAATGTATCAAGACTATGAACAGAAACTGAAATGAGTGCAATAAAGAACACACATAAGAAAGGAGACTTAGATCGGAATTAACTGTTGAAGTGGGTAGATCCCATATCTCAAACAAAGACAGTAATAGCCCCCCAAACAACTATTAGTTCCAACACCACCACCGAGTGCATTTGAGTATATTCCCACAAGTCCAAAGAGATGATGCGTAGTATTTGGACCAGTATGTTGACAGCATATATCATGGCTCAGTAGGTGGTGGGACCATCAGAAAAAAACTCTGTCTCAAGCTACACAAATTACTTATTTATGAACATAAATGATCCAGCAACTAATGAAACATCGGCAATTGAAGGAAATGCAGTACAGAACATCTACTAGAGCAGAGGCAAGTTGTATTCGATTCTGAGACCAAATCACATACTTTGGTTATTCACTCGTCAACAAAGTGTGTGAGCGCAAAAGGCTCATTTTTATGGGATGTATGATGGGTGGGTTGTTAAACAGTGGCTCATTAAGAATATCAGTTACGTTATTATCATTTAATTTACGCACTTTATCTACAGATTTCCAACACTGGAGGAGTTCACAATATAATAATGGCAAACTATGTAAAAGTGCTTTGATGGTTTCAACCCCTCGCTGTTCCATTTGATATTGAGAGGGGAGTAGGTGATGTTGCGCCAGCTACCTACCCATAACCCTTCTGATTTTTGGAGATTTATTTTAGAGTTTGACGCAAGCTCATAGACATGTAACCAGCGACTAAGTAAGTTGAAATCCTGCTTGCGAGTTATGAAAAAGTTCACGTCGTCAGCGCAAACATTGATTTTAGAATGTTGGTTTTTGCTGTGAGGTATAACCAACCCTTCAATGTTTTCATCATTCCTAATTTTATGAAGTAGTGATTCAATGGCAATGACGTAGAGAGCAGTAGACATTGAATACCCTTGCTTAATGCCACGGGCCACTGTGATGGGTGTAGGAAGGGCGCAATTAACGCGGACCAGGGACTGGGGCATTGGTATACATGAGGCGAATCAATGTAAGAAACGAAACGATCACCAAAACCAAAGGCACGAAGTGTAATAAAGAGGTATCCGTGATGTATCCTATCAAATGCCCTTTCCTGGTCAATGGCAACCATAGCCAGGGGTGAGTTAGTTAAGTTGGCATAGTCAATACTGTCAGGAAGTAGATGTATATTGTCATGAATATGCCTGTTTGGAATGCTGCAAGTTTGGTCTGGATGAATAATGCTACCAAAAACACCGCGCAGACACATAGCCAGCAATTTAGTAAAAATGTTGTAATCGCTACATAACAGACTCACAGGTCGCCAGTGTTTTACGTTGGTAACGTCACCTTTTTAGGGAGAAGAGTGACCACGGCCCTTGTGCAGGATAGGGGGAGCACATTTTCGTTAGTGGCAGCAGTAAATACATCGCACAGATCACCTCCAATGATATACCAAAACGTTTGGTGAAATTCGTTTGGTATTCCGTCGATACCGGGAGCACGCCCATGGGGAAGTAGTTTGACCGTGGCACTCAGTTCGTCAAACGTGACTGGTTTGTCAAGGTCATCACGATCTGTTTCATTTAGTTTCGGTAGCCCTTCAAGGAGGCTATTTTGAGCTTCAATGTCAATGTTATCAGGTGTATACAGGTTATTGTAAAATGTGTGTATGATTTTGCGTATTTCAGTTTGATTTGCAGTAAGAGTGTTATCCTGGTGCCTCAACTGAAAGATCGCTTTTTTGGCCCCCTTCTTTTTCTCTAACGGGTAAAAGAAGGAATTGCAAACATCACTTTCATTTAAAAACTGATGTCGCGCACGCGTAGCACTGCCCTTGTGTTCACGTTGAACAAGGCGTGCGAGAAGTTTTTTTCTTTTCAGTGTAGTTGTTTACGAGCGGTGCATCGTGTGCAGTACAACGCTCGATGGCTTTAATTTCCATTTCCAATGCTTGTTTTTCGGTTTTGTATTTATCTTGTTTGAGTTTGCACTACTGTTGTGTGAGTAATTTTATTTTATTTTAGCCAATATCCCACCATGTCTGTATATTTACATAATTATTTCGAAGTGTTTGCCACTTCGCCCAAAAATCAGTTAAGATAGCCACATACACTTCATCGCGCAGAATTTCTGTATTCATACACCACACTGGACTTTTGTTTTTACTAACACCAGTGGCGATGTTCAGAAAAAGCTGATGCACTATTGCTTATGTCAATACTCTTAATTTTTCCACTCATACATTTGCTAACACAAAATCTGTCAAGGCGCACAAGCCCCACGCCCCAGGTAAAGTTTAATGTGTTCCCGTGGTATTGGCGCCATGCATCTAACAGTTTGTGGTGATTCAGGACAGATTTGAGGAGCTTTGCAGTGCGCATGTCCGGTTCAGTCCCTCTATCACGGTCAATGTCGAGCTCAGTGGTACAATTAAAATCGCCTCTCATGATTACTGGGTCATTATTTAGAGAACTGATGAATTGTTCTATTTTAGTAAAGCAATTCACGCGCTCAGCGCCATTAATGGGTGCATAGACATTAATTATGAGAACAAGATTTTCATTAATTTGAACATGAGCGTGCAACACATCCCAGGCATGATTTCACATTGTGATAAAATATTCACTGTTGCTGCTGGAGAAAACAAAATCGCTACACCCGCACGATTAACAGTGCCATGAGAAAAAATACCAAGGTCACGCCACACAAGTTTCCAAATATTTTCATCGGCGACAAGAGAGTGGGTTTCTTGTAACATATAAAAATTACAGGGATGATCACGCTTAAGATAATTGAACACACTGTACCGGGCGAAAACGCAATCCATGATAATTTTACAATTAATGTCGATGCATTAGGTACTTGCTTGTCTGATGAAAATGGATCAAATCATTTCGGTAAGCTACTCTAATTTAAAATAACGGGCATGCGAATAGTTATTAGGCGGATGGGTGTGTATGGCCGATTTACGTGCATTAATGAGCGTTGCCTTTGCGTTTTGATTATGTTTTGGCACAAATAAGTACGTTTAATTCTGAAATGTTCGTGATAAAAGCCGTCCAGAATCGGATCGCCAGCTATTGTCTTTTGAACTCTAACTAACATTACGAAATGCGATTATTTAGAATTACCACACCAACTCTATTTCAACGTTCACAACATTGAATCGTTTGAATAATCGAAACGCGTTCAGTCTTAACGATTTTTTTTAACAACGATTCAATTATTTTTCAATGGAGTCTGGAGCATCGCGGTAGAATCGACCAAAAAAAAAAACTTAAAATAACTGGTACGATAATGTACTAATAAAATTGAAGATGTAATCACTTAATGCATTTTGTAACCTCAAATCGAATTTCAGAGATTTACGTGTAGACTACAAAGTAATATTAAAAACAAAAAAATAAAAATTAATGTCTCCGCTCCACAATGGCCCATTATCTAATATATTTTTTGAACAATAGAATAAATGGGTGAATTGTTAGTAGATTTTAGCGAACTTGGTATTATTTTATCATGTCAAGCATTAACTAAAAGCATTGGTAGTCTGAAAACCAGTAAATTTGTTGTTGAAACTATTCAATAAGATACTAAATGATGCTTGAATGAGAGGAAGCCAATAATTACCGTGGCATATTTTTAACTATCACAATAATATTTACTTAACTTTTATATACTAGAATCGATAAGTGGGCTGAATTGAAATCCCCAATTGTTAGCGGGCAGACTTGTTTATGTCAAGAATATTCCACTATTGACAATTATTTATTTTGCAAACAATCACTTGGTAATTCATCACAGATGAATGCATTAAGACAAATTAAAACACAATATTATATTTAAACAATAATGTACCGCTCGGTGGCTCATAATGAACGGAAGCACATTTTGCATGACATAGTGTGCGAGGCGTAGAAGAACACATTATGGAGCACAAAGTGTGCTTGAGTCTCCTTCCGCTGTCGTTCCAAATCAGCCTGGTTAGATACATGGATGATGTACAAGTCGTCATTGTCATCCAGCAATCCCTGCACCTAGCTCCTGACAACGGTGTTTTGTAATGTAACTATGATTCCGTTCAGTGCCTCCATTGCTTGCACATAGTTTACGGTCTGCTCTATTACTGCCTTATCGATCTTCTTCTTGAGGTAATGTTTCACTTCTAGTACGCGCCGACGACGGCATGACAGAATGATATCCAAAATGTACTCTGTTATACGGTGTTGTGGTCGAACGTCGCAGTTTGGAAAGCCCTTCCTGGTTGTCTCAACGACAAATTTCTGAAAATCATTCCAATGCATAGCATCTAGTTCCCTTATTCGAGGCATTTTCCTGCAAAAAATAGTTTTGCATCTCATAAAATAGATATCCACCAATAACTCGTTTACTAAATATTGTATAATCAGTTCATTTTAACAACTGGCTTGAAAATTCATTCAATGATAAACAACTTACATAATGGTAACCGTTCATAATTGTCTTTGCATACAACGTGCTCACCTCAACATGTTGTCTAAATCCACTAAATTATTGTGTTCAGGTATATCAATTTAAATGGACTTCAAATGATGTGATCCGATTATTTGTGCTGAGATATGTCATGTCATTTTGACTTCCATACATAAGTTTTAAAATTACATTGCATTTATTTAAAGCAATGTACCAAAATAAATTGATCTTATTTTCACCAAGTTTATGCAATATGTCTGAAACTACTTAAAATTGCGTTGATACATATGTACGCTAATTACCTCAAATTGTAGTGATTGACGTTTCTTCAGAAAGTGCGAATTCTTCGTTTACAAGTGACAGTTCTGTGTGAAGACAAATAAGAACTCGTGAATAACAATAAGATATTGTGAATTGTCCTTGGATTCATTTTTCACTGGTGAACGTCGTTAATGTCATTTATTTGACGCAGGAGTTCTAATAAATAGCAGCAGGCTTCCAGGTATCGATGTATGATGATGTATCACGTGACTGGTTTGATTTATATTGAGCACCCACAAAACGTCTTTGAACGAAAATACACATCATGGCGTGATAAGGAATACATAAAAAGAAACACTCGCTGCTTTACGAGAAATGAATCGAGTGTTCAACCGAATGCAAAATACCTCTCCTGAAAAGGCCGATGTGTCGTCAAATACTGCCCCCTTGTACCGGAAAGCTGTTGGGTCGGTCTAGCATGCCTCTTGAACACGACAAAAATTAGAGCTAACTGAAACCAACAACTTCAGTCCTCAAGGTGTACGTATTTCGAAAAATATTATGCTAATGGATACACATTTGCATGTTTGGTGTCAAAAAAGAAGTATGTGACTGGATAGGAACATCATACCCTTTATACCTACTGTCCCTTTTATAGATAATTACTCACACTTCGAATTAAAGCCTTCGTCCGCCGTTTACATGTGCATGCTGATACAATGAATGGATAATCACAAAAGGAAGTTGAGATACCATGACCTATAACCTTACTATTATGCGATTAAGCAGTAACCTGTCGCTGGTTCAGCAATAGAGATTGGGATTTTCCCAAGAGTACATTTTGCCGCCAATTTTGCTAGTTCGCTCTGTCGTTGCAAATGACTTACTATGTCAAGAAGTTTTTAGGTCCAAGTTGACACACGAGTTACCGTAATTGAGTAAAAAAAAACACCAAATGCCGCTACCAGGATTTTTGCCGGATCAGTTTACACTGGAACTATCCATAACGTTGACATGTGATGGCAGCTATGGTAGTTTCATCCAGGTTCATAAACGAAGGCAGCGTAGAACAAAGTCTATCATCTAATAATTGCCATGACCACTTGATGAAATTTGTGTATGGGTCACGATCATCGTTTGTGTTTGTGAGTAGACTATCACCTGATACCACCGCACAAGTAGTCGAAGGTTACATTAATATTTAACTGAACTTAAAAGTAAAGTGTGAAAAGTTGAATACGAAATTTAACTTGTACTCATCATCATTTGTCATTGAATTATCGAGTGATTATTTCCGTAAGCTGATTGATGCTTCTTTTAGGCCTGCTTGTGTCCCTCGTCAACAAGTACTATAAAACAAAATAATAATGTCACTCAGCATAGTTTCATATAATTGCCGTGGCGTTAAATCGTCAATAAGTACCATTAAGAACACTGCGGTGCCCACGATTATGTTTTATTGCAAGAACACTGGCTCACTCAAACCGAACTCTTCCATCAATATACACCATCAGTTCACTGCCTCGGGTGCCATGTCTATGGCAATAATAGACTGGACTAGTCGGCCGTAAAGTGGCGTGGCTGTCTTGGGGGAAAATTCCAATCTTGATTTTTTTCACGTATCAGTTAGTCAATATAGTGATGGTATACTATTAGGCCTTCATCTTCGAAATGAAAGTCTTTATCTACTTTCCTGTGTGTTTATATGAATTATGAGTTATCCTTCGAAAATAATCCACCGTTACAACAATGCTAAGGACACAGCTCTAAAACAAATCAACATCCCATCTGAAGCTCTATTGGGCAATAATTTTGTTTGCAGCTGTACCGACCATAATGAAAAATTTTATTCATCTGACGAACATCGTATCATAATATACAGGACATCTTGTCCAACCCAGTTACTGTGCTGATAAAACACTGGGTTATTGGAAAATGTCGATGGATTACATATAAATCATTTTTGTCCCAATTGTAACGCATTTCTGGCGAAATATAGTCACAAACTGAACTCTTTCAGCCATGTGATATTTCCGTCATTGTGGCAAATAGTTGTCGCATTTGTTTTTTCAGCTGTGCTTAAACGAAACAACTGAACATTTGGAATGTGGCATATATGGCCATAGCTTTTCAAGAGAAAAATAAAATAAGTTTGATCAGCCATATGGTTTGGCCGCCATTTTGGATTTTCTGCAAAAGCTGTTCCAAATTGGAGCAATCAACTTGCTATTTACATGTACCATCCTCGGAGAAAAAGATATATATAAGTGGGTAAATATAGCATATTCAGAACACTGCAAGATATTTTTTTTTTAAAAAAACGCTTGAGCATGGCTACCCTGCATCAATTTGAGTGTGTCGGGCTTCCTAGTGATTTATCACCATGACCAATTGTATCCAAACGTCGTTAAATGAAATCATTTGTATCTTGACATGCGAAAACCGTGTGTTACAAAATCTGGACATGATGGCAGTGATGACTACATGCCCGTTACTTCCATTGGAAATGCTGATGAGCAAACATTGCCTCTTTGATCACGAGTTATTTGTGCGTAAAATGGCGCTTGAAAAATAACTTCAGTCGGTCAGATGTTCAACTATTTCGCAAAACTTTGTCAAAGTGTAATACATCTTTTCGCCGTCGAGAAAGCGATAGGCAACAGGATACCGGCAACACAACCCTAGACAGAGAATCTACCTGTCTTTGAATTCAAGCACTCGCCCGCCCTTAAAGCAAGAAACCAGTGTCGCCCAGGCCTTTAGAGGTTGAATGACCTGTAACCTTCTTATTGTGTAGGAACCTTCTCACCTGTCGCCGAATTTATCATAGTTGAGTGGGATTTTCCCGACTGGAAAGCGACATCACACCCCTGCCACTGTCAATTTTATAGCCGTTTACATGTGCATGTTACCACAATGAATGGATAAGCACAAAAGGAAGTATAGATATCATGCGATAAAGCAGTCACCAGTCGCCGGTTCAGCAATAGAGATTGGGATTTTCCCAAGAGTACATTTTACCGCCAATTTTGCTAGTTCGAAATCATAAAAACGCACTAAATACCGCTACTAGGATTGTTGCCGCGTCAGTGTACACTGGAACTATCTATAACGCTGACATGTGATGGCAGTTGTGGTAGTTTCATCCAAGTTCATAAACGAAAGCAGCGTAGATAAAAGCCTATCATTGGATCTAATAATTGCGATGACCACTTGCTGAAAGTTGTGAATGGGACTCGATCATCGCTCATGTTTGTGAGTAGACTATCACCTGATACCACTGCGCAAGTAGTCAAAGGTTACATTAATATTAAACTGAACATTAATCTAAAGTGCAAAAAGTTGAATACGAAATTCAACAGTGCCATTAAAGAACACTGCGATGACCACGGTTATTTTTTATTGCAAGAAGTGTGTGGCTCACTCAAACCGAACTGCCTCTTCTATCAAATATACACTGTCAGTGCTATGCCTCACGTGCCACGTCTATCACCAATAGACAACAATAGACTGGGAACTGGTCGGCCGTATGGTGGCGTTGCTGTTGTGCGAAAAAATCCATTACTGAGTTTTTTCACGTATTTGTTAGCCAATATAGTGATGATAGGCTATTAGGCCTCCATCTGCGAAAGAAAAGTCTTCGTCTATTTTTCCCGTGTGTTTAGCTACCTGTGGATTGTCATGACAACGTGCATTGTTAAATATACACCGTTACAAAAATTATACGGACACATTTCTAAAACAAATCAACATCCCATCTGAAGCTCTATTGTGCAATAATTATTTGTGCAACTGTCCTGATCATAATGAAAATATTGCCAAGTTTTACGATGAACTTATGCAGGCTTTGTGTCGAGGTTCTGAATGTTTATGCCATGGTAAGAAGCGATACCGCAATGGTGATATGACTGGATCGAATGATTGTGTTGGCGATCCCCACGATCAAGCGCGGGATGCCTCTAACTTTTGGGTTGATCACACCCTGAGTGGGGCTCGTGTGAGATTGAAACTTACTCTGCATATTTGTTGACGTTATAAACAACACAACACACTCAGTCGGTCTAACCACAGCTATGAAAGATTGTGATCGTAAGGCATTCTGGTCTAAGGTTCGCTCTATTAATAGTAACAATACTCTATTGTCTTCATATGTCGGAGGATGCTCAGGTCACGATAATATTGCCAACATGTGGAAACTAGCTCATTATTAACTTCAGTGAAGAGTAATCGCCATGATAGATTCGTAGATGTTTTTCCTGCGATCAATCTGGAGATCTGCACTATATTGTTATTTCAAATATCTCGATGGCTGTTGATAAATTGCACATTGGTAAATCTGCAGGTAATGACGGTATCGCTGCAGAACGCTATAAACATGCTCGCGATATATGCTCTACTTGATGTGCACGCGCTTGATTTTAATTTGATACTGAATCACTGTTTTCTTCCTGACGATTTTATGAAAAGAAGAAATTATAAACTCTTATTATTCGTATAATCAGTCTCTCAATTGTAGTATAATAGCTCTGTATGTGCTAGTTTTTTAGATACCACTAAGGCATTTGACCGTGTCAACCATTGGTCCCTGTTTAGAAAGTTGATTGACTTGCTATGTTATTCGCATTCTAATTGCTTGGTACCGTGCTCAGCTGTTCACTGCTTGCTTGGCAAATTCTACTTCTATTTTGTTTTCGGTTGAAAACGGCGTTCGGCAAGGTAGAATTATTTCGCCTTTACTTTCAAACGTGTATATTGATGACATCAGTGTCCGTTTAAAGTCATCAAAAGTGGGCTGTTGCATGGACTGGGTTTTGTATCAACCATCCGATGTATGCCGATGACTTGGTTATCCTTAGTTTACTGTCAAGAGTTGGTTTTTCAGGTTATGGGCGACTGTATTATCAACATGTAGTTAATACATCGATAGATGATAATTTGGTAGAAACGACCGAAAACATTCAACAGAATCGCGTCTACATTATATGGGCCATGTAATCTGTATACTGTATATAACGTCAAAGCGTTCACGCAACGATTCCCATTCACAAACACAAGCACAATACAGTCTCCAGCGGTCAAATCAACATAACACGTATATAAAAAATCGACAAACTTGAAACTTCCTATCTGACATGATGTTAATTTTGCGATGATCGGGGGGACCAGTGATGTGTAGATGGATTGAAGCTCGTAAACCAGACAGCGAAGACTTGCTGTACTGCACCCCATCTTGTTTACGAGCTGAAGCGTAAAATTCCCACAACAAGTCGGCGAGCTCAACGACAGGAATGTCTTCAAAATTGGTGACGTAACACGTAGTTAGTCTGCTGTGAAGTAGCTTTTTCATTTTTTTGAATTTTCGAGCACATTTATATATGGTATACGTATTCGTCGACATAGATAAAACGCGCCATCGTGTTTGCCTTTGGTGAGCTACGTTTATTTAAGCGTTGGACGTCGGTATCGGGTGATTTGGGATTGACCAGACGACGATTTGTGAATGTCGTTATGACGGGAATGACCTTTTTCATGTATACCAAGAACAAATAATTATTTTTCATATAGCTGAGAGTTATTCATTTTCAGTTTTGATTTTAATCGTTTCACCTCATAATTTTCCATATTATTAAATGCCCGTCTCTTAATTTGTTTTTCTATTCCTATGCATGGTTCCGGGCCTTGATACTCAATAATGCATTACATTATCTCGAATAATGGCAAAGACGTCATTAAATTTGCTGGTATTAACAATGCTATAATATAATAGGTATAATACCAGTGAAATTATTACTTATTACTATTATACATAGATAGCTGTTGAAAATATTTCATTATTTATTCATTATCACACATTCATTGACAATCAGCTACCAAAATTCAGAGCAACATTTATCACATTGTCCACATTCTATAATCTCCTTCAGCTTTCGTTCCAAATCAGCCTGGTTAGATACATGGATGATGTACAAGTCGTCATTGTCATCCAGCAATTTCTGCGCACCACTCGTGACACCGGTGTTTTGTAATGTAACTATGATTCCGTTCAGTGCCTCCATTACTTCTACATAGTTTACGGTCTTGTCTATTACTCCCTTACCGATCTTGCTCTTGAGGTAATGTTTCACTTCAAGTACGTGCCGATGACAGCATGACAGAGTGATATCCAAAATGTACTTTGCTTTACGGTGTTGTGGTCGAACGTCGCAGTTTGGAAAGGCCTTCCTGGTTGTCTCAACGACGAATTTCTGAAAATCACCCCAACTCATAGCCTCTAGTTCCCTTATTCGAGGCATTTTCCTGCAAGAAATAGTTTTGCATCTCATCAAATAGGTATCCATCAATAACTCGTTTACTAACTATTGTATAATCAGTTAATTTTAACCACTCGCTTGAAAATTCATTTAATGATAATCAACTTACATAATGGCAACTGCTCATAATTGTCTTTGCATACAACGTGTTAACCTCAACATGTTGTCTAAATCCACTAAATTATTTTGTTCAGGTATATAAATTTGAATGGACTACAAATGATGTGATCAGAATATTTGTGTTGAGATATGTCATGTAATTTTGACTTCCATACATTACATTACATTACATTACATTACATTACATTACATTACATTTTCTTCCCCGACAGGCACAACAAATGTTTTGCCTATTAACGAGCATGGTGAAAGCTGCAATTCACACCAGTCGTCGAAACAAGAGGCAACAAAAAGGTGTCAGTGATTCTCTAGAAATTTTCAAAACGAGACTTATTTTGAGGATCAAAACGGAATATGAATACCACCGTTTTAAAAATCAGCTACCTAAATTCGAAACATTTTGGGCAGTGGACGGTGTGTTATGTGATATTCAGAATGATGCACTTCAAATTCATCTGTAAACCTAGGTTTTACTTGTCCACTTCGCTGTTTAGGGCTTTTGCCCTATTGAGTCATATCTAGTCTTCTTTTATCCGCTTTGGTAATTGTTGTGGTACTCCCTGGTTTCGTGACATTAGTCGTGTCAGAGGATTTTGTTCTCATGGTGGATATCAGTCTACACACACAAACACTGATTTGCCACCCTCTTGGCTTGTCATTTTCCTCAACACACTGATCGCGCGGGTGAACGCGGTGCTTTTCAGCGCTCCCGGTTTGTTACAGGTTTGGCCTCATGGCTTAGTAGTGTCGGTTTTCAGCTTTAAAACATATTTTTTATGTCCTGGGTACGACGTTAAAATTGCATCCGGTTGCGGAGTTTTTGTACTCGGGAGAATGAGGTTACCCTTTGCCGCAACTACCTCCAGGTCACCCTTGGGCAAGGTGTAGCACCTGTGAGCCTTGGGTGCCAACTTCCCACATAACAAGTTCGGTTGACGTCAGTAAGGGCATACGGTCGTAAAACTCCTGCACAAATAGATCCGCACAGGTGGACAATTTTTCATGTAAATATGTAGATATTAGTTTCAGTTGTACTTAGCATTTGGCAGGGGGGTTCGTAACCTCTTGTGGTGAGAACCAGTGTGACTGGCCTCCCAACGGGGTGCTAAGGATTTCATTGGAAAAGTTATCAGTTACATCCGTTAATGTAATTTCGTTTTACATACCCGTAAATCAAAAATCACATTACATTACATTACATTATTTAAAGCAATGTACCAAAATAAATCGATCTTATTTTCACAAAGTTTATGCAGTATGTCTGAAACTAGTTAAAATATTCAAATTGCGTTGATACATATGTACGCTAATTACCTCAAATTGTAGTGATTGACGTTTCTTCAGAAAGTGCGAATTCTTCGTTTACACGTGACGATTCTGTTTGAAGACAAATAAGAACTCATGAGTAACAATAAGATATTGTGAATTGTCCTTGGATTCATTTTCACTGGTGAACGTCGTTAATGTTATTTATTTTACGCAAGAGTTCTAATGAATAGCAGCAGGATTCCAGGTATCGATGTATGATGATGTATCACATGACTGGTTTCATTTATATAGAGCACACACAAAACGTTTTTGAACGGAAATGCACATCATGGCGTGGTAAGGAATACATAAAAAGAAACATTCGCTGCTGTACGAGAAATGATTCGAGTGTTCATTTGAATACCAAATACAAGATGACTACAGTGACGATTAAAACTAACTGAAACCAACAACTTCATTTCTTAAGGTGTACAAGTATTTCGAAAAATCTTATGGAAATGGAAGACACATTTGCATGTGTAAAAAAATAAGTCGGCAACTGGATAGGGACACCATACCCCTACCACTGTCACTGTTATAGAGAAGTACCCACACGTCCGCCGTTTACATGTGCATGTTGCCACAATGAATGGATAAGCACAAAAGGAAGTAGAGATACCATAACCTATAACCTTACTGTTATGCGATAAAGCAGTCACCTGTCGCCGGTTCAGCATTACAGATTGGGATTTTCCCAAGAGTACATTTTGCCGCCAATTTTGCTAGTTCGCTCTGTCTTTCCAAATGACTATGTCGAGACGTGTTTAGACCCGAGTTGACACGCGAGCTCTCGTAATTGAGTATGTATTTCCAAGTATCGACCATGACTAATTTTTACAGTTGATTTACTCATTCAGATACTGAAGCCAAATAACTATATCATGAGATTATATTACATAAAGTCAAATTTGGTTTTCTGAAACAATAAGTACATGTTGAAGCATGAAAATGATATTTACAGTGACGTCTGTATTTTACCCATTCCCAATGTCTCGCTGTGCATTACTGTGGACGATAAAATACTTAGTCGTTTTGTTCCATGGCTCAGTCTATGTGGTGTACTTTTCAAATAATGTTTAGCACAAATCATTGATAATGTAATCCACCCTAAGATATTAAACTACGTTGATCGGCGTAGTTTTACCCACCTGGAATAGTTTGTTTAGTTGATGTTCTTTTCCAACCGTTTTGATTTACGTTGTCGGGAAGCAGATAAACTATCCCTGATATAAGTATGAACATTGTATTATTTGATAAGTTCCACGGAATTCACATGTAGCTAATTATCGGTTAAGTTCAAATTAAGTAAATACACAGTTGTATCGCTATATTGATTAATACCCGAAACTGCCACATAGTGCATTAAACCACAGTCCCTCTATCTATCATATGATAGAGACACTGTGATTAAACCTTACCTTGTTTTCCCGTTAAACTTCACAGAAGCCTTTGATCACGACGTTAACAGCTCGAATGAAACAAAGTAACTGCTCTTTTTTACATTTGGCGCCTAGCAAGAGTATTGAAAGAGGCTACAGACAACCAATCATAGGAGAGTACGGAGCAGAGAAAGGTTAACGTGGTTCTGCATGCTCTGTTTCTCGGAATTTGTGACTTATGTTGTTTTTATAACTTTCCCAATGTAGTCAATCGCCGTGTATAGCACAGGGGCCTGACGATTTACGTATGGCGAGTAGCATCTTGCAGACAAAAATAGAATAATTTCTTAGTTGAATACTATGTATACAAATGCCGCTATTAGGATTTCTAATAATTGCGATGACCACTTGCTGAAATTTGTGAATGGGACTCGTTCATTGCGTGTGTTTGTGAGTAGACTATCACGTGATAACACTGCACAAGTAGACAATGGTTACAATAATATTAAACTGAGCATCAAAGTGTGAAAAGTTGAATACGAAATTTAACTAGAATTCATCATTTGAATAGTCCACAACTACTATAAAACAAAATATTAATGTCACTCAGCATAGTTTCATATAATTGCCGTGGTGTTAAATCGTCAATAAGTGCCATTAAAGAACTCTGCGATGCTCATGATATTCTTCTATTCAAAAAAAATTGGCTCACTCAAACTGCCTCTTCTATCAAATATACACCATCAGTGCTATACCTCGGGTACCACGTCTGAGACCGACAACGATAGACCGAGGACTGGTCGGCCGTAAGGCTGATTTTTTTCTTGTATCTGTTAGTCAATATAGTTATACAGTGATATAGCATTAGGCCTCCAACTCTGAAAATGAAAGCCTTCGTCTATTTTCCCTGTATGTTTACCTACCCGTGCATCGTCATGAAATCGTGTATTGTTATATGAGCTATCTCGCGAAATCAAAAGTATTGTATGGCGATTGTGGTAATAATAGTATATATGTCATTGCTGATTGGGATTCCGACCCAAGGAAACTGTTTGGCAAAAAGCTCGCCTCTTTCTGTTCTGACCATTGTTATGTTCTGTCTGACTATGTGATCCTAGACAGGCATACAGTTTCGTTTACGTACATCACCGAAGCCCATTAAATTACATTTGGATTGACCATTTTGCGTCATCGGTCTCTGCACACGATGCAGTTCAATCCGTCAGAATGCTGCATATTGCTGTTGCTGCCGATCACTTTTATTATCTGTTGATATCGCAATTGTAGTTTTACCGTCACTGGACATTTTTCGAGAGAATGACTGTAATGGTTTAAACAGATTGAATATCAATTGAGAGAAAGTTATTACCAGTGATATACACCGTTACGAAAATGATACAAACACATTTCTAAAAACACATCAACACCCCATCTGAAGCTCTATTGTGCAATAATTATTTGTGTAGCTGTACTAACCATAATGAACATCTTGCTAAGTTTTACGATGAAATTATGCAGTCTTTGTGTCGAGATTCTGAATGTTTATGCCATGGTAAGAAGCGATATCGCAATGGTGGTATTACCCAATGAAATTATTATGTTGGATATGCCCACGATCAAGCGTGGGATGCTTTTAACTTGTGTGTTGACCACACCATGGGTCGGGCTCGTGTGAGATTGAAAATTGCTCTGCGTATTTGTTGACGTTATGGAAAATACAGTACATTCAGTCGGTCTAGCCACAGCTATGAAAGATTGTGATCGTAAGGCATCGCAAGGTTCACTATATTAATAGTAACAATACTCCACTGCCTTCAAATGTCGGGGGATACTCAGGTTACGATAATATTGCAGACATGTGGAATCAACACTTTAGCTTAGTATTGACTTTAATGAAGAGTAATCGCGATGATAGAATCGTAGATATCTTTCCCGCGATCAATCTGGAGATCTGCACGATATGGTTATTTCAGATATCTCGATGGCTGTTGAAAAATTGCGGATTGGTAAATCTTCTTGGGATGACGGTGGTATTGCTGCAGAACACAACACATGCCAGCGATATGCTCTACTTGGTGTGCCCGCGCCTGGTTTTAATTTGATACAGATTCACTGTTTTCTCTCTGGCGATTTTATGGAAACAATTCTGACTTCCATAGTGAAATCAGGTGACATAACCGACAAGGATAACTACAAGCCTACTGCGACCATTTCCACAGTCTCCTCTAAGATTTTAGAAAGTATTATCTTAAATAATGGGTTTAAGCCTGGGCACTCTACGGACATGTGTATATATGCTATGAAAGAAATTATTAACTACATGTATTATCATTTGTATAATTAGTCCCTCAACTGTGGTATATGCACGCTTTTTAGATGCCACTAAAGCATTTGACCGTGTCAACCATTGGTCCCTGTTTAGATTGTTGATTGACATGCTATATTATTCGCATTCTAATTGTTTGGTGCCATGTTCACCTGTTCACCTTTCGCTGGGGGAAATTCTACTTTGTTTTCTGTTGAAAACTGTGTTTGCCAAGCATTATTTCGCCTTTACTTTACGTGTATATTGATGACCTCAGTGCCTGTTTAAATTCATCTAAAGTGGGCTGTTGCGTGGGCGTTTTTTTATCAACCATCTTATGCATGCCGACGACTTGGATATCCTTAGCCCAGGAATACATGGTTTGTGAACCTTCATCAATGCTTGCTGTGAATATGTGAAGGCTGAGTTTATGTATTTTATTCCTTGGAAGAGTGCTCTTAGAAATAGTGTAATTTTACCCGTTTGACCCAAAGCCAAAAAATGCGCACAAGCATGTTTATTTAAATTATGTCGTTACTGATAATTGTATGTATGGTGACATAAAACGAAAATTCGAGAACTCTAGGGCAGAACCAATATATTGCCTCAACAATTTTCTAGCTGCAGTAATGTTAAAATTACATTGTTCCGAACCTTTTGCTCTAACATGTATTTGGTTTCAACATAGTCATAAAAGTATTTATGATCTCCGTGTTGCATATAATAATGTATTTCGTTTATTTCTGTGCCGGCCCCGAAATTGTAGTGTAAGCAAAGATTCCCATTACATGTTTCATGCACTGAAGTCAAATATGCAATCAGAGAAAGCCTGGAAAACCTTCCGTGTAATAGAGGCATGAAGTTAGCACATGTTAGAGCAAATACAGCATTTAAAAATACAACTGCAAGCAATGATCAGGGTTCCAAGTAGCTAGCAATGGTTTAACAATTACAAATATTTAATGAAACAATACATAAATGTCACAGACCCAGTTATTTAATTATAAAACACTCAAAATAATACATGGAACATCTGCAAACAACTGAATTGATATGTACTCTATGTGGGTACAACTCATCATAAAGTGATTTCGACTTAATCTGATAACTGAAAACTTTCATTAACCCGGGTCCAAAATCCTAGAGTACACAAGTGCAACCAAACTATGTCTCATACATGCTCAAGAAACTGCATCCATAAATCTGAGTAAACCTTGATGTACCCCTCTACATTTTCTACTGAGATTGGTGATGGTACGACCCATCTGTCACTGATTCAAGGTCATGACATCACTAAAAACCGTAGCATTACAATCTAAGCTAATTATTTATTCTGAGCATGCTTAGTTGTTCGCTCAGTGCAGTATGGAGAGGTAATTTTGGATGAAAATCTTGAAAAAGACCCACACAGGATTTTCAGATCTGGAAAAAAAAATTATGTGCTTATTCAACAGAGACTTGTTCATCAACCTGCCAAGTTTCATTGATATCTGCTGCAGAATGTCTAAGAAAATGTTGGAGACATAAAGGGGGTGGATGAAAGGAACCCAGAAATAAGAAAGTCACCTTTCAGGCTATGCCTAAACGGGAACTAATAATTATATACGACTTGACATTTTCAGAGGACAAAAATAAAGCACCAGTTGCATGTGCCTATCTCACATTGATTTCAACAAAAAACTAATCAGGTTTGCGAATTATCCCAGAGAATTTATGTACCATGTTTCATTTGTAGGGAAATCTTTTAAATGGTACTTGAGAAACGAGTGAAAATGCTTAAAAATGTGATAATCATTAATATGCATGGGGATTTTTTAATTCCAAACTAATGTGGTCTGCGCAAAGTCCTCTAGCATATATCTCCCAAGTTTTATTAGAATGTAAAGTACCTGAAACAACGAAAAATTTACTGATTATGCAAATTAGGTAATGAATATTAACCCAAACCGTATCAGCCCTGCATTGTCCCTATGACATCCATGTACCAAGTTTCATTGAACTGTGATGATTAGTATGTGAGATGGAAAAGCCGAAAAATTAATCATTATGCAATGAGATAATTATTATGCATCCAAAAATAATCCGGTTAGTGAATTAGTACAAGATGATCTATGTACAAAGTTTCATAAAATGTAATGATTAGTACTTGAAATATCAGCGGAAAAGCAGAACACATACTAATCATGCAAATTAGGTAATTAATACGCATGGATATTAACCCCAAAATTATCAGATATGTACATTGTCCTATGACATCTATGTACCATGTTTCATTATAATGTGATGATTAGTACTAAAGATACAAGTCGAAACCAATCAAATCTGAGCATTGTCCCAGAGCTATGTACCAAGGTTCATCAAAATCCAATGAGTGGTTATTTAGATATCAGCGGAACAGCTAAAATCAACTAATTATCATGCAAATTAGGTAATTAATATGCAAAGATTTAATACAAAACCTAAGCAAATATGCACATTAACCCAGAACATCAAGTTTCTTCAAAAATCAACCTATGGTTCTTCAGTGGAACGGAGGGACACACACACACACACACACACAGTAACTGCAAAGAATCCCATTGTGTGCTTTGGACACAAGAGTAACAACAAAGTAGAACCAATGTCATACATTTTGTAACATAGAAATGTTTAAAATTAGTAACGTAGGTGAGTATGGCACAGTTGTATTAGATTTACTATAAAATGTACTTTACCCATTTACTAACCCAAACCCCACGCAAACTTGCATTCAAATAAATATAAATTATGAAAAATAGTGAGGGTCGTCACTTGGTACGTCTGTTATTGAATGAAAGTCATCACAACTTTGATTCCAGATATACAAGTATATATATACAATGAAAAATTAATAGCCACCGAAAATAATAAAAATTATTTATTCACTGCTTCACACTCCATAATTTGATAAATTTCAAAAATTTTTCATAAAATACACGCATTAATGATACATTGTCTGTACCAGAAAAACTGTGATACATTGTATATGTAGTTCAGTGAAACAAATCTGAAAGGATGATGTACATACAAACCAAGGGGTGGACCATTAATATTTCAGCTGGGAAGGGGGAAAGTGCATGTCTCAGGATAAAAGGAATTGCCCATTCATATTTCAGTTGGGGGGGGGGATACACTGTCAGGATAAAAAGGATATATTTTAGCAGGGGGATGAGAACTGGTATTGTACTTTTGATGCAGACAATTGTTGCCCCCCCCCCCCCCCCCGAAAAAAATTAAACACTCGTAGGAACTTTGACTGCCAGCATTTCATATCGTGTTCTCTTAGCTATATCCAACATTTTGTTTACACGATGATTCCTATCATACACGACTGAATTGGTAATGGTAATTCACAAAACAATGATTCAAAATACCTCTTCAGTATGTCACAATTCACAAATAGTAATTATTAAAAAATAGTTATTGCAGAAATGTATGTGTGATTCCCATTTTGTCTTGGATTATTCGATTTGATTTGTGATTCAGGTTGCTAAAGGAACATTAAGAGATGGTCAGAAGGTTGGCATTGTCACAAGAGGTTGTATTTCCACACTTTATAACAAAGCTAAGATACAAGTTTAATAACATTATTATAAAAGGCAGTGTTACAAATAATGCAAATACGTAGAAACTTGTAATCAGAAAACAACAAATGTCCAGCATTAAAATATTATATTGCAAGTCTTCACAACTTGTCAGTATCTACAGAAAAAACTATCAACAAATTAATGTTAATTACACTGGTATGGCTATGAAACTTCACACCACACCTAAATTTCATGGATCTTGCAAGAGTTTCTAAAGGTCACACATTCTGGGACTTCATAGCAATAGACATTTGTTTATTGTTTTGAAACAAATGAAACAAATACTGATAAAGTGATTCCTTGATGTGTGACCTTTAGGGATAATTTATATGAATGCTTGCCAAGATGTACACACAATCTCACTTCAATCCAACTCACTTGTATGCAAATATACTCCATTTTGAGCTTGATATGATATATGCATAAATATCACAAAAAATACATGTCATCCTACATTACCAAACAAAATATTTCAATACAAATAAAATAAATAAATATGGATTTGAGGCAGCATACTGTCCTGCTTTCAATACAACATACATGAATCTTTAATTGCAATGCAGAATATTGCAATTTATATTCATTAATGGGACAAGTTAAAAAGAACATAAAAACCTTAATAATGCTGTACATGTATTACTTACCAAAAACAAAGAATTCAAAATATACCCGACTTTCATCATTTCAGAAAAAACAAACAATATTTGGCTAATAAAATTTTGAAAATTGTAAACAATATATACTTTACTTACACATTTGGCAATATAAAAAAAAATTATATGAAAAAACATCTTATCTAATATGGTTGGCAGTGTTCATCAGAATGCTTACTATACATTAAAATTGAATGCTGAGACACAAAACGAAATAGAATTCTTTAAAAACTAAAACACTTTGGCAGTGTAATTTTACAATAAGATTCAAACCAGCTGAAAAAAACAAATCTACATAATTTGCAGGCATAATAATGGCTTGTGAGTTTGGTTAAAAGTTAAGGCAACATATTATCTATTTAAAAACACCAACATAGAAATCACATAGAAATCATCGGTAGCTTGCATAAAACATTCCATCAACACAAAAGGCATCAATATATATGTAATAAAAACAAAATATTATCTTAAAATGTAAGGATAAGTATTGCCTTTTATACACACCCAATATCTGTCAATGGCATAGGAATAAAAATACAAGGTGATTTATAAACTTATCCTTTCAAACAAAGATTCCTTATAGAAATATGGAATGATAAGTGATATGAACTGCAATGTAGTTTTCTCGTATACACAAAGATCAATTATACTCATAAAGGCAGGAATAATTTAGGATGTGTACTTTACATAGTCATTTACAAACAGGCAAACTGCACCATATGGCTATATATTTCTATATTAGCCATTATAATAAAAATGCTGATATATCACATTACTGGTATTGCTGTGAGTAAATATTGGCCTACTAAAGAGAAATGGCATTCTGAATAACCTCACAGAAAACATAGCCTTATCATAATGCCCTGATCCGCTGTAGAACATTTACCATCCCACTGTAACAATCTCACACGCAGACGTTTCTAAATCTCATCAGACATTAGATAAAAGCTGTAGAGTGGATATCATTTACAGGACTCTCACCATCCTCAGCAATCAGATATCTCTGTAGCTCTTCTTCTAATTCCTCTGTATCAGAGTCTTCTATAGCCAGCGGCTCCAATTCAATATTATCTGGTGAGTCTAACTCCATACCTCCTTGCTCTGCAAGAACAATAATGTCTGAGTCAGTATTATCATATGTAGTGGTATTAATCTACTATAAGGATGTAGTCACTTGTGTTTGCATTTGCATCACTGTTGCGTACATCTAACTAAATACCCATGTGATTCAGATCTCATAGGAACTGTTAGAACATGTGTTAAAGGCCACCTTATAGTCTCCAATTGATGCGGATTTTATGCATATAGAATCAACTTGATATGAAGGATTTACCGATGTAGTATGGATGACCTCAGTGATAGTTTTCACTTTACATACTTACTTAACATATGGAGTAAAATATAAAACAAAAACTTAGTTATACAGTTATTATGGATTAAATTGCAAAACCCTAGGCATAAATCTACATATTGTCCACAAGTGAAAACAAACACTGGATGAAATTTTCAAACAATTAGACAGAAACATTGTTACAGTTGCATGGCTTTCCTCCCTAGGGATAATTTCCCTAAGCCCCCCACCCCAGCCATACATTTTGCTTGTCTTCAAGGTGCACATCAATTTGAAATATGTGGCTTTTTTTGTTTTTGCAATTTTACCAGTTATCATGAAAATGGGGAAATGTTTGTTGTCAGACGTCTTAGGGTTAAAACAATGCACTCTTGTGGCGATCCAATAATGGGCGATATATAAATGGCATGATAAATATATAAACCACTGCGAGATATAAATAGCCTATGTTTCGCCCACTGATAAGAAATATTTAGAAAAACGACTTAACCTTCTCAGCACGTTAACATGGCTATAAACATAAAGACAAAGTTGGCTGTTCATTGTTGAACTACTTTCAGCTTATTTCATGTATTTGGCCATGAGAGTAGTTATAATAAAATATCAAGGAGATCTAGGTACACTTTGTAATGTTGATTAGATATTCCTACAAAGATTATCAGTAAAATATTAATCGAAAAAAGCTTGGAAAGAACACCTGTGTGCGAAGGTATTGGAGGTACTAAGTACAAATAAAAAAATTATAAATTGTATTTAATATTACTGTACGAGTAGCACATCTCCAATGGAGATGAAGCAAAAATTACATTTTATTGCATGCAAAATCATAGAAACGTCTTATTTTGACCATAGACTTGTCTTTGTCATTATTTTTAAGCACATGTGCTTCCACAAATGTAATAGAGCAAATACAGCATTCAAGAATATAGCTGCAAGCAATGACCAGTGTGGTTCGAAGGGGCTATGGTATAACAATCATAAATATTTAACAAAATCATGATCATATACATGTATGATGTCTTGATATTTCAATCATATACCTTGTCTGAAAATACAATTATAGTGTAAGTTATAGTGTATCTGCAACAGTACTCAAGATATTAGTTATGCATATTAATGAGGTCACCTGACCATATATAGTCATCCTCCACATCAGTCGTATCTCTTGTCTGATGCACTCATTATAATAGCACTGATTGGATGACCCTATCTGCAGCAGTGCTTAAGACATCATATTTACATGTCCATGTATGGTCATCTGATGTGGTATTCATATTTTATATGTGATGCCTTCAATATTGCACTGGTTGTCATTATCCACAACAGTGCTGGAGATGTGACATGTTAGTAGCATCACTTGTGTAATGTCTTCATTATAGCACAAGTTGCAGGTCTGCATCTGCAACCGTGCTTCAGATGCATGTATTACAGCAATGCACATTTATTAGGTCACATGACCAAATGTATTCAAAATATGTAATTTATATGCATTTCACCCCTGAAATAATCAGTTGTGTGAATTATCCAAGTATGTACCAAGTTTTATTGAAAACCATTTTCGTAAATATTGCTATTATCTATAAGAGAGCATAGTCTCAAGTGTCAAAATATGCCAACCTGCAGGGGGTTATGCATAAATCTTATATACGGTATTAGCAGATACAAGCAAAAAAAAACGTTTTAATGGATTACTTTTAACTTTTTACAAGAGTTCATGTCATGCATTTGCAAAGAGAAAATATTTATTTATAATCCCACAAATATATGATTTATAAATGTTTGGATAATTTTGCCAGACAGGTTACAAAGTAAAATGATTACAGTTTAATGGGTATACCAGCAATAGCGAGCTTATTTAATAGTAACATCTGATAACAAATGATTACAGTTTAATGGGTATACCAGCAATAGCGAGCTTATTTAATGGTAACATCTGATAACAAATGATTACAGTTTAATGGGTATACCAGCAATAGCGAGCTTATTTAATAGTAACATCTGATAACAAATGATTACAGTTTAATGGGTATACCAGCAATAGCAAGCTTATTTAATAGTAACATCTGATAACAAATGATTACAGTTTAATGGGTATACCAGCAATGGCGAGCTTATTTAATAGTAACATCTGATAACAAATGATTACAGTTTAATGGGTATACCAGCAATAGCGAGCTTATTTAATAGTAACATCTGATAACAAATGATTACAGTTTAATGGGTATACCAGCAATAGCGAGCTTATTTAATAGTAACATCTGATAACAAACGATTACAGTTTAATGGGTATACCAGCAATAGCGAGCTTATTTAATAGTAACATCTGATAACAAATGATTACAGTTTAATGGGTATACCAGCAATAGCGAGCTTATTTAATAGTAACATCTGATAACAAATGATTACAGTTTAATGGGTATACCAGCAATAGCGAGCTTATTTAATAGTAACATCTGATAACAAATGATTACAGTTTAATGGGTATACCAGCAATAGCGAGCTTATTTAATAGTAACATCTGATAACAAATGATTACAGTTTAATGGGTATACCAGCAATAGCGAGCTTATTTAATAGTAACATCTGATAACAAACGATTACAGTTTAATGGGTATACCAGCAATAGCGAGCTTATTTAATAGTAACATCTGATAACAAATGATTACAGTTTAATGGGTATACCAGCAATAGCGAGCTTATTTAATAGTAACATCTGATAACAAATGATTACAGTTTAATGGGTATACCAGCAATAGCGAGCTTATTTAATAGTAACATCTGATAACAAATGATTACAGTTTAATGGGTATACCAGCAATAGCGAGCTTATTTAATAGTAACATCTGATAACAAATGATTACAGTTTAATGGATATACCAGCAATAGCGAGCTTATTTAATAGTAATATCTGATAACAAATGATTACAGTTTAATGGGTATACCAGCAATAGCGAGCTTATTTAATAGTAACATCTGATAACAAATGATTACAGTTTAATGGGGTATACCAGCAATAGCGAGCTTATTTAATAGTAACATCTGATAACAAATGATTACAGTTTAATGGGTATACCAGCAATAGCGAGCTTATTTAATAGTAACATCTGATAACAAACGATTACAGTTTAATGGGTATACCAGCAATAGCGAGCTTATTTAATAGTAACATCTGATAACAAATCCTTGAAACAATTTAGAATTAACAGCAATATATCAGTATAAAAAATATTTAAAAGTATCGGTCTTGATTAAAACACAACAAATAAAGTATGAATATACCAAGCCATACCCTTAAGTAACAATTGCTAAGTATAGCATGCAGTTTCAAAGGCATAGAATGTTAGACATGGATTTATAAGTAAATATCATTGACCTTGTGAAATTTGATAAACTCACAGACAAGTATTCAAGTTTGATAATCGTCAACGTTCAGACGATGCTGGTATTCAGCCTCAAGTCGTGACATTAGTTCAGCCTCCTCCGCAGAGTCGCTGTCTTCACTGTCTGATAGGGGTGTACTATCACTGTCATGATTACCCATTCCTTTGTTAGCATTAGAAGGTAAAGAAAACACAGATAACCAGCAAAGTAAAGAAACCTTACACATAGCATACTAGCAATTATAAGACATTATTTCACTATTGGAAACATGTGCTATATAACTCCAGATCAAAGGATACAGCAGCTAGGCTAAATCTGTCGTAAAACCATATACAAATGTATGTAAATGGTGTATAAATTACTCTGAAAACTTTACATCCAGATGGCAGTTTTTGAATAATTCATTAAAATTATAAAGTGTAAAGTACCAAAACTTCATTAGGCTAGATTTACGTTTACTTAAATCATACATGTATCACCCAAAAAGTGCCACTCTGTAGTAAAAGGGTTGATTTTGAGGGTGAAAGTGTGGAACCTGATGGGGGAAAAAAGTTGATCTTGAATGTAAAAGAGTTGAAACTGATGGTGAGAAGATCAAATCTGATGAATGTTGAATATGCCAGTCAAGAAATTAGAATTGGTGGCAAGAAATTTAAAGCTAAATCTAATATTGAGTTGTACTGAAGAATGAGCAATTCCAATAGTGGAGATGTGGCGAACACGAATTACAAGAATAACTAGAAGGTAAGAAAACAAAATGTCAGTTGAATGAAGGATATATTGGATGAGGGTCAGATATTGGAGTATTTAAATGAAAACAGAATAAAGGGTCAGAAAACTCATTTCAAATAGCCATTGGACATCAAAGTGATAACAAGTCTGTTTCTATGGAAACAAGGACCTCTATATTGACATATAATCATTGTGGTGCATCCAGTTTCTCTCTGCAAAACATCAACAAAGAAATACACATGTAGTCTGAGTTGAATTAATCACTGCCAGTCTATACTTACTGTCTGGTGGTAAAACTGAATTCCATTCATATTGGGATATATCTACCCTCTGGTTTATCCAGTCGTTTGTTTCTAATTCTATTAATGTACATCTCCACTCTGGTTCTGGGTGCAACAGCCATGCTATCAACTGCATCAGTTCTGAAAGAAATGTGAACAAGACCTGTTTAATAATATCTGCTGACATGGCAATGCAAAACCAGTGTTAACTCAAAACACTTGACATGCCCAGTCATAAAGAATTTGTATATTTAATACACTTTCAAGTTTTCATCATGGATGGCTTGTCTGTTCTTTCCACCTGCCTGCAAATTTACCAGTATTGAATCTAGCCATAATAATCATCTCTTTTTATAGACTGACAAAGCACTGCACCCCAAAAACATATTCTCTTTCTTACTGTACATTTTAATCCTATTTTTTTTTCACTTGAACTGTCCCTAGTTTTTTATGCTATAGTGGGTAAAAGAGTAGCTATCAGTCTGCTGAGGAGTAATTTTACATACTGTAGAATACTTTATTTTCGCTTGGAATTTATTTTCGCTATTTTCGCTGAAGGGATGATTCCGTGAAAATAAAATCCAGCGAATATACTTTTTTCCTATATTTCACATTAAACTCATCAAAAAACAGTGAAAACAAATTCCATACAAACTGCCCAAAAAGCCTTTTCAGTGAAAATTAATTCCAGCGAAAATAAAGTATTCCACAGTACATACATTGGAAAGTGAAATAAAATAAAAATATTGTCAACATGGCAGTAGCATGAATTGTCACAACTTAATAATTTATATATACATGTACATCATGTACTTTATTGACATGTAGATGGTTATCTTGTGTCTGAAGTTAATTTGACACTTAGGTAGGTTTTACCTGGCTTACATGTAGCTTGCTCTCAAAATCACCATATACATATATCTAAATTGTAATCTGACAAAAGTATCTCATAATAGTAACTTAGGAAAATATTTGAAATTATTGATGAAACAGTTAACCTTTTTAAAAATTAAAGGTTTATATGAAAAAGGCAAAGCCATCTCATAGCCATTTTAGGAGCTGAGTTACGCTTGGACTTGGCAAATTAAGTTTGCAGTCTAGTATCGTTTGACTGTGTTAATGATAACAAGTCATAGCGTGTTGAAAATTGCCAATATATAATGTTTTAAATCTGTGAAAAGTCAATGACTCGGAAAATATGCGTTGTGTGAAATACTGTCAAATGACTAATTTTCACTGGGTTTAAATTTCACTGATTTACCATTTCAGGCATATTCAGTGGGTTTTAAATTCACGGTTTTGTCATTTAGATAATGTGTTCTATGCTGAATATTATATATTCACTGGGTTTTAATTTAGCTCATTTTCCAGTCAGCGAAATGAGCAAAATTAAAACCCAGTGAATAATTAATCCTTTTACAGTAGATTGCAGTATTTAAAATGCCCACCTGTTGACACCAAGAAAGGAGGTTTGATAATCCCTTGTATGGTTTCTTCCACGTCATAAAATGGATTTTCACTAAATATCAGCGTGTACAATGTCACACCCAGTGACCACATTTCAAGTTCTGGACCATGGTATCTAGAATTTTGAGAAGTAACGACAGCGTTTCAGAAACACAGTAATACCAACATACATGTATAAGCACACAGGTTGGGAGATTGGTCTGTCCCTAAATTGATATACAAGTACACGTGTATATTCGTAAATTCGGACAGAATGAACGACCGACCAACTGACCAGTTTTTCTCAACTGAATAAACCAGCCAGCTCAATTAAACATAGAAAGATGCAGACTAACTAGAATCCTTACTTGTTTCCTAGCAACACTTCGGGAGAACAGTACTCCAAAGTGCCACAAAAAGTTGAAAACATCCTCTTTTTCTTAATATATGTAGCAGATCCGAAATCTATCAGCTTAATATGGAACTGTTCATCTATTATGATGTTTTCATCTTTAATATCACGATGTAAAACATCGTTATTGTGGAGGAAAGAAATGGCTGCCACAACCTAAGAACACAAAACAAAGCATGCAGTATTAGGTAATTATACACTGACTCTAACGATGTAGAATTGGGTCAGAAGACTTTTAGGAATTAGAAACAGCCAGTTTGCTACTGACGTCAACGAGTTGATGGTCTAAATGGCCAGAAAGTTGGACAAGTTGTTGGCCCTGCTTAAAGATTGTTGACACAAAAGTTAAATACATGAACACAAAATGAAAATGGACAGACATGTTTTGATGACTCAAACATTTTTCAGCATAAATTTTGAATAGTATTTATCATTAACATATTACAATTTTGCAAGTTTGGTATACTTGAAATCCAACACAAATGAAGATTTTGTTTTTTATATACAAAAATTGTACCTCTATTGAAGTCACATTTCTAATATAAGTAAAGCGACCCTTACATGTACTTGTGAAATCAATACACAACCACAAGTCATTACAAAGAAATTATCGGTATAACTGAGTCACAAAGACCAGACAAAGATCAGATCAAATTTTATTGAAAATTAGTAAAGGCTACTTTATCCTTTTTTTAAAAAATGTTTAATTTACATACCTGGCGAAACATATAACTAGACAATGGTTCATCAAGATTGGGCTGTCTATCTATAAACTCAAATAAATCAATGCCAGTCCCATGCTTTTCCATGATGACTTGAAAAAACTCTTCATTTTCATAGGCTTCAAGCATCTTCAAGGAAACATAGAAATTAAACATATACATGTAATCACAGGCGTTAAAACAACAAAACAATCTTTCATTATCAGATATCAGTTTTACATCAGTAATAATAGTATTAATACCAAATCTTTTCAATCTGTGACTGTGACATAGTATCATAAGACACTGACTGTTTATTTTGTTTACACCCTTATTTTTATACTAGATTAATTTTAAAGCAACAATCCACTTTGAGAAATCACAGCTTTTAAAGTCAGTGAACATAACTGACTGCATC
The DNA here is from genome assembly GCF_978046115.1 of Saccoglossus kowalevskii. Taxonomy (NCBI): domain Eukaryota; kingdom Metazoa; phylum Hemichordata; class Enteropneusta; family Harrimaniidae; genus Saccoglossus; species Saccoglossus kowalevskii. The sequence continues at coordinate 27,225,560 of NC_140654.1, forward strand.
AGATCGAGGGCTAATAAAATGAAATCTGATTTGTTTAATAGCTGATAACTCACCTTGACTATATTTGTGTGTTTAAGTTTAGCAAGTAGTGCTATTTCCAGTGGTACACTACCAAGCTGAGGGTCTTCCAACCAGCAATCATTGAGTATTTTGGATTTACGAATAAATTTCACAACAACCTGAAGAAATTTAAAGTAAATTTATTTTTAGTTAAACAACACCCATAAATTATTTGTGATAAATATGATCAAACTGTGTCATCCATAAAAAATCTGAATGAATGTGTTGAAATGTGTTATGGTTACATTTAAAACATCACCTACTGAGTTCCTCCATAGATAGCCATAATGAATAGCAGGTAATGTGTTAACCTTTTTACCACCAAACTTTCACGCCCAAATTTATCTGCACTTTTTTTTTATATTCTTCAATATTTCACAAAATGAACCCTAATTTTGGAGCCAAGTGACAAAATTTGAGTAAATTTTCAGTTTTTACTCAAAAATTTTGCTCTTTTTGTCTCAATTTTCTGAAGGTAAGTGCAGATTATAAACAGGACTATTTTGTGAATTTGTGATGAAAAGAGAGAACTGGTGGTGAAAAGGTTAAATGTATTACAAATGAGTTATTTATTTATTAGGAAATATACATCACCATTTACATCATTTTTGAACACACTCCATTGTTTACATCAGATTTGAACAACAATGATGCATGTGACAAAAAAACAGCACTGAATAGAGACGATCACCATATTTTTGAAAACAGTATACACAATTTATTCAGACATTTTATGAACAAAACAGTGTAGAGTTGCTCATAAGTCATCTTATATGAAAATTGACAAATACAACATCCAAAATATGAATTGATTCTGAAACAGTATCCCTTCTACATTCATGATCGCCCAACTTCACAATTAAGCAATTTCCGAAAAACTAAACATATTTCCTGCTTTTTTCCAAAAACAGCATATTTTCAAACAAGCACATCATGATTCAAAAATAATAATTATTATCACTCACTGTGAGTTGATCAGACTTCCTAACAGCAAGTTTCACAAAACCGAAAGCACCTTTACCAATAGATTGTAACGTCTCATATCTTTCATCATAAATACCTCTCCCAGGTGACAGCTCTTCAGGCTCTGATGAATTGGTTCTTGCTGTCTGAGTTATTGCCTTGATGGGAAAGTACAAAAGATGCATTAATGTTATGTTCAGTTTGGCATTATGGTAAAATCATATTGCTATTGTTCCATGGCACTGTGAAATAGCATTCTTTTGTGTGTTACAGTGACATATTTTATGAAACTTCTCCTAATACGTTTTTAATTCCATAAAACGCAATATTAAGAAAAAAATGCATTTTTTGGCACGCTTTAAATCCAAGATTTTTGGAATAATACATGGCAACAAAAAGTACTCATTCACAATATACAATTTTTCAGTCTATGTCACCAGCCTACAATTTGAGATACAGGATAATACATGTATCTCTGGCATAGAACCCTATTAGACAATAGCATTATACTGTAATACTGACAAATAGACACTATCCACTAAAAACAACCATCATTTTCTCGATAATTAAGGCTGGTATTTTTAAAGTCATTTTCCTTATATTGCTCTGGAGTACAATTTATTGCAAAATAAATAAATTCTGGGTATTTTAACGCCTTTGCATTAATTAAAAACCTGTGGTTGTCACATGCATGTTCGAATTTTATGTAAACAAACAATGTATTTTCCAAGTGTTGTGTACGTTGCTACGAGTCCCATATCGATCAGGAGGCGGTTCTAATACTGTGGCAACAATCCTATAGACTCATCGATTACACAATTTTAAGAATAATTGCAATGTTCGCAATGTTAGGACTGGGTCAAAAAGTATTGAAATTCGATCATGAATGTAATGTTTACGGCCACAGTGACAGTGTTATCTCCTTAACAAGTCTGTGTTTGATGCAATGGTTACGAAATGTTTATAATTGTGTGTGAAATTGCATAATCTGATTATCCAAATCAACACTTACCTCACCCAGACTCAATGCAGACTGGTCAAATGTACTATTCATACTGGAAGCTAATGTGATATTAGCAGTACATCTACCGCCTTCAGCCATGTCTGAGGGGTCTCTGGTTATCCAACAACAATATAACACATCACCATCATCCAAATCAACGCGTTTGATTTGGAATATTACACCTGCAGTAAAATAAACACATTAGGGTCGAGTAAAGCATCAGTGAACAATTTTTAGCGAATTTTCATTTTCTCACACGTACCTCAAAGCTTGGCAAGTAAATAAGGCCCAATACACGAAAATATAAATACTAGGTATATAATGTTAAATCAAAGTAAACATGTACTGCATGCGACTTGCAGTGATGTTTGCAGGCGGCACCAAATCACATAGCTACACGTCACAGTATGTCTTCTCACAAGTTAGAATGTTTAGGCATCACTAAGTTAATTGACACACTTTTCTTCACAGTTTCTCGTGACTCTTTAAATGACTGTATATAACAGTTTTCCACATTAAAATTTCTGCATAGTACAAACCACTGGGACAAGGACAGGAACAGTACAGTAAGTGACACTAATCTCTATGATTATATCACAGGGAGTACACATGAAAAATATAAAGTTTTTTTTTTTATTTACAGGGTGTAATGAGCTGTTCTCCTTGCCAAAGGTTAGAAGAAATTTCATTCAAAAATATCATACAGAATTGGTTAAAAATATATCAATATATCAAATTTTAAAGTTAAATATTTCGGTGCATATCACTCAGATGACAGTGAGTATAAAATATACTTACCTAGGAGACTACCACATCTGTGCCTTGCTTGTCCATTAAAACTTCCCTCAGGTATACAATTACTACAAGACATTGATACTTGTCTACTCGTTGTTAAAACCTTGTTATTAGCCGGTGTGGAGGTTAATTGGGAACTATCCGGTCTAGCAGACTTCGAGGGTGTTGTTGCATCTCCTACCCTACGGTGATCATCAACTTTGCATTCAGAAACATTTCTCACGGGAAAGTTAACTGTTGCGTCACCCTCCCCACTCAAAGCATGTCCAGCAGTCCTGTCATGGTGTTTAAGAGGGTAAGCCTCTCTGACGGTGATCGGCTCAGTGGTGGAACGTGACTCTCGACTACTCACCGACATGTTATCAAGGTGTAGGAAAACACTTCCTGATGTTTCACTACGAGGTGACGGACTGGTCAGTATCGGGGATGGCGTTCGGAGCAAGTCCGCTGTTTCAGTGCTATGAGTGGAGCAGTTTAACTCATCCAATCCTGGTGTGGCCATGCTATGTTCTGATTGGTTATAACTTTGTTCATTTGCATCTGAACAGACAGGTGACGTCCTTTTATTGCAATCACGACTATTACTGGTTTGCATATTTTCAAAACTTGAATCCTTTATTCCTAAAGCATGCATCTTAATGTTTAGCTCTTCACTCTTACTACTGATGGGTACTGGGTGATCATTCCTCACATTATCTAGTTCAGTTAAATCTAAAGGTGGCACACCTGGACTGTCAATTCCACTTTCTTTGCTGGCACTGACTGGTGCATCAGGAGGTGGAACAGATGACGGAGTGTTCAGTAAGTCCGCAGTGCTGGTGCTCTCAGGTCTACTAGAACCAACACCACTCTCATTCGCCATAGCTATCACGCGGTCTGCTTCAAGAATTAACTCGCCTGTTGACAGCCTAGAAAAGACACAACATGTGTGTTAAAACTAATATTTAGCCATTAGAATAAGAAATGAGCAAGATTTAAACACATTTTATGCTGGTAATGCGTGATGTTTCACATAAAAGTGTGAATGCAATTTCAATTAACTAGCAATCACTTACCCATCCATATCTGTTTCCAACGTTTTATTGGATGGTGTTATATCAATATCTAATGCAAAACATAAAAATACTTCTTATTAATTAATACTGTAAACACAGAAATAAACTTGGCAGAAAAGTAAATATTAAAGTTCATACAGTAGTTCATGCAGTAGTAACTTCCCCAAACTTCATTATTATCCGCCCTCACTGGCGGTAACTGCATTTTCTTCTCTTGTTTTATATGATCTGATGAGCTCTTTCCAGCAAAATTATTTAAATGACCATTTTGACCTATATAATAGTGATAATACGTGTACAGACAGAACTACTTCAATTTATATCTTACCTTTTGGGCTGGTTTTGTAAAGTTGTTCAGGTAATAAAAATGGTTTTGTTAAGTCCTCATCATCATCAAATGGTGGCAATGGCATTGAGCTGTCATCTATCATATCAACATGGTCATAAAACTCAGGTATTAACAAGGTAATTGGCTGTAAAATCAGACATGAATGACACATGTTAGATTAGTAAGCTGTGATGTTTATGAGCAAACACCATATGAAAACTTTTTTTAATCTGTATGAAACATGCGCATTTTGGCCATTTTTTGCATGTCTGTTATCAGTTAGCTCAAAAGCTAAATCAACAGAATAAACAACCAATAGAGTAGCCAAGGTGTTAAAAATGAATTAAGTACTAGCAAATTCTGCATGGGTATGTCTCTAACACGTGTTTTTTGGTTCATTTAGGAGACATTTTTGGACTCAGCAGCCCCCAAAACCTATTATTCTATGTACATGTAATAACATAAATAATCCACATTTTCTTATTTTCCTTGTAAAGGCAGGTTGGAAACTTTATTGACTAAAATTAGGATTTAGATCTTGTTATAATCCAAATCCTCCTTGGAAGAGTTTTAAGCAGATATTTTCATATGAATTAGAATTTAGAATTAATTTGCTAGAAATATTTGTTTTAGAAGATTAATAGTCATGCCTACGCTGCCATGTGTTTCAAAACAATACTGCAATAAAACAGTAAATACAGTGTTCTGGAGTGTGTTTAGGTCTCCAACTCAATGTGCCTAGAATGACATTGTAAAAGTTACCGGCTGCAACCAAAAAACTCAATGTCAAAGTCATGTACGGGTAAAAGTAGATAGCCTGGTGATTTATCCATACATTGCCATGCGAGCAAAACTTGTGTGTGAAATGTATAAAATTTATTTAAAAACACATTTTGGGTTTGAGAAAACGCAGTCAACCCAACTTATACAAAATGATTTTGTCATACATCTTTTCTCCAAGGGGTGGTAAAAACTGCCCAGCAGCCGGGTACCCAAGATAACGATACAGATAAACTCCTGGACATTGAGTCAGTGGATACAGTGCGTGGATAAAATTACAAGGCATGGAGTGTCCCCAGAAGAATTGAATGGTGCTGTGGAAAGGTCTACAACTTTATTACATTACACAGGGTTTTCAACACTTTATATATTCAGCATTGAGGCTTAATTTGCATACATTCAATGACTAAATAAATACATATAATTTTAATTACAAAATGTGCAATTCACGTAATAATAACTTTTCTTCCTGAATTTTCAATTAAGGCAGTGAATAGAACTGAGAAAATTGAGGTATATGGTGGGGTTGGGTGTTATCTAAACATTGATAGTAATATTGGTAAATATTGCTGTAAATTTTGAAAATTATTCTTTAACTTTTCACCACCAGTTCCCTCTTTATCACAATTTCACAAAAATAGTTCGTTCTGTTTATAGTCTGCAGTTTCTTTCAGAACATTGGGACAAAAATAGTCAAATTTTTATGAATAAAAACTAAAAATTAACTCAAATTTTGTCTGTTGGCTCCAAAATTAGGGTTCATTTCCAGAAATAATGAAAAATATAAGATAAAACAAGCAGCCTATCGGCTGAGATAGCTCCGCTATTAGCAATGCACATTTCAATTAAAGAACTGAAGACATCATTAGAAAATGAACAATATGAATAGTATCAAAGCAATCGGACTTACAGTTTTTAACAAGAAGTCGAAAATATCACTTTTTACCAAAAATTACAAAAATATTCACCAAAATAAATTAATTAGAGAATTGAAGATATCATCACAAAACGAACAAATCTGAGAGAGGTCCACATGTAGTACCTATATATGTAATATCAAAGCAATCGGACTTGCGGTTTTTAACAAGAAGTCAAAAATATCACCTTTTACCAAAAATGACAAAAATATTCACCAAAATTAGAGAATTGAAGATATCATCACGAAATAAACAAATCTGAGAGAGGTCCACATGTAGTACATATATATGTAGTATCAAAGCAATTGGACTTGCGGTTTTTAACAAGAAGTCGAAAATATCAGTTTTTACCAAAAATGACAAAAATATTCACCAAAATTAGAGAATTAAAGATATCATTACAAAATGAACAAATCTGAGAGAGGCCCCCATGTAGTACCTATATATGTAATATCAAAGCATTTGCACTTGCGGTTTTTAACAAGAAGTCGAAAATATCAGTTTTTACCTAAAATGACAAAAATATTCACCAAAATTAGAGAATTAAAGATATCATTACAAAATGAACAAATCTGAGAGAGGTCCACATGTAGTACCTATATATGTAATATCAAAGCAATTGCACTTGCGGTTTTTAACAAGAAGTCGAAAATATCAGTTTTTACCAAAAATGACAAAAATATTCACCAAAATTAGAGAATTGAAGATATCATCACGAAATGAACAAATCTGAGAGAGGTCCACATGTAGTACCTATATATGTAGTATCAAAGCAATTGGACTTGCGGTTTTTAACAAGAAGTCGAAAATATCAGTTTTTACCAAAAATGACAAAAATAATCACCAAAATTAAAGAATTAAAGATATCATTACAAAATGAACAAATCTGAGAGAGGTCCACATGTAGTACCTATATATGTATATCAAAGCAATTGCACTTGCGGTTTTTAACAAGAAGTCGAAAATATCAGTTTTTACCAAAAATGACAAAAATATTCACCAAAATTAGAGAATTGAAGATATCATCACGAAATGAACAAATCTGAGAGAGGTCCACATGTAGTACCTATATATGTAGTATCAAAGCAATTGGACTTGCGGTTTTTAACAAGAAGTCGAAAATATCAGTTTTTACCAAAAATGACAAAAATAATCACCAAAATTAAAGAATTAAAGATATCATTACAAAATTAACAAATCTGAGAGAGGTCCACATGTAGTACCTATAGATGTAATATCAAAGCAATTGCACTTGCGGTTTTTAACAAGAAGTTGAAAATATCACTTTTTACCAAAAATGACAAAAATATTCACCAAAATTAGAGAATTAAAGATATCAACATGAAATGAACAAACCTAAGAGAGGTCTACCCAAGGTACATATACACCAAGTATCAAAGCATTTAGGCTTGTAGTTTTCAAGAAGAAGTCGAAAAAGTAAAACATTGACACGGACGACGACGACGACGGACAATCACTCATATGATAAGCTCCGCTCGACAAAGTCGACAGCGGAGCTAAAAATGCAGACAAATTTGGACAAGAAAGTAAGGTGGTGTAAAGGTTAAGCAGTGAAGTTATTTAAATGGAATTGTCATAATATCAACAAATCTTGTAGTGTTTCCTTACCTTGCTGACCAGCTCTTGTTGTGAGTAACCAAAGAGCATAAGAGCAAAATTATGATTGATGCTATGAATGGTGCCATCCGGTAGAAAACTGACCATACCACTGATATTAGCAAACACCCACACCACAGCTGTGTAAAGTGTCTTTTCCGAACCCTTGTCTGTAGATGTGAAGAGAATTGATGTAATATTCGATATTAGCTGTACAACCACCAATGAGAAATGCGGATTACAACTGACTTGCACATTTCTTTATGATTTTAAGATGATTGTTTTTAACAAGAATATACAGTGACTTTTCCCGTGAAATGACACAAGAGCACTGCATAAGTTTGGCAGAACTACTAGTGGAAGATATATTACTAGTATGTGCACTGTGTGTAACTTGAACACTGAACCAAAGACCACATGGTCAATCACTACATGATAGGTTTAATCTCACTGCTATCATTTCTGTTTTCTCTATGCTGTATTTTTTTTTTAACAGAAATTACATCTTTTTTTTTTCATATGTATTTTCATAGAGTCCTTAGATTCCTTATAATTTTCTGGATAAAACTGCATAAAAAACAAAAACCTTTGATAGTTTTTTTGATGACAAATTACTACTATACATTATTTCCATATTTGCCGTAATGACCATACATGGGCGCTATTTATTGACGTCAATGAGTCTCGTCTTACCACTATCACTGCTACCACCAGTACTGCTAAATTTCGCAAAACTGCCACCAGTCGATCCTAAATCAGTTTCCGGTGTTCGATTTTGTGCAATGGTAGATAGATTTTCAACTTCTGTAAAACAATGAAATTGGGAAAGAAATCAACACACTGATGACTCAGTGCGAAGAACAAAAATAAACTGAAAATCATTTTAATATCAATACCTTTGGTCAGTGCACATAAACCAAGAATTGCATTTATTGTATGCTAGATCATAAAACTGACTTATTTTGACCATTTCTATTATTTACATTTACAACAGAGCAAATGCTTTAAAATGCATCATGTTGAAATACAACATGCCATGCATAGCACAGTCCCAATTAGTTATCAAATTTAAGATATATAGTTATGTTTATAATAATATAGCTAGAATATAACCATGTCAGGAATATGATTTGTATGTGATCGTCAAACAAGTACTTGTCCATATTGAGAGATATTGCTCTGGAACAGCATTCAAAATCAGCCATTTTGAATACATGTATATATATAACATGATGTGTAACGAATATATAAAATTTGAATATAATCAGTCAAAGCATTTAAGAGATATGGCTCTAGAAGCCCAATCATTAAAACAAAATGGCCGCCAGACAGCCATTTTGAATCCAATCTGAAAAATGAAATGACGTGCCTCAGGAACCCGTGATGTCTAATATATGTACCAAGTTTGAACAAAATCCATTCATAAATGCAAGAAATGCTTGATATTTAAGGATTTTTTTTAACACAAAAATGGCCACCATTTGGCCATTTTGAATAGGATTGTCAAACCAATATATCTGTCTATCTATGATAATGAATATTTAAAATTTGAACATAATCAGTGAAAGCAAGCCAGAGATATGACACGAGAAACACATTCATTTAAACAAAATGGCCGCCAGTCGGCCATTTCGAATCTTATCTGAAAAGCAAAATTATTAAAACGGCCCCATAATGTCTAATGTATATACCAAGTTTGAACAAAATCCATCTGTAAACAGCCGAGAAATGGTTGATTTATAATAATTTTTTTAGCACAAAAATGGCCACCATTCGGCCATCTTAAATCAGATAGTAAAACAAAATAATGTGCATCAAGGTCCTATAATGTCTAATGTATATACCAAGTTTGAACAAAATCCTTCTGTAAACAGCCGGGAAATGCTTGATTTTGATGATTTTTTAGCCCAAAAATGGCCACCATTCGGCCATTTTTAATAGGATAGTCAAACCAATATACAGTACAGTTCTCGCGGAAGCTTTGGCTTCACTTCAGCTTCACCTTCGCTTCAGCATCGCATCATTATGGCATTGTTATGGCTTCAGCATCGCATCAATGTCGCGACATTAAAAAGTTAGGCGGTTATCGCTTCGCTTCAATGTGGCCTCATTATGGCGACAATGTGGCATCAGCATCGCTTCATCAAACAAAGAAGTACGGAACTCATTTCGCCCAACCTCTCGCCTGCTTCCGCGACCGCTTGTTGAATTTCCGCTTTATTTTCGACTGTGCAAAAATTCGGACTACTAACAATTTTCTGGTTTTCATAGATCACGATTACTAGTTTAGTAACCGTGCATAGATGTTAAACAACCGTCAAAAGTTCAAATACTTTTTGTAGCCACGATGATGCCACAAAATAAGAGAGGCGAACACAGCTTCAATTTTCAATGACACGAAGCTGATGCCACAATGACGCGATGCTGAGGCGACAATGAAGCCATGCGTATGCGACAATGATGCCACAAAAGCCAAAGCTTCCGCGAGAACTGTACTGTATCTGTCTATCTATGATATGATCTATAATGAATATTTAAAATTTGAACATAATCAGTCAAAACAAGTCAGCGATATGGCACTAGAACCACATTCATTAAAACAAAATGGCCGCCAGTTGGTAATTTTTGATCTTATCTGAAAAACAAAATGATGTGCATCAAGGTCCTATGATGTCTAGCGTATATACCAATTTTGAACAAAATCCATCTGTAAACAGCCAAAAAATGTATGATTTTGATGATTTTTAGCACAAAAATGCCCGCCATCCGGCCATCTTGAATCAGATCGTGAAACAAATTGACGTGCATATGTACAATATCATGTATGATGTATGTGTGAAGTTTGATTGTGATTAGTCCAGGCATTTCTAAGATACAGGTCCGGACGCACAGACGCACGCATGCACAGGCACACGGAGGTCAAAACATAAGTCCGAACGGGGACTAATTAGACATGATTTGAAGACAGGTACAAAGTTTGGCAGAGGCAAAGAATACATTGTATCAACAAATCTGAAAGCACAACTCAATATATGATATTCTGTTCACTGTGAGATCTTGTGTATTGCATGATAGGCACAGACTGAACAACAGCGGCAAAAATCAGATTTTGAAATTCAATTTATTTTTATAGTTCAATATAAAAAATGCTGAAAAGAGGACTATTGTGTTTGGATACCCTTACTTCATCAAAACAGATTATCATCAAATATTATTAAGCATGGAAATACCCTGAAATACTTTGTGTTTGTTGAACTCTACACGATATTTTCACTCTGACATTTGGTTTTAGTGTTTTTACATTTGATTTCATGCAAAACACAGGATCTCGCAGAGAATGGAAAATGTTCAATTCTATGATGATTATACCTGATTCCACAGTAGGATGTTCCTTCAACGTTTCTAATGGTGTTCCTTTATTGTGTTGTTTCACATCCTGTTCCGTAATATGTTCACTCGGTGACTTAATTGTCACACTCAGGGGAAACGTTGCGCCATCTTTTGTTCGACCAGTAGCTCGTTGTTTACGAAATTCCTGTTTCATCAAATAACAAAATTATATTAATATCTAGTGAGATTATTTGAAAACAATGTTGTTAATTGGAAATTTACATGCAACTATTACACAACCTGAAATTCCTGTTTCATCAAATAAAAAAAACTATATATATATTTACCAAGATTATTTTAACACATTGTTAAAGTCTTTGTTGGGAAATTTACATGCAACTGATACACAACCTGTGCTAGATGTAAATCATGTATAGAAATATCTGAAAAGCTTATACATGAAGCCACTCAGTAAAATTACAGTTCATGCCTCTTTTTCTTCTAACTACCAGACTACTTATTAGTTAACTAAAAATGGTTATCACTATATTCTACCTTTTCCAAATGCTCTCCTGATTTTGGCAACACAAATGATGGTATCAACTGCTTGATATTCATTCCTTCCAGCTCTTTAGATGTTGTGTAACCATGGAGATAAGCTAACTGGTTGTCAGCTGTTATTACAGTGCCCTAGAAAGAAAAGAACAGGTGTAGAAATTTGAGTCAATTAGACATTCCAATGATGATAATTTCTACTTTCATGTATTGAAGAATGCACTCTGCTGACTTACCACCAACCGGCAAGTCAATTAAATACTTTTAAATAAATAACATTACCTTTGCCCTAGATTTTTCCAACAAATGGCAAACAATAAATTAATTGAAAACATACGTCATCATCCACAAAAAGAAAACATTGCTTATATTAAAGCTTATAAAATTTGATACTGGTAACATGAATTTGAAATATAGTGAATTTTCATTGACAATGCTCATCTAATGGTAACATGGATTTTCATTGACTGATACTCTACTCTTGGAAACAAGAATTTTCATTGGCTGATACTCTACTCCTGGTAACATGGATTTTCATTGGCTGATACTCTACTCCTGGTAACATGGATTTTCATTGGCTGATACTCTACTCTTGGAAACATGAATTTTCATTGGCTGATACTCTACTCCTGGTAACATGGATTTTCATTGGCTGATACTCTACTCCTGGTACAAAGGATTTTCATTGGTCGATACTTTGCTTTGTTTTGACTTTTCAATTATGGATTAAGTTCTTGAGCTGAGAAACATTTTAAGTGAATTTACAACTAGAATTGCCTTCATTTGTAAAATATTATACTATAAAATACTTCATTTATATCATATTGTGAGCAACTGACAGAGATTGAAAATTGACTTTGGAAATTTTCCTGGTTGCTAAATACATACACTATAATATCAAATATTTAATGTGTTTAATAATTGATTAACCAATAATTAATAATTCAGAACATGCATGTGACTTAGATCAACAGTGTTTATCAATCATTTAATTTTTAGAGATAACAAAGATGTATTGACTTCCCTGGGTGTTACATGTACATTAGTATCAATATTTTATTTAATTATTAATAATTAACCAATTAAATTAATATTCAAGAAATGCATGTAATTTAGACCAACCCAACAGAGTTTATCAATCATTTCATTTTCAGAAGGAACAAATATCTATCGATTGACCACTAACATTTTCATTTTTTGTTGGGACCACTAACATTTTCATTTTTTGTTGGGACCACTAACATTTTCATTTTTTGTTGGGACCACTAACATTATCATTTTTTGTTGGGACCACTAACATTTTCATTTTTTGTTGGGACCACTAACATTTTCATTTTTTTTGGGACCACAAACATTTTCATTTTTTGTTGGGACAACCAACATTTTCATTTTTTGTTGGGACCACTAACATTTTCATTTTTTTTTTTGGGATCACAAACATTTTCATTTTTTGTTGGAACCACTAACATTTTCATTTTTTGTTGGGACCACTAACATTTTCATTTTTTGTTTGGACAACTAACATTTTCATTTTTTATTGGGACCACTAACATTTTCATTTTTTGTTGGGACCACTAACATTTTCATTTTTTTTGGGACCACAAACATTTTCATTTTTTGTTGGGACCACCAACATTTTCATTTTTTGTTTGGACAACTAACATTTTCATTTTTTGTTTGGACAACTAACATTTTCATTTTTTTGGGACCACTAACATTTTCATTTTTTGTTGGGACCACTAACATTTTCATTTTTTGTTGGGACCACTAACATTTTCATTTTTTGTTGGGACCACTAACATTTTCATTTTTTGTTGGGACCACTAACATTTTCATTTTTTGTTTGGACCACTAACATTTTCATTTTTTGTTGGGACCACTACTATTTTCATTTTTTGTTGGGATCACTAACATTTTCATTTTTTCTCTTACAGTCCAAGCTGTGTTAGTGTATAGAGAATGAATAACTGTCATATAGTGATCACCCTTTCAGCAATATTTTTGTTAAAAAAAAAAAAAAAAAATCATCAGCATTCAGGGAACAATCTTTCATTTCCTCAAGTGAAACTAATTTGATTTTGCCCAACTCAAATAAATGTATACCATCATGCATAAAAACTAATTAAACCCCCATTAGTATTATTATTCGTAGTAATTGTGTGACTTACATTAGAGTCAAAGGTGAGTGTAGCCGATGTTCTCTCAACTGGTTCAATGACTGTTAGACATTTGGGATTCTCATCCTTACTTGATGTTAACTGCTTCATCCACAGCGATACTGGTATCACCAAACCAGTAGAGTCAGTGGCCTCCATCTATAAAAATCACAATATTAAAAAGTTTTTATGAGAATAACACAAAGTATGCACTTGGACAGTACAGAAACATATCAACCTCTGTTATGGTACTATTATTATACTTCCCTTTCCCCTTGTAGTGATAATTTAATTAATGAGATAACAGTCCAAAATAGCAACGAGAAACATTTTGCACTGTGCAAACATTTGCTTTGAGTGACAGGATTCAATTTACATCACACACCATCTGATATAAACAACAAAATAAGTCAAAAACCTAGAATGTGTAAATGTTGGTGATGCAGTTTACCCCAAATAAGGAAAAAAAACAACATCAGACTGAATGCAGATACAGCTGTTTACAAAACAATGACATGATTATTTTCTGTTTCGTTTCATAAATCTTGCCTTGCGCATGTATTCTTGGTTGACAGAATCTTCTTTAAACAAAAGACGATATTTTTCTGTTACATGTTCGTGTTCCATGGTACTCGTGAGTGTGAAAAGCATTTTCATTGAATAATTATTGTCTTTATGATATCGTACGATAACGCTAGCTGGCTTGATTAGAATTTCATTGCGCGTTAACCGCTGAGGTCATTGCCCGTTACTGTGCCAACCGCACGTAGTTCAAAAGCACCTGACGTTGTTTTGTTTTTTTTACTCGAAATGTAAGCGATCGAATACTCTGCGTTCAAAGTACGCTGCCCCGAGTTTGAAATTACAGTAAATTGTAACGTATGGATTTTATTTACATGAAATTTAGTTTATTTCAAAATGATATAGATGTCAAACCATAATTATTATTATTTGAAATGTTGTTTCTTGACTTGACTTTTCTGGCTTTCATGTTTTGTGTGTGCGTGTTTGTTTACAATATCATTATCAACAACAGTTATTCAGTGGCCCCGTCTCTGAGGCAGTAGGTCGCGGTTTCGACTAAGTCGCGTAGTTCGATGGCTTCGGACGATTGTATTGTGTTTTGCCGTCAGTTTTAAAGTAGAAAAACTAAGTCTGGTATTATCATTAGTTATAGTTAGTAGTTATAAATTATACAAATTATACGAAATCAACGCAATTTCAAGTCGACAATGTTGAAATATTCACAACCCGTACGTAAACAACGGAAAATAAGTTTGCGTAATTATTACAAAGGCAACGCATTATCTAGTCGGCAAAGTTTAAATATTCACAGCCAGTACGTAGACAACGGAAAATAAGTTTGCGTAATTATTACGAAGCCAACGCATTATCAAGTCAGTAAAGTAGAAATGTTCACAGCCAGTACGTAAACAATGGAAAATAGGTTTGCGCAATTACTACGAAGGCAACGCATTATCACGTCGGCAATGGTGAAATATTCACAGCCAGTACGTAAACAATGGAAAATAAGTTTGCGTAATTATTACAAGGGCAACGCATTATCACGTCGGCAATGGTGAAATATTCACAACCAGAACGGTAACAATTTTTACGTAGGCAACGCAGAGCCAGTAAAAATTTGTGTAATGGGATGTGTATAATAACAAGGTCAACACGCGGAGCGCGAATGGTCACCAAGGTAACAACCCACTTGTTCAGCGCGTGACTTGGGGTTAAACTTGGGCCAAGGTTTATTAGATTAGCCAGTTTCGCCAAGAAGTGCGCTATTTTTTTCACTGATCACCCAGTTGTTGTAGTATATATTGTAGCACCAAGTGTGTGACACTCCCTCTTCGACTTCGGCTTGCCTTTCCTACCTAGTGCATGGTCTCGAGGTAACGTAAACTGCGGCCTCTCATAGTGTTTTACACTTGGAATTTATACTTCGCCCGATTATATTGGTAGACGCGAAACATTAATCTTTTAAAATAAATCCTGAGACCATACATGATGTAAATTCAAAATAATGTGATATTATTTTACATTATGTGTGGTCTACATTATTCTGGGTTGCTTTGCGATGTTATACCAAGACTCGTGAAAATAAAATAGTGTTCTTCTGCAAACTAATAGAGACGATTTTTCCAATCTTCTGGTACCACTCGATTTTTATTATTTGAATTTGGCGGTAAGTAACCTTTAGTTTCCCAGTCTATATTGTCCATTCATAGTCTTAACAATAGGGTGTAAATTGCCATGCGAGCCTACCGCACACGACCGCGGTAAACCGAGGTCATGGAAACTATGCATAAATTTGCATAAAATGCGGTCGACCGGCGAGCACCCACCACCACCTACTCTTCCCTAACCTTTTCACCACCAGACTTTTTTGCCAAAATTCATCTGCACTTTTTTCTTATATTCTTCAAAATTTCTGGAAATGATCCCTAATTTTGGAGCCAACAGTCAAAATTTGAGTCAATTTTCAGTTTTTACTCAAAAAATGTGGCTATTATTGTCCCAATCTTCTGAAGAAAAGTGCAGACTATAAATGGGACTATTTTATGAATTTGTGATAAAAAAAGAAGGTTGTGAAAAAGTTTGATTGATGTACACAGAGAGTGGGTATTAAGACAGTACATATTGGGAGTTATCGCAGTAATGTAGGAAACCAAAAGAGATACTTACAACTTTGCCAGACACTGTAACTACTTCACCTGATGGTTCTAAATAGGTCTCCATCAACGCTTCTTGTTTCTTCTGATTGGGTATCGACAGTAAATTAGATAATTTCATTCCGTAAAGCTGTTCAGCTTTATAACCAAATAACTCACAGGCCATCTCGTTAGCCACTAAAATCTACAAACACAAAGCATTTTGGTGAGTATCAATATTACAGAAACAGTGACAATCATTTTTACACACACCAAGATGTATAAATTTTTAAGTGTTTTAAATATCCAAAGTAAGGGCAAGTAAGACTGCATTTACTCTATTAGCAGGACATGTGCCTAATATTGGGAATACAATGTAGCTAGAAAACAGGTAGAAGTGAAGGTAAAACAAAGACGCCTTCGTCTAGTCCAGTAGTACCAACGTCCTGAGCAATTCACAGGTCATTCATATTACTGAAAGTATTAAAAACTGGTGTTTCAATAGTCGATATAAGTAAAACTGGCTGTCGGGTAATTTGTTAAATATTGGTATAATAGTATATGCACTACCATATTTGCCTATATCTAAGCTTTCAGATTATGCATTTTAAGTTGTTATAGCAGCAAGGTTATTAACTTTCTCAGAATGAGAGATAAAATTTAAATATGCTTTACTAATGTTACTACGTAACAGAGGTGCCTCGTGTCTAGGTCAATTTAAAAAGAAGTCTGTCGAAAAAGGTGTATGATCTAGATACATTTCAAGATTACAGATGGTACAAAAAATAAAAAATGTATTTCCAGAATGGTCTTACCTTTGTTGTTCTGGCTTCCACAGTACACACAGCTTTGTTAGGATTCTTCACAGTTGTTGGAAATGCTACACCAGACTGACCACCACCAACAAAATTATAGAATGTCCATGATGTACCCATGGACTGGTTAAGATTCAAGTCAGGTGACGGCGCAAACGATCCCTTAGAATGGCCGGGTGCAAAACTGTAACTATTCAATTCATCTCCTGAAAGTTGCAAAGAAATTATTGGTATTGGGTGAATTTATTTCAATTATCATCAAGCATGTCATGTATGATGAATTTGAATCTGTTTGGATGTAAGTTTTTGCCACAGAAACCATAATGCGTGTTTGTGATTACGGGACCTCTGTGACCATCTTCCTATGATAACAGTATTATGGAAATTTACTGTGCATTCTAGCATCAATCAGACCTGTATATACACCTGCAAATCTTAACATGGGATCTTCAAAAATTGAATCCATCAGTGAATGAATCTTCTTGATTAGTAGCTGAGACTTCTCCATTGAGTTTGTGGAACGCACACCTCAGTACGGTTGAATGCGGTTGTAAATTGCTTCAATTTTACAAGAAACTGATTTTCGTGGGTCAGTGAAAATCACAACATTTCTAGCTGTGAAAATATTTCTGGGGTTTTACAACACAGAGTGTGTCAGTGACTTTTGGTAACATTTATCTTTACAAATGCCGTAAAATTTGTAAATCGTGAACATTTCTGGCAGTGAAAATTAAATAGTTTACAGTGAGCTATCCACAGAGTCCAACCAAGGGTAGAATCTAATTAATCTAAGGTACCAAGGGTAGGTACCCAGTGTTCAGCTGCTGGTAAACCAGACTAAGACAAAATAAATAGAATAATACATATATAATACATAATACATAATACAGTGTATTTACCTGTAAATTTATCTAATGTAACTCCTAACGGTTCAGCTGGTGAGGTGACTTCATCATTCTTGTATTTAGACTTGTCAGTTTTGGGGAAGGATTGGTTCAATTCAAATGAGGTGTTACCAGTTGAACTCAAGCCAAGCTGTGCAGCTCTTTCTCTAAATAATCAAGACAAAAAAACAAACAATAGTGGATATTCCGCTCACTGTGAGATCCCGCAAGATACCGTGACAACGGTTGTCAGCCATGTGACACATGTCAAGCTTTGGTTCAAAATGCCGTCCTAGCAGAACGTTGTGTGTTGTTTGTTGTTCTAATTTCCATACTTGTTATCTGTTTGTTTTATCATTCTTTTTACGTTTATAGGACAAAACTGGTTCTCATTCTCTTTGCTTACTACTTAGTGCACATATACATGTAGATGATTATATTGTGGAATCTTTCAGTGATTGCATTTTATGGTTGTTGTGCATTTTCTTTACGTTCTACATTGTATCTATGCATTTAAACATTTTCTTCCATGCTATCATTAAACAGCCATTGCTTGAAATGTCTAGCTATTTTGAATAGTTACTAATAGTTAAAGGGAAACAATTACCAAATATTATCTACTATACTTGTATATTATTTTTATACTGTACAATGTATGTTTATATGTAATCGTAGACGTGAATGTATGTATGTCAGATGTGTAATTCAACCTGAGTTGTAGATTCAGGATTTATCATTGAATTACTATGATGTTATATGAAATTTAGAAAACCATTACCATTTCTGGTACTTTCTGGTAAATCTGACTACTGCATGAGTGGGCAATGTATGGGTATAGCATACATTTGTGACAAAGCTATAGTGAAAATATTAGTTTTTCCTCATACAACTGTACTTACATATACATTGTATTAATAAATTAATTAATTAAGGCTTCAGTGAAAATTATTGCTTCTCATCATTGTGTCAGTTTTTTTAGAATTTGTGCATACCTTTGAAGTGCATGACATGCTGTAGAATGGGAAAAAGTTTGGTTTCTATTTTCAGAGGATGTTTACGAATCCAAATAAACTTTAATGCATGCATGTACATATGTATCTATGTTAAACATTGAACATACACAAGATGGTATATCTTGTTGTAAAATAACTTGTAATACCATAAAAAAAATTAAGATTTTCCCTGGATAGAGAAGCACAAATTTTGTTTTTGTTCTAATTTAAATAAATAAAATTTGGTAAATAATTATTAATAAATAAATTAAAATTCTAGCAAAAATTTACAGTAAAGTGGTGGTACATGTACATGTATGTAATAATTTATCTGAAGATTTATCATTCTTACCTTTTACCAGTTCTAATTCTGTCTAACGGTGAAGGGTATGATGGTGTACCAAACTGATCTGAGGTGATCATGGTCCCAGCAAATGATCTTGTTAATGATGGCATGGTACGACCCTAAAAAAAACACAAAAGGTAACATAATATTACAGTAACTGTCAAATAGAGAAAAAAAAACACAAACCGAAATGCAACTCTGTTTTATTGACCATTTGAAATGCCAGAATTTAAATCAACACAAAAAAAAAATCATTATTAACATTCTGTATTTGATAATATTAATAATGTACATGTATGAAGTAAACATTAATGCAACTATTGATACTTCTAAAGTAGATGTCTCTTTTACCAGAGCAGATACAGAGTTGGAGACAGTATTCATAAATGCGACTTCCAATGTTACTGGCAGCAAAACTGTTTAGTGCTTTGGATATCAAATCAGTAGAAGAAGCTTCAATGTTATTCCATTTGTAACACAATTATCAGGGGATACTGAGTAAAAGCGTAAATCGTAAGGCAACATAAAGCTACTATACCACTTTAGAAAAAACAAACTGTTATTCACTTTCAGATATGTATTGCATGCATTAATCATTAGCTTCACTGATTATGGCAGGAGGCATACAATTGTTTGCTTTCATGTAAAAAAAGCACTGATAACCTCAGGCTTCTGGCTACTACACTGTACATGCGAGTACAATCCATTAAGTTTACTACATTCACACTATCTCAATCTCCATTCACATGTAACATTTTACAATCTAGATTTACTTTGTGTGAATTCAAATTTTATCAACTATTGAAGATTATCAGCAGTAACTGCACAGATGTAAAGACTGCCCTCTATGGCGAGGGTGCATGTATATATGCATGAATTAAATATATTTGCATTTGACCTCAAACATAATATTAATTTTCATTGAAAATCATTGGATTTTAGCATTTAAAACTTGCACCATTAATCTCAATGTGACACTCATGCAAGTTAGGCAACTTCTTTGTACATTTTGCATTGAAACTTGTTAGCGTTATAAATATTTATTTTAAAACATACAATATGTAAGATTTCCTGATTACGATAGTTCTCATGGCAACCAACAATGGAACTAGATTGACTGAAGGCTGACCTATTAAAGACAAGCAATGCATGGCATAGTCCTCGTTAGTTATCAAACTTAAGATTTATAATTTTGTTTACAGTAATATATAGTTCAAACATAAACATGTCAGAGATATGGATCCAAAAGCTGATGCTTGATTATGGTGATTTGTTAAGACTGAAATTCTGTCATCTTGTTTCTGATCGTCAAAGGAGTACTTGTCCATATTGAGAGATATTGCTGTGGAACAGCATTAATTAAAACAAAATAGCCACTAGTCGTCTATTTTGAATACATCAGTAAATCTATAACATGATGTAGAATGAATATATAAATTTTAAGTCAAATCATGTCAGAGATACGGCTCTAGAACCACATTCTTTAAAACAAAATGGCCATCAGTCAGCCATTTTGAGTCAGATTTGAAAAATAAAATGATGTGCATCAAGGTCCCATAATGTATGCACCAAGTTTGAACAAAATCCATCAATAAATGCTTGATTTAGATGATTTTTCAGCACAAAAATGGCCGCCATTCAGCCATCTTTAATCAGATTGTGAAACAAATTGATGTGCATATATATGTATAATATTATGTATGATGTATGGGTGAAGTTTGAATGTAATCGGTCCAGGCATGTCTAAGATATAGGTGCAGATGCACACACGGATACACAGAGGTCAAACCACGTTCGAATAGGGACTGAAAAAAAATGTTCCCTCTGAGAAAAATATTTCAGAGTCTCTGCAGCACGAGTATGAGTCAAAGTGCACAATTCACAAATAATCAACTAATCATATTTTTACTGAAAAACATTTTAACCATTTGTGATGTCTGAGATTAGACGGAGATGAAAGCAAAGATAGACTGGCAAATAATTCTTCACATTATCAGATAAAAAACCAAGTTGCAACAAAACTGTTACATTATGACTACTGTGCGTGAGTTGTAGTCATTGGGGTTAATAGGGCTTGTGAAAAGATGCATGCATATACGCGATATCAATCATATGTACGATGTATTCCCAAGGCTTCTCAAAAATCCACAAAGGAAGGTTTCCTACTAAGCCTTCAAGCTTACTTTCACTAAAGCTTCTATTTCAATTCACTGAGCGACATCAGCCTGCCATTACATTTAACAAATTAGTTCCCAAATCCACACAACTCTTTTAAGCCCTATACTTTCACAGGTTATGTGTTTCTGTAATCTAGCCATTGATGTGTAAGGAGTGAGAGAAAGCTAGGTTAAGCAATCTGTAAGATTTGAAAGTGCAAGTTATTTTTTTCTGTACTTTTTATTCCACTAGATACTGAGTCAAAATTACTTCATAAAATATTTAACACAGGCAAATTTCATAAAAATTAATTATAGAGTTACATGTATACATAAAAAGAAAAGTGTTCTGTGAAATATAAAATGTAACATATGGGGGTAAACAGCACACATAAATTAATTTTTTTTTTTACTGTGTACTATATCATTATAATATGACTTTATATTTTGATCATCGACACATTTCTTTAATGTCAGTGCATATACTACTAAAAGAGTAAATACAGTATTTACATGTGATAAGAATCGGTTTGGATTCTTGTTCCGCTCTTACAAGCGGAACATATAATAGCACATTTACTCACATGAATGATAGAGGTGTGTCTATGAATGAAATAAATACTATTTTAATGATCCAGGATACAAAAAATACAATTTTTAAATTTCATGTATGTGTGCTTTTATGGGAGATACTCGTCTAATATGCTAAGAGAAAATACAAATTACATGTACAGCTGTATGTGTCCATGAACCTGGGTGATAATCTTTAGAAAGAGGGTAAAATTCAAGGCCTAGTAGTAATCATATCAAATTGCCCAATCAGCAATAAACAGGGGCAACAAATTTATTCATGTGTTGGTGGAAACATGTCAGTTAGGAAGTAATCAGTAACTGCTCTTAAATTAATAACTTAGGATAATTTAGAACTGCCTAGAGCTTCCCAGTAAATGTTTTATAGAAGGTTATCTTTGAACCAATCAGAAGGCAGTGAACATTAATTACATGTTTGGAGATTTAATTAGACTACATCATGGGGTAAACTAGTAAATTAAGATAAACATAAACAGTCTCGCAGATGATGGCAATATTTTAGGAGATAAAACTAAAAAACACTAAGCCCAATCTTATAATAGATTATTACTATACATAAATTGGCTAGACATGTATACAATGTATGCTATAACTATCTTTAGTTTTCTGGAATGAATGTATAGTCACAATACAACAGTCAACACACCTCATCATGTTACATTCTGGCTATATATACATGCACATGTACATGTACAAATGTATCAGTAGAATGAATGTTAAATGCTGTTATTTTCAAGAAGTTTGAAGTATCTGATTAAGGTACTTTAAAATAACAGGAAGCCTCATACATTTGTAAATTTTGACTCTTGGGTAAGCGATTCCCAACTTCTCCAAATCATAAGTCATACATGTAGTACACAAAATTTGAATTCCCGACTTTTGATCAAACACACCTCTGTCATCAATCTACATGTAAGTAAATAAACTCCAAATAGAGTGATTGCGATACATGTATAAGTATAAGAATACAAACATATTTTTATCAATGAATATACTGTATTTGTTTACTTAAAGCAAGGGAGTTGTCACCTGCGTATGCGTCAGATGACCATAGCATGTCATTGTTTACAAGCAAGTGTCTACTCATGAGCCTTTGCGTTTTTAGCGCGTGTGGGACTCAATTTCCGCGCATGCACAGGTGACAACCCTCCCGCTTTAAAAGGTCTTTATAGTCAGGTAAGTAATCTATAAAGGTTGGATTATATTTGAATGGATCACAAACTCATACATATTTGACATTATATTTGTCCAGCGTTAATTGTTATTCTAGTCTCTAAACAATAACAAAAGTACAAAAATATTGCTAAAAAGGTGGTTATATAGGACAGGTGGTCTTTACAAATTGTATACACAGGTTGCTCATACATTTGTACATGTACATTATATGTCTTGGGACTGCCTAAAAGTGATCACTATGGACAGGTGGTCTTTATACAAAGGTTGATCACTTCTTGCGCCTTGGGACTGCCTAAAAGTGGTCACTATAGACAGGTGGTCTTTATACAAAGGTTGTTCATACATTACACCTTGGGACTGCCTAAAAGTGGTCACTATAGACAGGTGGTCTTTATACAAAGGTTGTTCATACATTACACCTTGGGACTGCCTAAAAGTGGTCACTATAGACAGGTGGTCTTTATAGACAGGTTGTTCATACATTATACCTTGGAACTATCAGACAGATGTTCTTTACATAGAGGAAGTCACTGCACTGTACATGGATAATAATTCAGCATACAGTTTACATGTACAACAAGCCATGCATGGCACAGTCCTCGTTAGTTATCAAATTTAAGATATATAGTTTTGTTTATAGTAATATAGCTGGAATATAACCATGTCAGAAATATGATTTTTTAACATTAAAATGATTGACATTTGTATCTGATCGTCACACAAGTACTTGTCCATATTGAGAGATATTGCTCTGGAACAGCATTCAAAATCAACCATTTTGAATACATGTATATATATATAACATGATTTATAACGAATATATAAAATTTGAACATAATCAGTCAAAGCATTTAAGAGACATGGCTCTAGAAGCCCAATCATTAAAACAAAATGGCCGCCAGTCAGCCATTTTGAATCCAATCTGACAAATAAAATGACGTGCATCAGGAACCAGTAATGTCTAATGTATGTACCAAGTTTGACTGAAATCCATCCATAAATGCCAGAAATGCTTGATATTTGATGATTTTTTAGCACAAAAATGGCCACCATTCGGCCATTTTGAATATGATCGTCGAACCAATATATCTGTTTATCTATGACATGATGTATAATGAATATTTAAAATTTGAACATAATCAGTCAAAACAAGTCCGAGATATGGCACAAGAACCACAATCATTAAAACAAAATGGCCGCCAGCCGGCCATTTTGAATCTTATCTGAAAAATTATTTGCATGAAGGGCCCATAATGTCCAATGTATATACAAAGTTTGAACAAAATCCATCTGTAAACAGCCGAGAAATGCTGGATTTTTAGGATTTTTCAGCACAAAAATGGACGCCATTCGGCCATCTTAAATCAGATCGTAAAACAACATGTTGTGCATCAAGGTCCTATAATGTCCAACGTATATACAAGGTAATATTTTTTTATGTTTACTTTTAATAAAGCAAATATGATAATTTTTCTTCCAACAATGGAATCCTCTAAAAAATACAAATATTTGTTCACAGCAAAATGGATGGATGGATTACGATGATGTCTGTCTACCAGCATGTACTGAAATTGCCATGCATTAACCCTTAGCTGGTCAAGTCAATGTAAAAGTACATTGGGCTGGCAGGATTCAATATAATACAATGTACAAGAGCAAAGTCGATTAAGTCATACCCCAGACACTTTCAGATATTCAAATTTTGCTGGGCGATGATCAGTTCTCAAGTTTATTGAACCATATCATTATTATAACTAAACAAATTATTTATTCCTGTAAATTAAATGGCACTTCACCTTCATTTTGTCTGGTAGAAAAAAAAGTAATGGAAACAAAAGAAATGGAATATTGTATATGTAGTAAAAATAGCACTATCGAATTGTTTCAGGTGAAGTGGGGTAATTTTACCTAATGTTTGTTTGTGCATCTTTCAATTTTCAATCCACAATTTTTTTCAATACAATTGGAGTTACATGGTAATCTGTCTTCATTATTTGTTGGTTTTGTTTTGTTTTCTTATTTGTTTTGTTTATTACTGTATTTATTAAAGTCCTGTAATTTTTTTGTTTATGGGTAACAAAAACAAAAAAGTTGATTAAGTCACAAAAACTTGTAAAGGTTTTCAATTATAAAAGATAAAACCATCCTGTGGGGATAGTGAAAGATATTACTTGGAATCTATGAATGACAGACAAAGCCAAGCTACAAGACAAGACTCTCTCAGAAAACCTATCTATATAAACAAGATACTTATCTGTAATGTCTGGCAAGTAATGGTTTGATTAAATTTAGTATTAAAATTAGCAATCGGCAAAAGTAGCACTGTTATCTTGGGAATTACTGCAAGGAAGATGAATTCAAGTCATCTCTGTCTAAACAAACTGATTGATTTTTATGTGCATAATCAGGTACAGGAGAAAGCTACATGAAGTTTGTTCCGGTGTTCCCGAGTGGAAAATCCAGCATCAAGCATCTGTGTCCCACAAATTACACTGCACAACAACATATTTTCTTTTACACTTCAAGCCTGACTGGGTACCAGCTTGCCTTGACATTTCATAAAACTTGCATGTGCTGAGAGAGTATTGGAGGGATATTTTAAATTAATTCTAAGATTAAGCTTAGTTCTTCAATCAAGAAGCTTGGCAACTACTGTAAAGGGGTTAATTTATTCACTGGGTGTTAATTTTGATGACTGGAATTAAAACCCAGTGAGTAGATCACATAAATTTATCTAAATGATAAAACTGTGAATTTGAAACCCAATGAATGTGCCTGAAATAGTAAATCAGCAAAATTTAAACCCAGTGAAAATTATTATATTTATTATTATTAATCATTTTACAGTAATATTGGTCTGCTATTTAAGATGCACTAGTTGTGCACGTGATCTAAAGCATTGAGAGGTTTATGATACTCAGTGTGCACCTCTACCACAAGCTCAATTTAAAGCTGATTTTTGAGATATCTGAAAATCTCTAACAACAATTACATGTTTTTTTGTACACGTTTTTCAACATTAAACTAACCACATCTATGGATTACCACAGAGCATCTATATGCAAATTAGGTGATTGATATGCATGAATTGCGACAAAAATCAGGTTATCCATGTTATCCCAGAGCATCTACATGTATGTACCAAGTTGTGAGATATCAGCGGATACACAGTAATGCTAATGTGTGCTTCGCAAAATAACGCGACCTAGTGATTGATTTACGCCAATGTAGTCAACTGCCTCTGAACCAAGAATGTATATGTGTGAACATATGTTTTTTTTCAGTGGTCTGAGGTTTCAGGTTTGTTAAAATACGTCTTCAGGTCACATTCCAGAGAAGATATCAGGATATGATCAAAATAGTTCAATCTACACATTATGGTGTATGTTTGTAAATGTATTTAATGAATATTGCAGTATAATTCCTACCCCTGTACTTGTACTTGAATTTGGATTCCCATGAGTTGCCTCATCACCAGAAATGAACTGATCACTACTCAGTTTAGATTATGAGATAAACAAATAACAAGAGATAAGAGAAGACATACATGTACCAAGCCTTCGCGTCACTAGTTTATTTTTATTGGGTATATATGACAGTGACATTATGCTACAATTACATTGTACAAATATTAATTGAGTATGTGGAGAGTTTTCATCCACAAAAAGTCCCATTTGAAAATAGTTCTTCATCTTCAATTGAATTTGTGTCACAGTTATGATATAACACAAGAAATCCTAATATGACATCACCAGTACTACAAGTACATGCATACATGTATGTATATTATGTATATGGTAGTATACAAACTGATTAGCATTCGTGATGACCATTCAAAATCACACATCCTACTACTTATACATTTTATGTATACTTAAATTTTATAGCATTACTGTTATGTTTAATAATTTACTAAATTTATACAATTTAACTGCATCCCATACATGTATAAAAAGTAAAGACCTGCTCTTTAAATAAACTGATATAAAGTGTATCCTCTTTAAATGTTTAATCCAAGTATTCGGTTCTTCGCAACACCTTCCAAATCATAGCAAGCTTACAAGTATACAATCAAGTACATGTGTTTAAATTTTGACAAACTGAATTCAAGGTCGACATACCAGTAATACATTGTATGTGCATCAATGAAAATACTGGTGCTACACATCTCTTTTATTTCTAGATTATAGAGAATGAATTTTTATTATTACCAGTATATAGGATTTGGTTTCCTAATAATTTGTAGAATTATAACAAGAAATTACATCCTAGTTTTAATAAATATATGCACAAAGATGTATCCAAGCATTATAAGACACAAGATTATTGAATTTGGGTTCATTCAGAATTCAAATTTATTCCTTGCCACTGGAAACGTGTCCTAATTTCCTGCGTAGAAAGTTCCTTTCATATTGGTGACTGCAGCATGAATCAAATCATCACCTTGTCTTATGCAGACGCTGTCACAATGGTACCAATTACAGACACATATAAGAACTGACAGTCGCGATCTATAACAGCTCAATAGATATTGATTATACTATTCCACACAGTAGACATTTTGCGCTATTCACATACAGGGAATAATAAGCCTATATGGAAATTATAAAATGGACTTATATCTGCTGAAAGTCGTGACTATATTGCGTCAACAAATATTCTTTATTTTGACAGGGCTTTCACATGTACATGAATGAGAGTATGTACTAATTCAACAAATATACCGTAAATGTATTGATTTTTCATTTTGTTATTTTCGCTGATAACATAAAATTAGAATATACAATGTAACCCTTTGTTTCAGTGGAAATACATCAACTAGTGAATATGCTCAACAGATCAAATAGTGAAATTGAAAGACAATCAATGCTTTTACAGTAAATTTCTTATTTTTCAATGATTTGATAATATGGCAAATTTTAATGATTTAACAGGTAAAAATTAAAAGTTGTACGTTTTCCAAGCTTTAAGTGACATGAACCAATGTCATTTTAATAAAAAAAACAAGCAGCCTATCGGCTGAGATAGCTCCGCTGTTAGCAATGCACATTTCAATTAAAGAACTGAAGACATCATTAGAAAATGAACAATATGTATAGTATCAAAGCAATCGGACTTGCGGTTTTTAACAAGAAGTCGAAAATATCACTTTCTACCAAAAATGACCAAAATATTCACCAAAATTAGAGAATTGAAGATATCATCACGAAATGAACAAATCTAAGAAAGGTCTACATGTAGTATCTATATAGTAATATCAAAGCAATTGAACTTTTGGTTTTTAACAAGTCGAAAATATCACTTTTTACCAAAAATTACAAAAATATTCACCAAAATTAGAGAATTGAAGATATCATCACAAAACGAACAAATCTGAGAGAGGTCCACATGTAGTACCTATATATGTCGTATCAAAGCAATTGGACTTGCGGTTTTTAACAAGAAGTCGAAAATATCACTTTTTACCAAAAATGATAAAAATATTCACCAAAATTAGAGAATTAAAGATATCATTACAAAATGAACAAATCTGAGAGAGGTCCACATGTAGTACCTATATATGTAATATCAAAGCAATTGCACTTGCGGTTTTTAACAAGAAGTCGAAAATATCACTTTTTACCCAAAATGACAAAAATATTCACCAAAATTAGAGAATTGAAGATATCAACATGAAATGAACAAACAAAAGAGAGGTCTACCCAAGGTACATATACACCAAGTATTTTAGAATTTTTTTTTTTTTAAAAAGGGCCACAATCCTCATTGCAGCACAATATGTGTAATTATTTACCGTACTCGACCGTGTTAGCGCCCATGCCCGGGGCAAGCACCCACTTTTCGCAATTTTTATATTTGGGGTCACATTCGGCAAAGCGCCCACCTCTTAAAAATGCAACTAATTTAAAACTTGGTCTTGCGTAACGAATCTTGGTAATCATTTTTATATGATACAGCATGGATATCGATCGCTGTGAACATTGAATGCGTAGAACACGGTAACTGTGAGTAAACTGCGCTTCGACAATGGACTGTTAATACAAGTAAAATGCGGTAAATATTTCATGCCATATTCAGTTTACCTCTCAACAAGCAGCCTATCGGCTGAGATAGCTCCGCTGTTAGCAATGCACATTTCAATTAAAGAACTGAAGACATCTTTAGAAAATGAACAATATGTATAGTATCAAAGCAATCGGACTTACGGTACAGTTTTTAACAAGAAGTCGAAAATATCACTTTCTACCAAAAATGACAAAAATATTCACCAAAATTAGAGAATTGAAGATATCATCACGAAATGAACAAATCTGAGAAAGGTCTACATGTAGTATCTATATATGTAATATCAAAGCAATTGAACTTTTGGGTTTTAACAAGAAGTCAAAAATATCACTTTTTACCAAAAATTACAAAAATATTCACCAAAATTAGAGAATTGAAGATATCATCACAAAATGAACAAATCTGAGAGAGGTCCACATGTAGTACCTATATATGTAATATCAAAGCAATTGAACTATTGGTTTTTAACAAGAAGTCGAAAATATCACTTTTTACCAAAAATGACAAAAATATTTACCAAAATTAGAGAATTTAAGATATCATCACAAAATGAACAAATCTGAGAGAGGTCCACATGTAGTACCTATATATGTAGTATCAAAACAATTGGACTTGCGGTTTTTAACAAGAAGTCGAAAATATCACTTTTTACCAAAAATGACAAAAATATTCACCAAAATTAGAGAATTAAAGATATCAATACAAAATGAACAAATCTGACAGCAGTCCACATGTAGTACCTATATATGTAATATCAAAGCAATTGCACTTGCGGTTTTTAACAAGAAGTCGAAAATATCACTTTTTACCAAAAATGACAAAAATATTCACCAAAATTAGAGAATTAAAGATATCAATACAAAATGAACAAATCTGACAGCAGTCCACATGTAGTACCTATATATGTAATATCAAAGCAATTGCGGTTTTTAACAAGAAGTCGAAAATATCACTTTTTACCAAAAATGACAAAAATATTCACCAAAATTAGAGAATTGAAGATATCATCATGAAATGAACAAACCTAAGAGAGGTCTACCCAAGGTACATATACACCAAGTATCAAAACATTCAGGCTTGTAGTTTTCAAGAAGAAGTCGAAAAAGTAAAACATTGACACAGACGACGACGACGACGGACAATCACTCATATGATAAGCTCCGCTCGACAAAGTCGAAAGCGGAGCTAAAAATGGCTAGATACTAGTTTTTTTGGAAAAACCACGTCGTTTATTCGCTAAAATCAATTCCAACAGAACGTACTTCGACATTGATAATTCACTTCCGCATTGCGTTACCGGAAAGTCTTTGGGAATTTCCAAAGAATTGCGTTAGTACAACTCAGCATTCTGATTGGTTAATAACCAACTTGACCCATTAGGTCAAAGGACACTGGTGCAGGTAAAATCTGCAAATGCATCATGGCAGAAAATGATATTCATCGAGAGTTTGCGTACGATCCAACACCTTCGTCAGTGGAGATAATATGACAATTTTGACTTTGACTGTGTTCCAACAGACTCAAATATTTTTAATTTCGTAAATTCTGGTGGTACGTAATTAATATTGTAATAAAATGTGCATATTTTTTGTGATCATTTTTGTTTCTCCATTGTAAAAATCAATGACGACTCAACTAAATTTGTAATTTGATTTTCCCTCAAAGACATAATCTGTCACTTGATGAATACAAATTTTGCATTTGCACTCTTTTTTGAGGGGGGTGCTCGGCCGCGAGTAAGCGCCCACCCCTAAAAAATCATGATTTTTTGAGTTGAGGCCCCTGGGCGCTAACGCAGTTGAGTACGCTATGTATTTTACCAATATTCTATAGATTATGTATCAAGCATAGCGCAGAAATGGTTGTTACTTTAACACACTAAAGACTGAACAAATTTTACTTCCTATGTCAGACATATTATTTTTTGACCTTTTCCCACTGACTTGGACTGACAAATATAATACAGTATTACTCATGTGATGTGAATCTTTTTAGAATATTTTCATTACAATAAATAGAAATTTGGCTTCCATTATTCCATGTTTGTTGTATACATGTGTACAATAAAATGCTCAATCCATAGAAGATTTGAATTTAGCATGACTTGCTTATGGGAGTTCATAGTATTTAGTGGCATGGATGAGCAGAGATGTGACGCTTCACTTGGTACAAAGTAATAGCTGTTGATGAAGCAAAGAATAATCTACCGTGCTCAGGTAGTAAATCTCAACAACAAACCCTGAAAAGGTTGTCTGTTATTAAGCGTATCTTAACAGAGTGATAAAACCAGGAACGGCACTAATAAATGCAGCATAAATACATCGAGCAGTAAAGAAAAATAGAGCATTCTGGAAATCGTTAAACGTGTTCATGCTTTAAATATACAGCTTTGGGAAGGAGATTATAAATCATAAACACAAGATGAAAGCCGCTTAGCTTCTTTCTTAATAATCATGATCGGCACACACAGCATGCAACAACTCATTTGACGGTTTATTCCTCAGTTGCTGCGCAATCAGTCTTATTTGTACCCCGTGATGACAATTTTATTCCATTCAATCTGGAAAACAAATTGGACAGCCCAAAAACTCATCTTATTAGTCACATTATTACATGTTGAATGCAACGACAAAGTCAACGTACTTAGTTATAAAATTAATGTGAATTTTCAGTACGCTGTGATATTTGAAATTGGAATATAAATCAAATAAAGATGAGAGAGCCATTCAACAATGAGCGGCTCACTCTAGTCGTTAAAAAGGGAAATCCAATTAGGGTAGATTTGAGCAGGAACACTTGACCATCATGTGTACGAATAATTGATTGACACTTCTCAACGCAAAGTTCTAGCGAATTATGAAAACAGAAAATGAGGGCATTGCTGTTACAAATTGAGAGATTCCAGAGACTGCAGTTACACATAACACTTGGAATCAAGTTTGTGATTATGAAACAAAATAAAAAGAAGATAAATTATTCACAACTGATCACGTTATAATTGAATTATTCTGTCATATACATCATGTACATCCATCAATTTAAATGGGTCATGAACAAAGTGATCTATCGTTTCAATATGGAAAGTTGACAAATACATATATTCATTTTAAAAGCAAAACATGCGTATGTACATGTAGCTTGTTCGTTCAATAGTTCTTCATTCTGAGAATATTCCACATACACTGTAAACATATATTCAAAGCTGACAATACATTGAACACAATACAATGAATTGAAAATACATTGAAAGTACAAAACAATGTAGGGTGATTGGAACCACACAATTTTTTTTTTTAATTTGGTTGTATAAGCCTAAATAGAATACAGTTTTTGCATAACACCTAACAACAAATTATTAGGATTACGGTAATGGGCTAGAAAACACTGGGTTAAAGCGGGAGTGTCGTCACCTGCGCACACGCTGGAATTGAGTCCCAAGCCACGATAACAACACACGCTAAAATGCAGAGGCTCATGGGTAGATACTTGTTTGTAAACAATGACACGCTATGGCCATCTGATGCATGCACAGGTAACGATACCCCCCCCCCCTTTAAACATACATTGTAGAGGTAATATTTTATTTTCAAACACTCTACATGTACAATACATTTTTACAGATTATTGCTAGAACACAATCATGGTTTTTGTGATGTCAAAAATGATATCAAAGTTTGTCATAATTATGCCATAATTTTGTTAGTCATGGATATTTACGACACTAGTGGGTCCACATAGCTAATTTGCACAAATACTTTTATAGATAACTTGCATAACATAAAAGATGGTACACTTTGCTCAGTATAGGACTTATCATAGAGCATATAATGTATGTACATGTACATTGTACATATAAAATATGAAAACCAAATTTGAGTGTGCCAACATGATTTGTCGTACAGTTTGGGTAATACATGTAGGTACATGTACCATATATTAGAAACATTGCATCTTTTTTTGTTTTTTTGAATTATACATTACTTTCATATTAGAGAAACATTTCACTGATCAAATAATCTTCTCATTTACAGTGAAGTGAATACAACCTGCAGATCAATCATGACATTATGAAATGGGTTATCAAAGAAACCAAATCGTCCAATACATGGTTAAATGAATAGAATATACAAAACTGTATATATGAGGATGCCGAGTTCAAACCCTGAACACAATTATGACATTAAGGAAATGAAATGGGTTATCAAAGAAACCAAATCGTCCAATCCGTGGTTAAATGAACAGAATATACAAAAGTGTATATATGAGGATGCCGAGTTCAAACCCTGAACACAATCATGACATTAAGGAAATGAAATGGGTTGTCAAAGAAACCAAATCGTCCAATTCATGGTTAAATGAACAGAATATACAAAAGTGTATATATGAGGATGCCGAGTTCAAACCCTGAACACAATCATGACATTAAGGAAATGAAATGGGTTATCAAAGAAACCAAATCGTTCAATCCGTGGTTAAATGAACAGAATATACAAAACTGTATATATGAGGATGCCGAGGTCAAACTCCGAACACAATCATGACATTAAGAAAATGTAATGGGCTATCAAGGTAACCAAATCGTCCAATTTATGGTTACAGTAAGTGAATTCAATACATGTGGATATATTACAATTTCAATTCCCCAGGGTGTAATTCACGCAGCACCAATGAGTTAGCAATCAAAAGCCTGCAGTGCAAACTACTTATAAATCTCACATTGCAATTAGACCCTGCACAGACTACACAACTGTATAATGCAAACACTTGAAAACAAGGCTGAATGTACACATACATGTAGAACAGTCACGCATCAGTATGTTGAAAAATATGACTATACATGTACATCTGACTATATTTTCCATCAGCTCCTCTTCGATTTGTCAACCGATGAGACCATGCTTTACTAGAAATCAGTTTGTAAAACAAGTTTTGATTGGTTGCTTTTTACGCGAGACCTGTTAGAGTAGGTCAGATGAAGTTAGAGGAGATATGCATCAGTGACCGGTATTAAAATCTACCAGTACTGTTAAATACTTTATTTTAGGTGGTATTAATTTTTGCTTAAATTAATTTTCACTGAAAAGACATTTTGGTTGTATTTTCACTAAATTGATTGTAAAACATAGGAATAAATTATGCAATTTCACTGGATCTTATTTCAGCTGATTTATCCCTTCAATGACAATATCGAAAATCAATTCAAACTGAAAAAATAAAGTGGTTTACTGAAATAAGATTGACGAGTATTAGTGAATTTCTTGCCAACAGTGTATTTTACATTCACTGTATATTTTGCAACATAATACTTAAATCTCTCGAATATGAAGAAGAATTCATCACATTTAATAGAAAATGTATATGGCAACACTAAAACAAACTGACTACACTTACAGAATAACAGCTATTAAAAACTGACCCTCCTCCCAAAAAAAAGTGTACATGATTTTAAAATATCTCTCGCTGACACCAATTTTTCCCATTCATTTTGGCTATGGTTTGAAGAAATAACAAGAATTACAATTATAAAGATCAACTATTAACGTACTTTACAAATGTGCTGAGAAACCTTCATTATTGGCACTGAGGTAGAAATACATACACGTGTCAATATAATGAGTATATAAAGAGTGTGCATTTCACATTTTTTGCAAAGAGTAAGGTTTACTCAGTATCAGTGATTGGAAATGAGTTGCACACCCTGGATGTAAGCAGTCATTTACAGGAACACAAACCGCCCATCATAATTGACTATTTCCAAGACCCCAGTCTGACTCTGTTCATAAACATGATCATATAGAGAGTTTCTTTCAGCGACAGTCTACTTAATCATGCCGTTCACACAGTGAATGATATATCTGTTATTAAATTAAACCCAATTCATATGTACATGCAGTGTACAGTCTAATATACATTAATTTTGTAGTATATCAAGTAGTATACTGTGAATGTACATGCATCTAGAAATGACACAGCATTCATGTGCTGGTAAAACAATATAATAATGATAAATTTTTTTGGGGGGTTCAACATTTTTTGGACACCAAGCATCTTGTAAAGCTTTTTTTTTTTTCGCAATAATACCAAACACAAGTTTGCGATATGATGACACCTTTTCACCACAGGAACCAATACAATTAATAAATTTCTCAAAAACAACAATTTTGATGGATGTAAAACACATCTTTTTATCTAGCATTTTATTTTAGCTAATTTAGCTATTCTTTAATTATGCTAATTTAAGATTTAGCAATTAACATGAAAATATACTTTCATAATGAGAATGTTGACACTTTAAACTAAATTAAGACTTTGTTAAAAAACTTGCTTAATAAAATTCATTTCAAAATATGTTACAGTACTTCAGTGGCCAACATTTCAGTTGCGACAACATAACACAAAACCACATTGTAAAAATCAAGGAAATTTACTAAATAAGACATTTACTATACATTGTACGTATACAGATTACAAATGTACACTGCAGTATAACAGGATCAGTTGTAGATTGATTTCAATGTGTCTACATACATTGTATAAGGTACATTGTAATTGTGACTTAGGCTTGAAGACTGCAAATCTCTTGACAGGTAGATATGCAATTACAATAAAACACAATTTATATTAGCTAGATGTCCTAACCTTAAGTTGCTGAATTAGAACATTTTTCACATTAATTCATTTAAATTAGAAATCTTTGAGTTATGTCAGGTTATAAAGGTTAGATTGTGTATGAGAGCACACTGCTAATGGCAAAATTTAAACTTTTGTCTAATCTAAATAGAAACTATTTCATTTTTTTAAACCAAATTTTGTCCATGATCCTGAATTATTATTATGTACTTGTACATGCAATTATTCCATTTTCCTCGTGTTATATTGTGTATATGGTACAGATGTCACATGACTATGTCATATGACTATGTCACATGACTATTAATACATGCATCTCCAATGGAAGTACATGTATACAGTACCGGTACATATCTACATGTACAATACAATACAGTCTAGGCGTAACTTAACTTTGCAGCTGAATTTGCCTTTTCATGAATAATTATATTTTTAAATTATGTATCATAAAGATAAATTCATGAATGTAAATACCCAGAATTTATTCATTTCCTCATAAATGTTAAATAAATAAGTCATTGAAAATGACACAGTCCCCGTAAAATTTTTGAAAGTTCTCTTTGTGCTAGTCATATTAAAGCGGAGGGGTTGTCGCGAGCGTGTCCTTGAAACTTGAGTTCCATGTGGCGTATACAACAGATTGATTATTTACATCAAAACATGTGTTTCGTGTAGTAGTAATATGGCTAAAAATAAAAACAGCCGTTATTCGGTCATTTTTGGTCTGATTATGAAACACACTGATATGTATGATGTATGTGCCAAATACAAATGAAAATGGTACATAAATTGTGGAAATATAGTAGTAAGGCCAAAAAGTCAGATGGCTGTCAATCGGCCATCCTTGACCAGATTTTGAAACAAATTGTCATGGAAATGCATCCTAACATGTATAAAGTACATGTATGTGCCAAATTTGAATGAAAACTGACAGAGCACGTCCAAAATACAACATTTTCAAAAAACAAGATGGCTGCCAGTCGGCCATTTTTAATTGAATCGCTAAGCCACTGCATGTGCATATGTCCCACATAAGGTACTAGGCACATGCAAAGAATGAATGGAATCGGTCCACAGGATTCTGAAACATGAATCACATATGTCACAGACTGACACACGGATGGAAGGACACACGAACGGACGGACAGACTCAGGAACTCACGGACGGTCGGGTACATGTATCCCAACATGTATGATCTATGTACTAAATTTGAATGAAAACTGACAAAGCATGTCCAAAGTACGACATTTTCAAAAAACAAGATGGCTGCCAGTCGGCCATCTTTGATCAAATTGTGAAATAAATCGTCATGGACATGTATCCTAACATGTATAATCTATGTACCAAGTTTGAATGAAAACTGACAAAGCATGTACAAAATACAACATTTTCAAAAAACAAGATGGCTGCCAGTCGGCAGAGATATGACTCTGGACGGACGCACGGGCGGAGACTGAATTATAAGTCCCCGTTTAATGTTACCATACTGCCGAGCAATATATTAAAGAATATTGACTTAAAAAAAGGTGGTAGTCACAAGTTTAATTTTTGAGAAAATGATGATTGTATTTTAGTGGATAGTGGCCATTTTGATTGTATGTTTTACCATAGGTTCCTATGGCATATTACATAAACTTATTATGCCATATCGCAAAATGTAGGCTGAGTACTTTTTATTTTCCTGAATTATTTCAAAAATCTGGGTTTTAAAAAGTGTTGAGAAATACATTATGCTCTATTGAATTGTTTTAAAAATAGCATTTTTTGAAGAATATGTATTGGGACAAGTTTCTAAAAATATGTCACTGTAACACACAAAAGAATGCTATTTCACAGTGCAATGGGACAATTATAGCTTCATGATTTCACATAATAAACCAATTAACATTGTCATGCAATTTATGATCAACTTTCTCAAAAATGAGTACTGGTATATAGGTTTTCACTTTAACATTAATAATTTCAACTTACTCTTTGTAGTTTTCACTTTACTAATACATGTATGAGCCATATTCAGACAGATTTCTCAACAAGTGTAGACATTGACATTTTAAAAAAACAAGTTCAGCTCGCATTAAGTCAGCTGAAAATCAGCTAAATGTTAAGTTACCCTCAGACCATACAGTCGCCTGAAGTAAAATCATGTTGTTTTCTACAAGGTTTCACCTGAATTTAATCTATTACAGCTGGTAGGACAAGTTATCTTTGTATTTCAATTACTTCCTTGGAAGGACAGTTTAGACAATCTTTGTTGAATATTATATACTGTAAATGCATTAATTATTCACTGCTATTTTTGCAGATATGTAAAATCACTAAATTAAATCTACAAAAACATGTAAAATAACAAAAAAACTCATTTTTCCCCTGCCAAGTTTGTGAACTTAAAGGGAAAGTCAAGGCTAGCAACATAATACTCACAGATAAAAAAGAGCTCGGCAAATGTAAGAACATGCAATTTAAAGTTTTTTTATATTACTTTTTATTCTCTAGATATTCAACTTTTCATCAATTTATGTAGTCTGCCATCTTGCATTCTCCTACATTTGTGGAGCTTTTTCTTAAGGGGTCATTATATTGTTTGGCTTGATGTTTTCTTTAAAACCCATTGAAATTGCGCAAAAATTTGTGAAATTGAAGTCCTTACAGTACTACATGTAGTATATAAATTAGTCAGGACTTCAACAGAAGAAGACTAGATAAATTATGCATAATTATTTGCATAGAGTTGATTCTAAAACAAATTTGATCAGATTCAGTGAGGTGATAATCTGTCATTGTAGTGAAACCATTTTTATGCCCAATTGATAGAAAGTTATCAATTGCAACTTGTACATTTATACATGTACAGAGTATGTGTGTATAAGTAATCTATTTATATGCATAGTAACTACATATATAGGGCATGTGATATTTAACACAAAAATCTGGAATACACATTTATCTTATTCGACTACCGGGTTGATTACTAATTAGTATAATTTTAATTAAGCAATCACATAATGAATATACTGCTGAATTAGCTACAACTTTAAATTACAATTAGTTAAATTAGCTAAATGGCATGCTAGATAAAAGACACTCATAACAGTACACTCTGTAAACAAAATTCATTTCACTATATTGGAGTCAAAATACAGGTACAACTTATGTAACAATGTGAAGTCATAATGATACACCAATGTAGTAGTATGCAGTAGTGAGTTGAGTAAGATTCATTTGGACAGACAGTCACTATACACATATGGCACTCAGTGTGGAATTAACCTTTTAACCCAGCATACATCAAATCCCTTTACATGCAGTTCTCTGTAATCCTATTATATGTGACAGGTGACTGAGATGAAAGAAAGATTTGTGGATTATCTGAGCCAAGGATGATCTAACTGTCAATTTCATTTTGAAACCTCAAACAAGGTTAAGTAATCAGATAAATGTGGGCAAAATAAAATTCTGGGGTGATTTATACAATGTTTTATAAAATTTAGGAAACTATAGATCCTTTTTGATGAATTTTTAGATTTATTTTCATTGAAAAACACAATTTTGATGGATGTGCAAAATGTAATAATTGTCACTGATTTTTTCTTATAAATCCAGTTCAAACCACTGGCGTAAATTACCTTCAATGTATTTTATTTTCAGTGATTTTAAGTAAATATAAATTGTAAGTGAAAATATAGTTCACAAATAAATAATTTATGAACAATTCTTAGTAATGATAATTTTTGATTCTATACTATCGGCCTCTGGCCAGTAAGTACACAGACAACAAACAGTACAGTTACAGAATGTTGAAGAAAATAAATCTACTTGTCACTAAACGTTTAAACACTGGATATCATGTCAAAGTTACTTTTTTAATATAAAATATACAAATTTTAAAACATTATGTTACACAGGTTCACTTTCTCATGTCATGAGATGAGATCAATGAATTTTTCTGTAGTCTATAACTCAACATTTAGCAAAATTTTGGCTGGCGTAAAGCTTTGCTTGCTTTTAAAAAAACAATTCATGTATACTGTATTAGCTCTATTAGTAGCACATGCGCTTATGTAAATGACAGCAGAGTGTCTATGGCACAACAAAGTAATATTTTAATGATCCAGTATACATTTAATGGAATTGATGGTTTACATGCGCTTCTATTGGAAATGCACTTCTAATAGGATAAATACGGTACCTACATGTTAATTGTGTTGAGTAATCTATCTAAATATGTCTTATCAGTAACTTGCTTACATGTAAATTCTACAAAGACTATTTTGAATTTGTTAGTGAAAAAGTATTTAGAAAAAGGTAAAGCCAGCTTGAAGCTACATTTGTATAGCTAAATGCTTGGATCGTACTGTATATTAGCGCACATATTCTTTTTTGTAATGAACTTGAAATGATGGACAGTTCTTCAAGCAAGCAAAGATTCGCTGATTGTTATGCAAATAAGGCAATTGATATAAAGAAATTGGAACAAATTGATTATCTCTTAACACCTTCCATTGAAAACTAATGAATCATGTTCTTGAGACATCAAAAGAACAGACGTGTACAATTTCAATTTGTATGCAAGATTTTAAATCAATTCAGTATAGATATGAATAGTCGCACTGCAGATCGCAGCATGAACAAAAATAGTGTTATACTGTAACAGAAGAAATATTCATTTACATACTCAATTTAAGCAGATTTGATCTGGTATGTTCACTAGGTTTTAAATTTGCTGGTTTGTAAAGGAAACAATACAGTGTAATAGTAATCACTAGGTTTTTAAATTTTTGAAGAAAACAAAATTCTATAATACAGTCACTGGGTATTAATTTAGTGCAATTACCTGTAGCCATCAGTGAAATACATGTACGGAAAAATAAAATCAAGAGATTAATTAAGGTATAGATGCAGGTTCGTAGGCACTTGCGAGTGAATTTTCTTTTTTTTTTGCTTTTTATTATCCAAACAGTCTTGGCTATAGACTGTTAAAATTTCACAGCATTGTGAATAGTGGAACATACTCAAAAGTCAATTTTAAAATATAGAAAACAGGTACAAACATTCTCTCTTTTGAATGCTTAGCAAGATTTAGCAAGGCTGTACATAAATAATCAAAAATAAACATCGTGAAAAAAAAGTAATGACGGTATCTCCATATTATGCACTATATTTAACTTTTTACAAAACGATAATAGGTTTAAATTTGGAACTGTTACAGCCATTTTAATTATGAGCATTAGCAAACTTATTACTGAGTGAATGGTTAAGCAAATTAGCCATTATCTCCACTTGTGTTTTTCAGTTTACCATGGAAGTTCAAATCTAAATAGCTCGCACAATTCTTGTTTATTTTGAGTGAAACTTTCACACAACGTTTATCAGTTGTTTATTAACAAATGGGCGTCCAGGTGTATATTTAGTATGTTTTGTTTTCATATTACAAAGTTGTCAAGCAGGATGTGTGCTATATAGTCAATCCCGGTCAGTATTTCACACTTCGAATGTCATTGTCCGAGAATGCAAAGCTTTAAAAATAAGCCCAGATGTCCTTTTGTTCGTAGAGACGTTGTCAGCATAGTGTGAAAATGTCAAGACAAACTGACAAAAACTGTGGGAGCTAATTAATTTTCAATCTCTCTGACTAACCAGAAAACACAAACGGAGATAATGGCCGTTTTATGAAAGTGACGTTAATCTTCCACAAAAATGGCTATTGCATCACGACGACATGCCAAAATCCATCATACACCGACGCTTGCCGATGTTCAATGGTCAGATAAAAAAATAAAATAAAAATAT
Organism: Saccoglossus kowalevskii; assembly: GCF_978046115.1. Taxonomy (NCBI): domain Eukaryota; kingdom Metazoa; phylum Hemichordata; class Enteropneusta; family Harrimaniidae; genus Saccoglossus; species Saccoglossus kowalevskii. The sequence continues at coordinate 27,267,220 of NC_140654.1, forward strand.
TTAGAATACTAGGAAAACGGACGTAAAATCGTCCGCGGAGTCAAAACCTTGCGTGAAAACTGTCATGGCGTCGTCTTATCTTTTCCACTTAGGGAGGGGCACAATGGATTACGTAAAGCCGATGAGATATTCATACAGTTATACAAACATAGCGATCCCCATTGGGTGGGTTGAGTCTAAATTTACCTTTCCTCAAACCTTTAACAAATACTCTGTATGACGCAGTTTTTCACGATCTCCGGTGAAATGGATCATGCGAAGTTAGACGGCCAGGTTGAAATGGGTCGTAATATTTTGCTACACAACGACTATTCACAGTTTTTGTACTCAATCGCCGGTGAGAAAAAGTTGAAATGAAAGACAACTATTGTAAATCGAAACAGGTTTCATTCAACTACGAGCAGACGCGATGGGTCGATAAAAATTAAAACGAACCCTGACCTCTGGAAATACCTCATTCATAGAGTGCCATAGTACCAGAGGTCGCCGAGCACGGCCATACAACGTACTTTGCGACATCGCTACAGATGCATGCTCGCTGACAAGGGGGTTTCCGATGAAGGTAACGAAGATGGCATCGCAGAGTGCGTGATTTTTCCGCGGTGTTTAAAGCATCTCGTTGCCGATGTTTCTGTAATTTTCGGGTTATTTTTTATTTTTAAGTAACCGAGCATTTCACGTTTGTGTATTTTGCCACTGAAAAGTTTGTTATCGATGACAGCACATCAATGGTCTGAATGGTGTTTATCCACGACTACATCGCAATGCTATCAGCACAGTGATCGTTACAGCGAAACGACAATTTAATAGTCAGTTTTATAATGCCTTCGGAGAAAAAAAATGCGTGAAAAAAAAATATTTAACAGTACTCCACTGGAAGCTGCCAGGCTAGAAGTTGTCGACATGTTGCGAGATAAGGGTGAAAAAGCTTACTTATCATTTACAACTGTATGCTTTTTGTATTCCGCTTGCATGCTGGAAGCGTCTACGTATTGTCTTTTTTTTTTTGTAGTTTGCAAGACTAGTTGGTAGCGCTTGAGGTAAGTTAAACAGGGTCGCGGACAGGAGGTTACACATCGCTGCACCATAACTGAGGCCAGCAACTCATTTGCATTTAACATCAACCGTGACTTGTCAATCAAAGAGCAACGTAAACAAACTTTCGGGACTTTTAATCACATACGCGTGCCTCGATTCCCTATATTTTAAAATCCATTTTTGGGCATGTTCCAGCATTGACAATGCTCCGAAATTTCAACACTATCTAGCTAAGACTGTCTGGGTGAGAAAAGCAAAAAAAAAAAAAATTCACTCCTAGTGCCCACGAACATGCATCTATACCTTAAGCCCCATACAGTACATCTACTACATGATCATGTATACTACCTGTAGTATAAAAATATGGGGCTGTTAGTCCATTCCAGTTTATATTTTCCTGGAATTAAGGTGAATAAGCATGGAGTAGATAAAATATACCGGTACTACAAAGAATGCACTCAGGCATTAGCACATCAACATCCAGTTTTGCCAACTGATACATGTACAATGTATGTGCACACAGTTGCAGCAGTAAATAAAGAAAGGTAAAAAAAATATTGTGTATACATGTATACCTGTAAATTGGCTCAATGTCATTCTGCTATAAATATTTCTCTCAATTCAAACTAATGAATTGAATTTATAGCTGAGGAAGTTACAGAGTACATAGAAAAACCCATTTCCTGTGACAACACATTACACACGCATGTCTGCGGATATTAATAAAAGGTAGCTGTTATAACACTAGAATGTGATTCATTAAGAGGTATACTGTACAACATGCTTTTAACTTGTTGGGTTTATTACATCTGACCTGCTGTGTGGAGACAGTTTTAAATGTAACTGTAAAGTTGTGTTTCCTGACGTTTCATATGTAAATTGAAAATGCTGATGGTTTATATAGTATATGACAAAGTACATTTATTATATTCCAGGTTTTGAGACTGCATAACACGGGTGTATAATCATCTTTCTATCATAAGGGCATTATAACAATATGCATACATGTACAAGCACCCGGGAAGTGAAACCCCTTGATTCTCCTAAAGTCTCCTTGGTTGGTGATGAGCCAACTAAGCCATTATGGTTTCTACATGTACTGGTACTTGAAAAATGTACCTCATTTTGACTCAAATCATCATAAAGGGCGACAGTCCTGTTCGATATGGGACTCGTAGTGATGAATACAACGCATGTAAAATACATTGTTTATTTACATGAAATTCAAACACGCACTGCGCTTTAAGCAATGTTGCTCACCAAAGTTGCTGCTTAAAATCAGCCCCAACAGTTAACTGATACTAAAATCCATGAAATATATTTATCTGAAACATCGCCCACCACAAAAGAATACCCATTAGGGTGTTATCAGCACCTTAGAGAGGTTCTGGTGTAGCAAAAACAAGTACCATAAAAACTAACGTTGTACATGTACAATTTGGTAGGGTTCATCGCAGATGTAAGGTATCCCGCACATAGAAAAATGTCATGTTTTACCAAATTGATTTAATAATGATGATTTCCATGCGATGTTTAACATAAAAAGTTTGAGAATGAGCATAAAAGGATACAAATTTAAATATTTTTTTGAACACTGCGAATTACAAGTGTAGATTGATTGTATGAGAAACCAAGGCTGTGTTGAAACCAGGAGTGAACGTGGAAACAGTTGATTGTACAAACAATTCCTAATTTATCACATACAGTAACCTGCACATCTTCACAGTGTGTCGTGAAATATCATGAATATACAATATCACCAAGTCAACAAAACTAGCATACTAGGCATAGGTCAATAGAGCAAATACTGTACTGGTCAATAGAGCAAATACTGAACCGGTCAATAGAGCAAATACTGTACCGGTCAATAGAGCAAATACTGTACTGGTCAATAGAACAAATACTGTACTGGTCAATAGAGCAAATACTGTACTGGTCAATAGAGCAAATACTGTACTGGTCAATAGAGCAAATACTGTACTGGTCAATAGAGCAAATACTGTACTGGTCAATAGAGCAAATACGGTACTGGTCAATAGAGCAAATACGGTACTGGTCAATAGAGCAAATACTGTACTGGTCAATAGAGCAAATACTGTACTTGTCAATAGAGCAAATACTGTGCTGGTCAATAGAGCAAATACTGTGCTGGTCAATAGAGCAAATACTGTACTGGTCAATAGAGCAAATACTGGACTGGTCAATAGAGCAAATACTGCACTGGTCAATAGGGCAAATACTGTACTGGTCAATAGGGCAAATACTGTACTGGTCAATAGAGCAAATATTGTACTGGTCAATAGAGCAAATACTGTACTGGTCAATAGAGCAAATACTGTACTGGTCAATAGAGCAAATACTGTACTGGTCAATAGAGCAAATACTGTACTGGTCAATATAGCAAATACTGTACTGGTCAATAGTGTGCAAGGGAATTGTTTAGTTCACTGATATTCTATAGATAAAATTGCAATGCATGATGGGTATTATCTTGAATTAAATATACCCTGTGCGCATCTTTTCTATTGATCAAAATAACCACTCATCCAATTTAAATGTAATTTGATACATGTACATTGTAAGATGCATTGGGATTATCTCCAAACCTGTGAATTGCAAATATGATGGTGATATCAACACCATCTTAGTTACCATGATATTATACATGTACATGTACCAGCATAGCGTAAAAAACAATACTTGGGTCAATACATGATATATTTCATTTTTAATATGCAGAAATAATATAATACTTATCCATGTCATTTTCTCAATTAAAGTGGCATTATCCTTGATTTTTTTGGTTAATCCATGCAACAGTGAGCTATAGTTACTTTGTGGCATCGCATGAGTTAACACGTGGCATATAATTTTGATAATACATGTAGAATGAAAATTTGGTTGAGCACAAATTCACTCTCAAGCTATAAGCTGCTATTTTGAGGTTATTTTGACTCGCTATTAATTGAATTAACAAGCAACTTCTCAGCTGAGATAGCTCCACTGTTAGAAATGCACATTTCACAAGCAATCTGTAACACAACATAATGGCAATGAAAATTCAAAAATATTCGCTTTTTACCAAAAATGACCAAAATTAGAGAAATTATCATCACAAAATGAACAAAGCGAAGAGAGGTCAACCTGGGGAGTCTATATGTATGTATCAAGGCAATTGGACTTGCGGTTTTCAACAAGAAGTCAAAAATATCATCATGAAATAAAAAAATAAAGACACACAAAAAAGACAGCATAGCTTGTCTTGTGATGCGACAACAAGACATGTAGGTGCATGTAAGGAGACACTTCCTGTAACAGAGACACAACTCTCAATAGGCTATTAAATATACCCATCCCTAGACACATCATTAGTGACAGCAAAGAGCAATTTAGATATCCAATATTGAAACAATCAATGGTGATCACGTACATGTACAACAAGTTTGACTTTTAATCAGTATTTCATTAAATATTGCTCTCAGAAACACAAGTCTCGTAACTATGTATCAAAACACTGCTATTTTATGTGCATGTTGTCACAGTGTTTTTTCCTTACCATGGAAACAAATGGCAGCAGTAAAATATATATCGTCAGAGTTCATGTGCAATATGAACTTAACGTAAATCACCAAGATCCTTCTATTATCAGAGCCGAAGTTCGCCTAACAGGTGATTTTGACAGAATTTCCAGTAAAAATAAGACCATGCCCTGAAGGAATCAAAGAAAGCTTAGAAAGAACTCCTGTGAGCTGAAAGTATTGGATGTATATATAAAAATAGTGAATATTTTGATACATAGACTATTGAAACCTGGACGATGCTGTCAAATCATATATGTGTCACAGAAGTACATGTGTAACTAGTGCAATGTTTCACAAACGTGTCGTAATTACATAATTTAGGAGTTATTTTTGGAACATTTTTATCTATCCTGGCGCCTACGGTCTAATTTATGTTTTTGTCATCACTGATGCCTCTTCAAGAATATCTGATATTGTGAATAGCATGAATAGGTAAATTTTGTTTGACAATGAGCTGTTAATCACTATGAAAAATGGTAAATATTTAGGCAATAACCAGATTATATCAAAAAAATTCCAAGTTCTTTTAAAACAATGTACCAGATGTGATTTCGTTGAGATATCAGAAATTAACAAATGTAGGTAACCAATATGTTTTCAATGTTCAACTAATCACACAATGTGGATTATTCTGGAGCATCTACATATCAAGTTTCATTGAAATGTCCTGATTGTCCTTAGTATGCAAATTGGGTAATAGTGCACACAACTGTAAAATAATCAGGTCTGCACAATGTCTCCGGGGAACCTATGTTCCAAGTTTCATTGAAATGTGATGATTTGTTCTTGAGATATTGGTAGAAAGGCAAAAAATTTATTAAAAAATATTATGGAAATTAGGTGATTAATATGCACAAAATTTAACCTAAAGTCAGTGCATTGTACTACCTGTTTAGGAATGTAAATAGATAATTCTATGAAACAACGCTGTTTTCAAATTGAACATGTACATGTACTCCTAAGTCATTTTACATAAGATGATTTATGAAATTGTGCATTTGACGTCACTATTTCTTCTATACAGGGAAAAAAATCATGGCTAATTGTCTGTACATTCTAAACTCAAGAAATAATTCTATCCCAGTACCAGTATATTTATTATCTTGTGAGAACGCTATATATACATTACAAATTAGAAATGAGCAGGAAATACACTTCATCATCAGTTGGCCTTATTATAGAAAATTTTTTAAATATATATGGAACAAAAGTCGGAAATCATATCTGAAAATTAATTGTTTTTATGCTACATACTCAACCAGTCTTCTTAAAATTAAACATAGTTGAACTCTGGTGACCTTGCCCTTTGTTATATAATATAATTCCCTTTATCATAGTTTGTTTCAATATAAATATGCATTGTCATAATTAATTTTGAATACAAACAAGTTTTGGGGTTGAACTAACAGTGGGGAATCAGTCTACCGAATGTCCTTAAAAGATGTAAATATCTTAAAAAAACATTGGTGCCTTTTTTGTTTAATTATTTTAAGGAACATAATTTCCAGCTTTATTGAAAGTAATTGAGATATTTAGAATAAAAACAAATGTCTCATTGCAAAAAAAAAGTGCTGCATTTAGATGTGAATAGATTCATAAAACATGCAAGATAACAGAAAAATTTAGCTGGCTTTAGTTCAAGTATTTTGTACAGGTGTCTGTCAAAAATGAATGATTCACTGAGACAAATATGAACTGCCTCATTGTGTGACTACTGTATTATATGAAAAGTAAAAAAAAACACCCTTTATGAATAGCTATCATGTTGCAAGCTCTGCTTTGTATGCAAATCAACTTAAATAGTTGGTGTCCAGTGGAGGGAGAAGTCAACAGTACTGTTGCCTCCTGAGAAACTACATCTTCAAACACTGCAATCTCTGAAGTGCGTTTTTAAACTAGTATTATAAAAACTCTATCATTCTGTTCTAATAGCTGAAACATATTCCTGTGAGTTTTCATTTGTCGAATGAACTGTTTGTCAAATACTGAATACATATATTGTAGAATAATTTTCTTTTTAAAATGTGGATGAAATGTTTTGCTTTTAATGTATTTTTTATGTATTGTTTTTGATTTGATAACTTTTGACTAAACAGATTTTCTATTAGCTTCAGATCTTGATCAAAGTTTGGCACCCAGTTCATAGGAGTGCTTATATTGATTTTCTGACATCTTGTTTTCTGTAAAGATTTTATTGGTAGGTTTGCAAATGTGTATCAGACTGTGCAATCTCTCCATGAGTTGGTTTTGAAACCCAGTATGGGATTCTGAGATACATTACCAAGGATATTATTACAAGATAAATCATTTGCTTCATTGAACACATACAACAATGCATATTTCCACTGAGATCAGTGACCTTTGATGTGTATCACCAGTGATCAGTCAAGTAGAAACAGTCAAAATATTTTATCAGATTTTCTCAATTTTTGCATGATATTTTCATACAGGACTTCTGTTGTTTAAACTCAGGGAAGACTTTATACTGATGAATAAGGTGACCAAGTTTGATAAAGTTTGGAATAGAATTAGTAAAGTTATTATGCACACAATAACAATTATTAACAACGACGACAACAACAACGACGACAACGCCGGACACAATTTTTCCCTTAATATACCTTTCCCTTCCATCTTTGATGGTACGGGCAAGGTAAAAATGACAACCTTATAATTACAATTTCATTCTTAATACAAGTGTACTCCAGTTCTGAAAAAAAAAATGATCAACCAACGTAAGGTTCATACATGTACATGTTCCCCTGGACTATGGAGACATTCAAGACATAGATATCCGCTCAAACATACTCTGACTCACTCATATTATTATTAATAACATTATTCTGGGCAATATCTATGTTGCAAAAGATGGTTCTGAGCTTAACACTATAAGCACATATTTTTTTTTTCGCCCGAATAATATGCACCATTTTTAACACTTTAAGTTAGTGTCTGAAAATTTAATATTAATTTTGGACCAAATAAACATAATTTTCCATTAACTAGAGATCTGGTAACAATTTTTGCAAAAAAAAAAAAGTATGGAAAAAAGTGTATGGTGCATTTTGAGAATAGTTGCAAAGGTTCACCTTACCATTCAAAAAATTAAATATTTGTACGAAGAGAAAAGATTGCTGCGTTCAGACCCAGCTACTCGGTACAGGCTAAGATGTTGAAACGTTAGTCCAGTCTATACCCTCAGCATGGCTAATGGAGTGTGCATGATTACTTCAATGCCCATTTGAAAGATTTACTATTATATTCATAGCTATTCATTTCAGTATGTCATTTCCAACTAACATCAAGAGACATTATTTTTAGGAATAAAATTGGACTGATGAGACTTTGTAATACTTCTGCTATTCTGTACTTTCTGAAGCATAGTTAAAAGGACTGAAAATTTGTATAATTTCAACAAGTTTGGGTGTTCCCTGTGCTAACTGATGTTTCCTCCTCTGTTTGAATGCAATCGTGTCTAGCCGATATGCAAACATAAAAGATTAGGTTAAATCTTAGCCCATACTCGGTGTAGCCTGAACACAACTAATAAACCTAGCATGATAGAGATTTCCCATATTTCTCAGTATCAGTAATATGTACACATGCTGTCAGTAAAATTTGCATTGATAATGATGAAAATATAATATTGTTCTTGACAGAAATTAAAAATCAACTGTGTTCGTTATCCCTATTTGTATTCATGGTAACACATCTCTTCATCTTATTAGTTAATGTCATTTGTAACATCATGCAATGTGTCAAAGTGAGGATTTCATTGCTGAAGGAAAACACACCTGTCTTTTCTGCATGTTTTTAAACTAATTATCTGACTGTCACTAATTAGTGAGGTATGGAGATCCAATTTTAAACTAATTATCTGACTGTCACTAATTAGTGAGGTATGGAGATCCAATTTTAAACTCTCTAGGGTTTCCCTGGTAAGCAGATGAATAACAAACGTCTTATTTTCCAGCCAATTAATTTTATACATGCACCCATACAATGATACATGCAAACACTATTGCACATGAAAATCAGTAACATCTAAGGCCCAAAAAAGTCGAAAAATTACGCAATTTTTGTTTTAAACAGCGTTCCACATATCCCGCCATGAAGTTGTTTTATATCAGCTTTAACCTTTTCACCACTAGACTTTCTCGCCAAAAATTGTTCTTTAATTATTTTTTAATATTATCACATAAACCATAATTTTGGAGCCAACAAAATTTGAGTTAATTTCAGTTTTTCCTAAACAAATTTGGTTATTTTTGTCTCAATTTTCTGAACAAATGTGCAGACAATCAGCGGGACTATTTTGTGAATTTGTGATGAAAACAGGTTGTGAAAAGGTTAATGGCAAGTTTTTCATTCCTTAAATCTCACTGACGACCATCGCCCATTAATTCAATAGTTCAAATTTATTGTTCTACTTTAAAGAGGAAGCTGTCAATCCCAGGAATTGTATCAAGGAATTATGGGACATAATTGTTTATATTTTTCACATTCAATTAATGTACCTTTTGTTTCCCTTGTATTTTTAAGTTCAAGGCATAACTGGAAACACCCTTTAAAACATTATAGTTGCATTTATAATAGATGAAATATGGTACGGAACATGTGAAATATGATAGCCATACTGATTGTAAATTAGGCCAGGCTGTAAATTTAAATTGTGAGGACTAATGAAAGTCTGGCAGATAAAAAATACAGACGTGTTCCCATTTTACTCTGGATTATTGCTTAGCAATGAATTGTGCAATTTGTTAGTTTCTATGATGTTTTGAATAGATGGACACCGTGGTGATACGCAAATTAAACATGCTGGGTAATTATGTTTTCTATTATAGGTTTAATGAAAAGGAACGCAGAGTTTAAAAGAGTACATCATTTTATGTAGAACTGCATACAGCACAATGCACAACAATATGTGACAGATAATGTTGAAAATTTGCAGAATAATAAATATAATTTTCATAACCTTCCTTTGAGTGATGCTCTTCAAAGTACTGCATGGCAAGGATAGTTTCATTATGGAACACAAAGAAGCGAAATAATGGACATTTTGTACATGTATCCACGGAAACTGGTCTATTACAAAAGTGGGTGGGGCTATGTGCCCTGATAGCAGATCAGTCACATACATGTAGTATGGTACTGAAAAATATTATAAATCATGTCAGCAGCAAAAATTATTTTAACAACTAGTTTAATTTAAACCTTCAAAAACATTTAATATTGAGTACGGTAATTAGGAAAATGTGTTATAAAAACAGACAGTTCTAGCCTATAGCCATTTCCTGATATCACAGCGTTTAGATAAATATTTAGGCTAGATAACCAGCATGTTGCCTAAATACAAGTACATGTAACAAACATAGACAATTGTGAATCAAAACAAATTGAAAGTGTATTTGAGTCGTGCTGTATAATTGTAAAAATTTTACTGCGTCAAAAGGTACTTCTATGCATCAGTATAGCATCAAATTACAATGAAAACTGAGTTCTCATGGTTACTTACTAATAAATACAAACCAAATTAAAAGTGTAGAGCAAAATATCATGCACACACAATATTTGTTGATGTTGTTAAAGCAGTAACATGTAAAAACTGCTCAAATTGTGTGAAAGACGGATCATCAAGAATTTCATTATTCACAAGTAAATCACACAATTGTACAAGAGTGGAAACTTCGATAGAGATTTGAGTGACTTTCAGAAATGGCAGAAAACCATCAAAATACAAAGATTTCTGGCTGAAAATATCTTATGTTTTTCAATATATGAACAATACTGGAGAGGAAGATATTACAAGAGGATATGTTCAACTACAATGATGGATCATGAACACAGTAATTGCAAGGAGGAAATAAACACTTATAGAATATACTGTATATTGGAAGATGTATTACAACTGTAAGTCGTGAAGGCTATTTTACCTGTGAAATATATTTGTATACCGGTAATACAAAACAATACATTGCTGACAATTTATCCTCCATGGGAAATTAGGATCAGAAATATATAAAACTGTAAACCCTAACAGAGAAGCATCAATAAAGAAATAGCGATACTTACTAAGCTGCATTTAGCAGACTTTTTAGATCCGTGTCCACCCATTTTATAAAGAGCACCAATGGAATTACAACAGCATACAATTTATCCAACGAAAGAAAACACACTACCGTATTCTGGAATCATGCAAAACACATTGGCAGCAAGTAGCCGGAGTTCAGTATTTATGATTTCAACTCGTACATGTAGGTATTCGTATGAGATAAAGGATGGAGGGAAATGATTATGCATGCATGAGGCAGCCTTACAGACTCGGTTGCTATGGTGACAGGTATACATCAGCTGCCGGCTGTAGCAGCTGGGTAGGTTTTCCCGTATTTGTACATGAGCCAAGTACAGTTATCAGTCTGATATCCCTTTAGTTACATTATATGAAAAAAATATCGATTGCAGGATTATTTTTGTTACAACGTATTATTAAAACTAGATTTCCAGTACATGTATTGATCACATATTCTTTTGTGTTGAATCAATTTATAAAATATGAAATATCTCAAATTTATATCATTTTTAATTACTGAACTAATTTGTATGCATAGACTGATACATACTAATGATGATTACCACACAGGCATAATTTCACTGTCAGTTCTGTCTAGAGTGCTGTCTCTTCAGTACGTGCAGTTTTCAAGTGTACAATGTTCATCACTCTAGATAAGAGCTTTCTACTGAAGCAGAACTGACTTCTATTCACACGCATACCAGTTCATTCAATTTTGAGACTAGCAGATATAAACATAGTTTCTGCTTTCTGAATTTTCGTCAAAGCAGTGTTTTCAAAAGATGAATATGTATTCATTGATCTAATTGATATAAAAAAAAATTACTTTCATTTTTTTCCCTCTATCCTGGCTTCCTCTCACAAACATAAATCAATGATTAAAGAAAGGTTGCGAGTTGTTTTAGAGCAAATATGGAGATTGTGAATTAAACCAAGCGGAATAACCAATCTGCTTCAAGGACTGTTTGTGCCACTAGTGATTTCCCCCTTATACAGGGTAGTACATACAAACTGGAAGAGAGGAGACTGCATTTTGTTATCATAAATAGAAATGTGCAGGATATCATCACGTAGCCTACAGGAATGCTCTCACACACATGCTCGTCTTTTCAGATCAATGCGTAAATTACCGAATGGTTCTGTGGTTCATATAAACATTTCTGTGCATGCCAATCTATGTCATACAAATATACTGGAAGACACACACAAATAAATTAAGACTTTTACTTCACCCATTATTACAAATGTGTTTGCTTGTAATATAATCATGATAAAAATAACAAAATTACAGGGAGATCATACCACTAATGGTAGCCGTTGTTAAACCAGAAATTTGATGTCAAAGTTAAGAGGTCACCTGTTTTCAAAGCAAAAATTACAGTTTAGAGAAAATTTATCAAAGGGCACTGATTTAAACTCGTCAGGCATTGAAGCAATTGACTTTGATGGCTCTGTGAAGTTCAAGCCCTGGGACACGTATACATGAGTTGATTGTTTGGTAATCACAATGAGTTAATTTAGACAGCAAAGCAACTGCTCATTATCGTTATTACCGGTATAATGAAATGGTAATTCCCCCCTCCCCTCAAAAATAAAGTAATATCACATTATTTGCTGGTGATCAGGATGCACTCTTTTGTACATGTATTACCACACACAATGAAAAATATCCAAAGCATTAAGAAACATGCAAATTAGGGTGTGTGGCACCGAGAACGTATTACTCACATACATGTACATGTATAAATAAAAAACAATGATTTATTTGTATGACAGTAGAAGCAATAAATGGTACTAGAACTGACATTATAAATATAATTTCAAGTACAAATGTATATGCATTAAAACATGGGAAGACCACTGCTCTGAGAATTGTTTTCAGAATCAACCTTATATTTGCCATATAGCCCTGTTGGCTCCTTACATACATGTATCTCGTCACAGTCTAATTAATTATTTTCTGAATGCTCGTTTTCATACTATGATATGCTTCACAAGATGTTTTTTTCACATTAATTTTCAAGAGCGACATCACTACTCTACCTCCTATTCTCCTCATAATTCCTGTGAATTATACTCCATCCCCAATCCTATATAGTATTTTATCATGCTTTTTTTGACTACCTTACATTTATGTATACATGTATAGTATGTCTTGGATATTTTTTTTGACTGGCTCCAAAACTATTATAGCTAGGAAGCTGCACTGCTCTCAAATTCAATTATTGAACTTCATGGCTACATCTGGCATATTTTACAAGTCAAGCATTTAATAGTGATGAACACGTCAACCAAGAAATAATGCAAAAGCTTTTCAAAGTACAAGCAATACTCTACTATCCACAGGCCAATTCAAGCCACTCGGCATCCCTCTTTAGACATGGCCTGAATGCAAGAGTTTTGCTCAGAAAAAATGCTTAATGCATTTTTTATTGCCTCTTGCCTTCCTTGTTATGATACATAATTTGACCCCATTGTTTATCAATATTACTAAGTAGTTGGGCCACTACTTTATTAGGATCTGGAGGGAACAGTGAATGCAATAAGTGAGTGATGATAATCTGTGGTAAACGTGATGTGAAATTTACCCATGTGGTGTATTATTAATATGAGTATTATGTACATATTAGGCACAAGATCATAGACTTCCGTTGCTAGGATGAATAAAATATTAATAATGCTATGAATTATCACTGTATGTACAATGTACATCTAAGTGGAAATGGTTCATAGATGAATATATACACTCAAGCAACATTTAAATGTGTATACAATTCTAAAACTCTGCCACAATAGACAATTATCTATTGGGCCCGAAGAAACAAGTTTCTGGTTAATTTTTCTTTTCAAAATTGATGCATTATTGCAATTACTGTACCAGCAGAGAAGTAACAATTCAAGCCTATGGCTCAGATTATTACAAAACTCTAGCGATAATCACTCTAGTCCAGTAACGTCAAATATCTTGGATTATAACAACTCTTACAAACATAAAACGTGCATGTTTTAACTGATGGCCATGATGACTTAAAACATAATATATTTCTGAGACTTGAACAATTTCATAATATTTAGACCCAATGATTGATAGGCGTTGATGATCCCTCATTTTTCTTTATCTAACAACCATCTACTGTCCATTAGAATGACTGCATCATTAACTCCAGTCATAATGCAGCAATTCTTATCAATTCAAGCACATAAAATACAAGTACTCCTTAGAGATTATTCTATAGGACTTCCATTACACAATGGCTTGTAATAAGAGAAGGCTTGTTACATTAAGACATGTCTGTTTTAACAAGAGAAAAATGATCTTAACTAATATTAGTAATAATATTATAGAAGTGTAATAAGAGCAAATTCTACTCCATTGAGGAATTTCTGTTATAACTAGGAAAAAATGACTCAAGCTAAAAAAAGATACAATTCTTTTGACAGGTAAGAGGAGAATATATTTGTCCACATTTTCCCCCCAAATTAACAAGAAGCATTTGCAAGTTAGTACCGGTAGTGAATAAACATGACTATTACTGGCATATACAGTATCACTGTTAAGTCTTAAACAGCATTGCAAATGATATTTATTTTAACAATTTTGCTACTTTTGATAAACAACATTTCAAGGATTCCAAACTGTATAATATACTGAATCATTTGTTCATGAAGACTGGGTGTATTAAAATCATCCTGAACACTTTGATACAGTAATTAAATTTGAAAGAGCGCCCTCTCTAGATGAGGAGGTCAGAATTCATTCTTAAAACGTTGCCAGGAGATGGCGCTGAATATGATGGACACAAGTTTTCTGAATTAAGCCAGTCAACCTGTATTGCCTCAATAAATGTATTCCTTCAACTCAATCATGATGTGCATTATAATAATAATTAATAATTAATTAAGCACTTGCAATTTGCACATACAAAAAAAAAGTCAGAAGAGACAACAGTGACATTCATTGCCTGGAACTGTCGCCTGGCACAAAAAAACAAACATTTAAAAAAAACATTAAATAATGCTCCTCAACTCAGTCATGACAGGTATGAATGAAATCAGCCCAACCACAAAAATCACAGAAGAGTTAAAAAGCCTTTACTGATGGAAAATTACCCCAATTTTGAGGTCAAATGTCTTGGTAATGAAAAAAGATTCCAAAAATTCAAATAGTAACTTTGTGCCCACACTCAAGCTGAGTAGAATGAGCTATCATGTCTGAGGTTTTTTATCCTGGAATTGTAAGGTACATTGTAAGATACATGGCACAAAAATATTCAAAAATCATTGTTTTGGGCTGTTACAATAATAACGATGGGCCAGAAATTTTTTCAGATTTTACCACATAACTAGACTAACAGTGGGACCTGCCTGCCTAGTTTGAGCGAAATCAGCCCAGCCAAAAAAATCACAGAAGAATTATACATGAATGTGAAGACACGGAATATCACACACACACACACACATACATATATACACACACACACACACACATACATACATACACACACAAGTGATTTTGAGAGCAATCCTAGCAGAGCAGATACTTTCACATTTGTCAAATCCCAAGCGATGTTGACAACACTACAATGCTGAGACCTATTTTTTTTTTACATTTATTGTCAGTTATCGAGTTTGCCAAACCTGTCTGTACTTGGACTTTCAACATTTTACATACCCGTAATCGCAGTGAGAATGGTGTGTTTGCATGGTTTGACGTGCAGCGCTATGAGAGCCGAATGTCGGCATGATTAGCATAAACTGTGGGTTATTTTGTGAGCTATTCCATTCCTCCAATCAGCTTGGTGTATTAGAATATGAGAGATGACAACAATATTAATTTTCCCTTTAATAAAGTCATGTTGTGCATTATATCAATATTGCCCCTCTACTTCATTGTGATGTGCATTATATCAATAATTAAATTTTTGTCCCTCAACTCAGTCAGCCTTCAATAAATTATCAACACAAATGTATTAAACCTAATGTCCATTTGTAATATAATCCCATTCACCAGTGAGATTGTCAGAAAATACTGACAATGACTTATTAATTAGTATAACCTTGAACCAATACTCATCATTCATACTGATAATATCAGTAATATTAATTCCCATCATATAAGTAATAACTGTATTTATTCCATTCCCTAAGGCCAGACATTAGAATCCAGGCATTACTTTAAACTAATCAAATACTGCTAACCCTTTCACTGACAAAATGGGCTGTTCCATTTTATACATGCGTATCTGACCCACTCTGTTGATCAGTTTTAATATTTGCTTCATATTGGATACATTTTCTATTCCTGGGTCATACACAACTTTACTTTCAAAAATTATTTCACCATAAAAGGATGGAAATCAAAGCAATCCATAAAACTCCTGCATATCACTTGGAATTATGTATTTAACAAAATGATTTTGTATAGTCTGCTTTTCCCGGTATGGAATTTTCATTACAATGGACAAACCTTTTGATCAAAAAATAAAAGTATAATGAAACTGTCTGTATGGCCAAAAATGATGATGAAATTCAGCTACATGTATATATTTTGTTTACAGAACTAACAATAGAATCGTTATTTATGTGTGTGACATTCCATTTTGTTTGGATACAGGAACGCCATGCCATCTCTTGAACATAGTTTGATACAATCATTCATTGACATAATTGGATTATTTAGACAGTACAATACAAGCTAAATCATTTACACTAGACAGAATTAAAGTGGTACATGTAAAATGTGCATGTATAATGTCATTATCAGAGAAATAAACGCATACAGAATCTGGAATAACACTCATAGAGTACATGTTTATGTACATACATGTATTCAAACTGTTAAATTTTTTTTGGTTTGATTGAAGACATTATTGATGAAATTTTGCAAATGCAATTGTTTGTCTATGTGGCTTAAAATAACTCCAGGGGAATATGGGCTACTGAAAATATTTTATGAATGTTAATATAAAATTTACGAAATTAAACTTATTCACAGAACACTCCTTCATCTTCAAGCAATTGAATGAATGTCCTTCACATGAATTAATTAATGTAAGTGGTTTAATTTTTCTTGCCAGAAATTTTCATTATACATGTATGAAGGCATTCTTAAAGACGACTCACGAGTTTACAAAATTCCTATTTACAGTCTTTGAATTTGAAACACACAAAAATCAAAACATTCAATATTACACAGGCTTACCCAGGGTGAACAATAAATGAAATACATCATGTACAACTTACCAATGGCGAATTCAGGGACAGTTCTCCCAATTTTATCCTGACTGGTGAGTCTCTGATGGGAGACACTGAAGCCGGTCGCTGGTATGGCAACGTATATCCTAACCTACCAGATGAGAGTGCCTGCTTTGACCAGCGACCAATCTTCTGTTCCTGTACTGCCATATCGCTAAACACAAAGGAAGAAATTAATTAAGAGATGACTATTGATACAGGTACATGTAGTACATATCACCTAGTGTTCACTGTTTGCCATACACTTAGACTTGTGATGCCCTAATTTTTTTCTGGTAATAAGATCTTAAAAAATGTATACAGTGATGCACCTATTTTTTTTTTTTTTTTTTTTTTTTCTTTGCCAGAAAAATCCTTTTATTTTTCTTGAATTTATACAATATTCAGGCAGACAAAAAAGGTGGCCGACACCTTTTAAATTGACGAACACACTTACAATACAGAAATTTATCTGGAAAGAAGGGAGCAATTACATGTAGTTTCTGTGGTATCTGTTATTAACATAACAAATTATAAGGGTTTATTAAAATTGTGAATTTATCGCCACAAAGAACTCAATCTAAATGCTATTTTTTTTACAGATGAATTCATCCTTGACTGGTAATTATCATTTTCTTTCTCCTCCACACCGGTTGCCATGCAACCTAGAAACACTGAGAAAATCGTAATGGTGGTGCACGATCATGACTAAACCCACATCGCACAATGATTAAAGCAATTATTTTTCCATTTGAAGACCCTGGCAACAATTAAAACAGTTCGACATTTTTATAACACGGGAAGTCGAACGTCAAGTGTAGAAAGACTTTTGGTCGATGCAGTTACTAGATACATGTATTATCGCAATTCCAATCAAGAATTGGAGTGTGGATTCACGACCCATACATATATGAGAAAACATTTGCTCTGTCGTTAAAGTCCTTAATTGTCACTTGTGACTATAATTAATCTGACCATTGGAAAAAACAATAGACCCATAGTGTCATCAACTGCGCGGGTGCAGGATTTCAAGCATGTCGACTCGACCTCAGCGAAAACACGATAGAACGTTAAGTCGCAAGCATATGTACAATACTTCCGCCACACTGAGCACAGTTTTCAAATAAATTCAACAAATTCCGTGATTATAGCGACACTAGGCAAATATGAAGAGAAAACCAATATTTGTCAAAACAGCGACTGTTTACCTGTTCAACGGGTCCGCCATTTTCTGAACAACTATTCGATGCGCACGCATGTAATTTACATATGAAAAGGAATACATAATACCGTAAATTGGCTAAACCCATGTATATTTCATATTCACCATTATTTAAAAATTTTACAATATACAGCATGTTGGCTTTATTTGTGATCTACAAACCCTAACCGATCACAAACGCATCTGACAAACTTCGAAATTTCACGCATGCTCAGTGAACTTTTTGGCGCGAACATGCTGACATGACAGCTAACAGCTGATCGTATCGAAACGAACTACGAAAACATGGTGAGTTGAGTTTCAGCATTTAAGTTCGATTTTGACAGAGTAGTGACAATGACAACACTTCGGGCAAGCTGAAAGGAGTCAGTCCGAGTTAATTATTCACAAATAGTGTGCAATCCAGTGTGAACTTTCGTCCCGCTTGTGAGGGTGTGTGACCCATCGTGACCTGGCTGTCCGATTGTAAACATTGCGGAATAAAACATGGACTATGATATATCTGCCAATCGTATCAGACCTGGAATGCAATGCTAACTCATCTAAACTGATTCATATAGCCATTTCTCGAATAACACGTTTACACACTTTTAGAACTATTTGCATTTGAACATACTTAAAATGATTAATTAATATTCATACCACACTTTTTTCTTAAGTTTTAAAAACTAGCGAATACAAAAAACAAAACAATCAAATGTTATCCTGGTCATTGAAAATTTAATGTTTTAGAATTATTGAAGAATTTGACAGAAGTATGTGACTATTCAGAAGTACATCAAGGCATTCAGTCGGTGCATCTTGGTATTACATTGTACCTTCACTTGGCTTTTGTTGCCTAACCCTGTATGTCTGCAGTTGAATACATATGCTTAATATTTCCTACCCAGGATATCAGAAGTTTTTTTGGGTCTGCTGGTGGCAGTAAACCAAGTCAAAAAACAAAGCCTATTGAGAAAGATACAAGGAAGGGGAAAATACAAAGCAAATCAGGAAAAAGGAAAAGACCGGAGTTCAAAGGAAGTAGCAGTCAGTCTGCCGAAGAGGAATTTGTGACTCTTAAAAAATCAAAGAAAACTACAAAATCAAGAAAATCTGGTGTAATATTTGATACTGGTGAGTATCTACATTGATACCTGTTATTATATTAATTATATCAGTCGTTTGTACTAGGTTTCTACATGCATGTATTTCTCTAATACAGTGTACATGTATATGTAAATCACCAAAGTGCATGTACATATATGAAACCTCTTTCTGGAACAGTGCGATACATACAAACTTGTATAAATAATACCAAACACAAACTTAATTTCCACATACTAGCCTAGGGATGCTAATAAATATTACAAATGAGGACAATTTCTGACATTTTGATGAGAAAAGGATTAAAAACCATGTATGTCTAAAGCTGATATTTCAGTGAGTGTTCAAGAGATCCAGGATACTTGTGAATCAATACAAAGATGAATCTGGTGGGTATAATATCACTTCATGAGAGTAGTCACAAAAATCACAGACTGTAAGTGATTCATGGCTTCCCCTGTCAAGATTTTGGCCAGGAGTATAAAAATGTATTTGAGGCATCTTCAGACAGTAGTGTAGTTACAGTGACTGTTCTTATACGTCTACTGTCTTTAAAATCACATACATTTATGTTGATTTCTTGCATGTATTTAGATTCAGAAGATGAAAGTCCTGTTAAAGCAACTCGGAAGAATGTTCCAAAAGTCAATGGTAAGGCATCCAAGATAATGAAGAAAGAAGATATTACAATAATTCCTGACTCAGGTACTACTGCAAATGGTAGTTGTTTTAATAGTAAGACTTGCATATATCCTTCTTGCGCATCATATTAGGGTATACTACATGTGCACTATTGTGTGCATGTTGCTGGTGTTTAGTGTATGACTAACTGTGTGTAATATTGCAAAGGTGTCCAGAATTATGTACAAGTAGGCTAGATGATGTCTATTATCTTGAGACTTTGAAAAATCTCTGAATAATAGACTGGTAAAATCAGTCGGTCTGTGCATACAAGTTCCCATGGTAATGGAGACAGCCAATCAGACACACTTTTGTGCAGACTTAGTTAAGTTAGTATTCAGACGATTCTTTAATGTATTGAGAAGGGTACTCTGAATGGCTGAATTCCAGACTAAGAATTAGACTTTTATAATACAAGAACTTGATAAGCATTTCCAGCACATGATTTCAGACAACTGCATTCTGATGTACACTGCATTGGTCTGGTATTTTGAAAATCACCTACTGAAAGAGATACCATAAAAGTAATCAGAATTACATATTTGTTGTATATCGATCTCTGGCCTCCACATCATCCTGGTCAGCCAAAGGCTTCTACCCCATAGCCGTCAGGCACATGATGTCAAATTTATGTGAGGCCCCTAGGTAGTCTTTATCGCATCTAGCAAATTCAATTTCTATGTATATTTTTAATATATTTAGGCAATAATCTATGATGATATATTGCAAAAATATACAGACATGATTGACTACTGAGGTACATGTATAAATGTTCATGTAGTCAGGTGATATTCAGTAATGTGTATATTTTTGGTATCAAGGACACAATAGAATACAGGGACTGGCAGCTGAAGAAAAGATTAAACAGAATAGAATAATGCTTTGTGTGACTTTTTCTGGTGTATCCAGCTCTAATGTATTCTTGGTTGTTTAACTATTCCACGACAACAATATCACACTTTTATCAAATAAAGATATTGTATCAGTTGTCAACTCCATGTCCCAAATTTGTTCTAATTCTAATGCCAGTAGTTTAACTCCTGATGCTCACAATGGTTATTCGTTCTCAAAAAACATGATAAATGTTTTATTGGGTTTGTGTTATGCGTGATGAAACTAGGCTTGGAATTCAAATGTAATCTTGCAAGTCTGAAATCACATTCAAATACTAAGAAATGTTCCATTAAATTAAATAATACCATAGTTACATGAGCTCTCTAAAGTCTATAGTGTTAATCCTGTATTTGTATATTTTCACCACCAGAAATGTATATTCTCACCTTAAGTTACAGTATCGATTTTGGCTCTGCCAAACAGTGAGCTACTCTTAGTCTAGTCATGCTTTAAGCGAGAGTGTTACATGCGTCAGATGGCCATAGCGTGTCATTGTTTACATATTACAATTGTCTACCCTTGAACCTTTGTGTTTTCAGTGTTTGTTGTTATCGTGACCCTTCCGCTTCAAATAAAATGAAATTTTTGTTTCTAACATCATAATTTGCAGATGAGGAGGAAGTTATGCATGATAGAATACAAGTAAAACCTTTACCAAAGAAATTGGTAAAAAAGGAAGAAACTCCAGTGAAAAGAAAAGAAACAACAGCTTTTGATTTCTTTGGCACAGGACCCATACACAGATCTGCTACAAAATCGACGCCAGCATCCAAACGAAAGATGGTAATACTGAGTCTATAGTTGTTATTCTTTCAAACTGACAATGCAATGTGTGTTGAGACACTTTGTATGTGTTACTGTTAATTCTTCCCAACCCTTTGAATACCATAATTATTCATGCCAAAACATTTTGCAAATTTGTTGTTTATTTTTCTATAATTTTTTTGTTAATTTTGAACAAGACAGACATCATTTTCTATTGTCTACATGTCTTCGTCAAAACTTTTGAAAAAATATTAAAAACAAATTATAAAGGTTTATTTTGTGAAACATGACAGGGTTAAAGGTCAAATGATTATGGGTCAAAGGTTAACTTGTTCCTGCAATGATCATAGGACATTTGCTACATTGTAGTATCTTGTTCAAAATCAAAGTTTGTCCTAATGAAATCATTTTGAATGACGACTCGTGTATCAGATCACAGACCACAGCAACTTTCAAACTGTTGATGTTTAATAATACAAAAGATTTGTTCTGACCTGAGTTCAACTCATTCCAAAAAAAGTATAAATGAAATATTGCATGTATAAACTTCAGTATTTTTTGCCATTTTCAGGCACCAGAAGAAAGTCCTTCAAAATTCAAGAAGGAGAAAGAAGACCATGATGATATAGATTTTATGAAAACATTAGATCAACTGGATGAGGACGAAGAAGACAGTAAAGTAATGACATGACAACCCCTTCTTTTTGTTAGATGTCTAGGTGATTCAAGATCGAATCCAATAAAATTGGCTTGTATAATTACCAGATATTAAAAATGCTTGGGCGAATAAAAGAAGTGTCTCTATGGGTGAAATGATGTCATATTTTAATGATCCAGTAATTAATAAATCCAATTTGATTTTATGTGTGTTTCTAATGGAGCAAATATCATATTGACTAAAATCTAAATCTTGTTAATGGTTCCTCTGTTTTATGGCTTCATTAAACACAGTAAAAATGTACAACAGCCAGGCCATGTCATGTTACACTTTTGTGTTTAATTTCAGGAACCTGTACCATGGAGGACATCACCTAGAAAATCTGTGCGTTCGGAAATAACTCCTCAGAAAATCAAAAAAGGTATTACCATATTCATTCATTAAATTTGTGCGAATGTGGTTATGTAAAAGCCTTGTTTGTGAGTTTGATATACTTATTAAAATGGTTTGATTCAGTTTTACCTGACTGAAATATGCAAGGTCTGCAGTTGCACTGTAGCAACATAGTTATTATGTGATCGTATACTTGAATGTTGTGAAATAATAAATGAATTTAAACAATTGTCTAACAAAATATCTTGATATCTGATTTTACAGAAAAGACCGGGTTGGCCAGTAAACTCGCAAACAAGGCAAGGAATGTCAAAGTGCTTGTGGAAGACACACCGACTAAATCACCACGGAAACCAACTCCAAGGAAACTTGATGAAAATGGTAGCAAATCTAAAGTAACAGTTATCAAGGAAACTCCACAGAAGACACCGACCAAGTCCCAAGCGAAAACTGTAACTCCTAAAAAAACAACTCCTGCCACAGGTGGTGATACTGAGGATGGAACACCACAGGGATCCAAGCAAAAGGGAATGTACAGGGCTTATTTAAACAGAGAAGGACCAAAGTCTTTAGGGTCGAAAGAAATTCCTGAGGTTAGTTTTAATATTTTGGTTATACATTGTATATGGACTTAGTGAACTATCTTGTACAAAATGCATGTGTTGAGTAGGGCACAATAACATTTAGGTGTTCATTATATCACATCACATTTTTTCTGTAAAGACTTTTAACCTTATCAGTACCAGTTCCCTCTTTTTATCCCAAATTCACATAATAGTCCCATTTATAGTCTGCACTTACCTTCAGAAGATTGGAAAAAAGTAGCCAATTTTTTTAAATAAAAACTGAAAAATGACTAAAATTTTATCTTTTGGCTCCAAAATTAGGGTTCATTTCCGGAAATTTTAAAGAATATAAGAAAAAAGTGCAGAAAAATTTGGAAGAGAAAGTTTGGTGTTGAAAAGGTTAAGATGTAGAATATAAATTTGTCAATGTCCACACAACTCAAACAATCCTTGTTGGTTCGAGTATAGACTCCTGCAAACATAATGCCACTTTGGAGAAATTGCATTTTATGGGAACTATTTTTATTGTTATTTTTGTCTCTTCTCATCAATCAATTATAAGCATGTCAATCAATGTTTAACTATATTTCATGTACATGCATACCTGAGTAAAGTAGTTTCTACGTAACAAACTCTTTGACATGGAAGAGTTTCAGATTGTAAAAGAATGAGCCGTTTTTGTTATATGATTTTTTTTATATTTGAAACAGTCTTTGCTCTTTCCTCATGAAGCCTGAAAATGTTCATGTAAATAGACGTGAACAGACCCCTCAGTGTTCATGAAAACAGATGTGAACAGAGCCCTCAGTGTTTATGTAAACAGTTGTGAACAGAGCCCTCAGTTTCCATGTAAGCAGACGTGAACAGACCCCTCAGTGTTCATGAAAACGTAAGTGAACAGAGCCTCAGTGTTCATGTGAACAGAGCCTCAGTGTTCATGTGAACAGAGCCCTTAGTGTTCATGTAAACAGTTGTGAACAGAGCCCTCATTGTTCATGTAAACAGAGCCCTGTGTCCATGTACACAGTTGTGAACAGAGCCCTCAGTGTTCATGTAAACAGATGTGAACAGAGCCCTCAGTGTTCATGTAAACAGGAGTGAACAGAGCCATCAGTGTTCATGTAAACAGATGTGAACAGAGCCCTCAGTGTTCATGTAAACAGTTGTGAACAGAGCCCCCAGTGTTCATGTGAACAGAGCCCTCAGTGTTCATGTAAACAGTTGTGAACAGAGCCCTGTGTTCATGTGAACAGAGCCCTCAGTGTTCATGTAAACAGGAGTGGACAGACCTCAGCGTTCATGTAAACAGAGCCCTCATTGTTCATGTAAACAGTTGTGAACAGAGCCCTCAGTGTTCATGTAAACAGAGCCCTCAGTGTTCATGTAAACAGGAGTGAACAGACCTCAGCGTTCATGTAAACAGAGCCCTCATTGTTCATGTAAACAGTTGTGAACAGAGCCCTCAGTGTTGATGTAAACAGATGTGAACAGAGCCCTCAGTGTTCATGTAAACAGGAGTGAACAGACCTTTCAGTGTTCATGTAAACAGGAGTGAACAGAGCCCTGTGTCCATGTAAACAGGAGTGAACAGAGCCATCAGTGTTCATGTAAACATATGTGAACAGAACCCTCAGTGTTCATGTAAACAGTTGTGAACAGAGCCCCCAGTGTTCATGTGAACAGAGCCCTCAGTGTTCATGTAAACAGGAGTGAACAGACCTCAGCGTCCATGTAAACAGAGCCCTCATTGTTCATGTAAACAGTTGTGAACAGAGCCCTCAGTGTTCATGTGAACAGAGCCCTCAGTGTTCATGTAAACAGATGTGAACAGAGCCCTCAGTGTTCATGTAAACAGGAGTGAACAGAGCCATCAGTGTTCATGTAAACAGATGTGAACAGAGCCCTCAGTGTTCATGTAAACAGTTGTGAACAGAGCCCTCAGTGTTCATGTAAACAGTTGTGAACAGAGCCCTCAGTGTTCATGTGAACAGAGCCCTCAGTGTTCATGTAAACAGGAGTGAACAGACCTCAGCGTTCATGTAAACAGAGCCCTCATTGTTCATGTAAACAGTTGTGAACAGAGCCCTCAGTGTTGATGTAAACAGATGTGAACAGAGCCCTCAGTGTTCATGTAAACAGGAGTGAACAGACCTTTCAGTGTTCATGTAAACAGGAGTGAACAGAGCCCTGTGTCCATGTACACAGTTGTGAACAGAGCCCTCAGTGTTCATGTAAACAGATGTGAACAGAGCCCTCAGTGTTCATGTAAACAGGAGTGAACAGAGCCATCAGTGTTCATGTAAACAGAAGTGAACAGAGCCCTCAGTGTTCATGTAAACAGTTGTGAACAGAGCCCCCAGTGTTCATGTGAACAGAGCCCTCAGTGTTCATGTAAACAGGAGCGAACAGACCTCAGTGTCCATGTAAACAGAGCCCTCATTGTTCATGTAAACAGTTGTGAACAATGCCCTCAGTGTTCATGTGAACAGAGCCCTCAGTGTTCATGTAAACATATGTGAACAGAGCCCTCAGTGTTCATGTAAACAGGAGTGAACAGAGCCCTCAGTGTTCATGTGAACAGAGCCCTCAGTGTTCATGTAAACAGGAGTGAACAGACCTCAGCGTTCATGTAAACAGAGCCCTCATTGTTCATGTAAACAGTTGTGAACAGAGCCCTCAGTGTTCATGTAAACAGTTGTGAACAGAGCCCTCAGTGTTCATGTAAACAGTTGTGAACAGAGCCCTCAGTGTTCATGTAAACAGTTGTGAACAGAGCCCTCAGTGTTCATGTGAACAGAGCCCTCAGTGTTCATGTAAACAGGAGTGAACAGACCTCAGCGTTCATGTAAACAGAGCCCTCATTGTTCATGTAAACAGTTGTGAACAGAGCCCTCAGTGTTGATGTAAACAGATGTGAACAGAGCCCTCAGTGTTCATGTAAACAGGAGTGAACAGACCTTTCAGTGTTCATGTAAACAGGAGTGAACAGAGCCACCAGTGTTCATGTAAACAGATGTGAACAGAGCCCTCAGTGTTCATGTAAACAGTTGTGAACAGAGCCCTCAGTGTTGATGTAAACAGATGTGAACAGAGCCCTCAGTGTTCATGTAAACAGGAGTGAACAGACCTTTCAGTGTTCATGTAAACAGAAGTGAACAGACCCCTCAGTGTTCATGTAAACAGAAGTGAACAGAGCCCTCAGTGTTCAGGTAAACAGAAGTGAACAGAGCCCTCAGTGTTCATGTGAACAGAAGTGAACAGAGCTCTCAGTGTTCATGTAAACAGATGTAAACAGACCCCTCAGTGTTCATGTAAACAGAAGTGAACAGAGCCCTCTACGTGGCCGAACCTGGCATGAACCTTACCTTATGTAAGTGTGTGTTGTACATTGTCGGATGTGACGAGTCTAGTAAAGACCAGAAGTGAACAGAGCCCTCAGTGTTCATGTAAACATATGTGAACAGACCCCTTAGTGTTCAAGTAAAGTTATGAACAGACCCCTCAGTGTTCATGTAAACAGAAGTGAACAGAGCCCTCAGTGTTCATGTAAACAGAAGTGAACAGAGCCCTCAGTGTTCATGTAAACAGAAGTGAACAGAGCCCTCAGTGTTCATGTGAACAGAGCCCTTAATGTTCATGTAAACAGAAGTGAACAGACCCCTCAGTGTTCTTGTAAACAGAAGTGAACAGAGCTACCAGTGTTCATGTAAACAGATGTAAACAGACCCCTCAGTGTTCATGTGAACTGTTGTGAACAGAGCCCTCAGTGTTCATGTGAACAGAGCCCTCAGTGTTTATGTAAACAGTTGTGAACAAAACCCTTAGTATTCATTTAAACACAAATGAACAGAGCTTGTGTTCATGTGAGCAGAACCCTCAGTGTTCATGTAAACAGATGTGAACAGACCCTCAGTGTTCATGTAAACAGTTGTGAACAGAGCCCTCAGTGTTCATGTGAACAGAGCCCTCAGTGTTTATGTAAACAGTTGTGAACAGAGCCCTCAGTTTCCATGTAAACAGACGTGAACAGACCCCTCAGTGTTCATGAAAACATAAGTGAACAGAGCCTCAGTGTTCATGTGAGCAGAACCCTCAGTGTTCATGTAAACAGATGTGAACAGACCCCTCAGTGTTCATGTAAACAGTTGTGAACAGAGCCCTCAGTGTTCATGTGAACAGAGTCCTCAGTGTTTATGTAAACAGTTGTGAACAGAGCCCTCAGTTTCCATGTAAACAGACGTGAACAGACCCCTCAGTGTTCATGAAAACATAAGTGAACAGAGCCTCAGTGTTCATGTGAACAGAGCCCTCAGTGTTCATGTAAACAGATGTGAACAGAGCCCTCAGTGTTCATGTAAACAGAAGTGAACATACCTCATTGTTCATGTAAACAGAGCCCTCATTGTTCATGTAATAAGAGCCCTCAGTGTTCATGAGAACAGAGCCCTCAGTGTTCATGTAAACAGTTGTGAACAGAGCCCTCAGTGTTCATGTAAACAGTTGTGAACAGAGCCCTCATTGTTCATGTAAACAGTTGTGAACAGAGCCCTCAGTGTTCATGTAAACAGATGTGAACAGAGCCCTCAGTGTTCATGTAAACAGGAGTGAACAAACCTTTCAGTGTTCATGTAAACAGAAGTGAACAGAGCCCTCAGTGTTTATGTAAACAGTTGTGAACAGAGCCCTCAGTGTTCATGTAAACAAAAGTGAACAGTGCCCTCAGTGTTCATGTGAGCAGATGTAGACAGACCTGTCAAAAATTAACTAAAAAGCTGTTAGCAATAGAGAAAAATATTTATAGAATTTTTATCAATATTTGTATTGTGTTTTTCTAGGGAGCTGACAATTGTATGGAGGGGTTGACAGTGGTAATTACTGGGGTGCTGGAATCCCTTGAACGAGACCAGGCAAAGGAATTGGTTGAAAGGTATGGTGGTAAAGTGACGAGTAGTGTCAGCAAGAAAACCAGTTATATGGTTGTTGGTAGGGATGCAGGGGAAAGTAAACTTAATAAGGTCAGTAGGTATACATATTTACTACAGAGTGTTTAGTGATAGGTTTAGATTTCATTGTTCATACAGAGGTAGATTTAACAAACTTGTATTTATATTCACACTTACAGTGAAATCGCTCATAGATGGTAAATCATAGTAGCTGCTTACAAATCATGGCAGAGTAAACACTATAATGTAAAATCATGCACTGTTTGTGCAACTCAAACAAATGCTTGTGTATGGCACTGGATCTCCTAACTTATTTGCAATGGCATGACTGTCCTATGCATATAATAAGCTTGCTTATAAAGCATCATTTTATGAATATGCCCAAGATGAAGACATAAAGGTGATTCAATGCCAAACGATTAGTCATTCATGCTGGACATATTTTTTATTTGACATTGTATTTACCTTGCTGGGTACATGTATTTGGTGTTATTTAATTCCATATATTGATTGCTGTGCGTGCAACAAAATATGCTGTCACTTTTCACAAAATATTTTTCCCAGAGTTCTTTCACCCATGTAAACATTTACACATTGTATTATATGCAGAACACCTACTATTGACCCATGTAAACATTTACACATTGTATTATATGCAGAACACCTACCACTGACCCATGTAAACATTTACACATTGTATTATATGCAGAACACCTACCATTGACCCATGTAAACATTTACACATTGTATTATATGCAGAACACCTACCACTGACCCATGTAAACATTTACACATTGTATTATATGCAGAACACCTACCACTGACCCATGTAAACATTTACACATTGTATTATATGCAGAACACCTATCACTGACCCATGTAAACATTTACACATTGTATTATATGCAGAACACATACTATTGACCCATGTAAACATTTACACATTGTATTATATGCAGAACACCTACTATTGACCCATGTAAACATTTACACATTGTATTATATGCAGAACACCTACCATTGACCATGTAAACATTTACACATCGTATTATATGCAGAACACCTACCATTGACCCATGTAAACATTTACACATTGTATTATATGCAGAACACCTACCACTGACCCATGTAAACATTTACACATTGTATTATATGCAGAACACCTACCACTGACCCATGTAAACATTTACACATTGTATTATATGCAGAACACCTACCATTGACCCATGTAAACATTTACACATTGTATTATATGCAGAACACCTACCACTGAGCCATGTAAACATTTACACTTTGTATTATATGCAAAACACCTACCACTGACCCATGTATACATTTACACATTGTATTATATGCAGAACACCTACCACTGACCCATGTAAACATTTACACATTGTATTATATGCAGAACACCTATCACTGACCCATGTAAACATTTACACATTGTATTATATGCAGAACACCTACTATTGACCCATGTAAACATTTACACATTGTATTATATGCAGAACACCTACCATTGACCCATGTAAACATTTACACATTGTATTATATGCAGAACACCCACCACTGACCCATGTAAACATTTACACATTGTATTATATGCAGAACACCTACTATTGACACATGTAAACATTTACACATTGTATTATATGCAGAACACCTACCATTGACCCATGTAAACATTTACACATCGTATTATATGCAGAACACCTACCATTGACCCATGTAAACATTTACACATTGTATTATATGCAGAACACCTACCACTGACCCATGTAAACATTTACACATTGTATTATATGCAGAACACCCACCACTGACCCATGTAAACATTTACACATTGTATTATATGCAGAACACCTACCATTGACCCATGTAAACATTTACACATTGTATTATATGCAGAACACCCACCACTGACCCATGTAAACATTTACACATTGTATTATATGCAGAACACCTACCACTGACCCATGTAAACATTTACACATTGTATAATATGCAGAACACCTACCACTGATCCCTGTAAACATTTACACATTGTATTATATGCAGAACACCTATCACTGACCCATGTAAACATTTACACATTGTATTATATGCAGAACACCTACCACTGACCCATGTAAACATTTACACATTGTATTATATGCAGAACACCTACCATTGACCCATGTAAACATTTACACATTGTATTATATGCAGAACACCTACCATTGACCCATGTAAACATTTACACATTGTATTATATGCAGAACACCTACCACTGATCCCTGTAAACATTTACACATTGTATTATATGCAGAACACCTATCACTGACCCATGTAAACATTTACACATTGTATTATATGCAGAACACCTATCACTGACCCATGTAAACATTTACACATTGTATTATATGCAGAACACCTACCATTGACCCATGTAAACATTTACACATTGTATTATATACAGAACACCTACCACTGAATTATGTAAACATTTACACATTGTATTATGTGCAGAACACCTACCACTGAATTATGTAAACATTTACAAATTGTATTATGTGCAGAACACCTACCACTGACCCATGTAAACATTTACACATTGTATTATATGCAGAACACCTACCACTGATCCCTGTAAACATTTACACATTGTATTATGTGCAGAACACCTACCACTGATTATGTTTCTCATGAAAAATAATGAAGTCTGTTGGTTTGGCAGCAAATTTTGAAAAATTTGAGCACTGAAGCTAACCGCACTGAAGCTCACCAAATTATATTATTTTTATTGTTGTAATCACCCAAGGACATTTATAGATATTTTAGATGCTATTTATATATTTAATTTCTGGAATCTATTGAATAGGATTTCACATTAACCATACAAAATCCCCAAATCCCTAATTCCAAGGGTCAGTGAGAGGTTTTCTGCAGATTATTCAAAGTGGGTATGCAACTTCAATCAGTTCTTGGCTGGTATCAGTATGTAGCTGATTGATGTTTGGTGTAGATTTATTTTAAAACGTAGCATAGCATCACAGGGATAGTTCATTCATGCATATGCTAAACACTAAATTTCTTTATTTATCATTTATACTTCATTTTTTGAGTCTTTATTATTCCTTTTTATCTCATCATATCTTGACAGGCTAATCAGTTTAAAACAAAACAAATTGATGAAGATGGTTTATTAAATTTAATTAAAACATTGCCAGGAAAAATCTCCAAATATGATCCTACAAACCAGATGGGCAAGGTAAGACTTTAACTTTTTTTGTGCTTTGTACATATTTGGAATAATGGCATCATAAGAAGTGACAGCTTCTAAAAGTATATTTAGGTTACCTTGCAATTCACAGTATCAGCAACATATTACTTCTTTGTCATGAAAAATTTAAGTCCAATGTCATGTTTTTATTATGTAGCTTTTAAAGTTAATACTTACAACACTATAATGTACATTGCATTCAAAAGTTAAAATTTCAACCAAATGAATCTCATTGAAAAAATATTACCCACCTGGGCTACAAGCAAAACAAGAACATTTTACCAAATTACAAATATACACTAGATTAAAACTCAGGTTATGTTATATTATAGTAATGTAAACTCAGTCCTGTTACCTTCATACTGTTCATGCGTCCTTATCCAGAGTATTCTAGAAAAGTTGTCTGTTTGCACCATCATTGGTTGATCATGACGTGATGTTGATTGGCTAATAAAGTATAATAACATGTTTCTAATTTGATTAAGCCAATTTACTGACACAATAGATGTGCCAGTTCTTAGTTGTCCGCATGTGCTGTATCAAGTGATAATTGCCACAGACACAAAAGTGTGACTACATATTCTTTATGACATGAATTTATTTAATGAATTTACGTGGTTAATAATGAAAATCAAGACAACATTTCTAGACTGTTTTTGAGGAGATCTGTTGACTCGCACAACAATTGGAAGGTAATCAGACAAGATTTCACTGAACTGTGTAACTACAATAATTTTTACCTCTTTTCAATTCCACATACAAAATTGCATGCCCCAGCTTGCTACAGTCTTCTCCTTGTATAGTACTTTTTAGGATTAGACCATGATGGTACATAATGACAGCATTATTTTAAAACCTTTACATGTAGGTAAAAGAGACACCCAAAAGAAAAAGCACAGACACACCAGCAAGAGAATCATTGCCTTCAACTTCAAGAGCTGAAAGCCCATTGGTTAAGAAGACCAGTTCACCTTTAAAAACTAGTAGTACTGACCAATCACCACATAGCTTGCTGTGGGTGGACAAACATAAACCAACAAACCTTAAACAAATTATTGGTCAACAAGGTGATAAAAGTAATGTTAAGAAATTATTTAATTGGTTGAAGAAATGGCATCAAATACATGTTGGAAATAAAAAGCCTGGTAAGGAATTCCTACTTTACTTTATTTCTGCTTTCTACCTTTTTAACCTTTTTAATTTGTGTGTGTTGTCAGCGTATGCAACTTAGATATCGGTGTTTGACATGCGATAAAGAGTTTGCAATGAATCAAACATATTTCAAACCAATAGCAGTATGGACATTTGAAACGATTTAATTGCTTAACAATAATGAATGAAATTACCACATAATACATGCAGACCTAATTAGCTAACCAGCACTGGATGCTGCTCTCTTGACAAGCTACTCAAATTTCTAAAATATGATACAGTATCTTGGTTGTGGGTTTAGATTACCTGAGATCATTCATTCAAAAAATACTCGCCAAACCACTTAATTGCTTCAGTAATACAATCACTTATTACTCACACTGGCCATAAATTTAGTGCAACTTTGGTGCGATTAATAATTTTAACAGGAAGCTTAAGCAATTGAATGTGATCTTAAGTGAAAATGGGTGAAACGCCATGCACATAGTTGTGTATTGTACCTCTTGTTAGTAGGTATAGATCTTTATGTGTTCTCTCAGGACTTTCATCTCACAATTAATTGCAGCAGCAACGAATTCCTTCCAGTTAAAGTGGTTGACAGCCATTCAAACAAATTATAGGATTTCCCTGACATTCAGTATGAATCTAATTTATGATGTTGTTCATGAAACCCAGATAATGTTAAAGTCTCCAAACTACTTTCCGCACAAAACACTGGTCGAACAATCATTAAAATGGTGATTTTTGGGCCACTCAACATTGGCTATTATGAGAAATATTTCTCAGCATATCTCAAAATTTCATTTGTTTACATATGGTGAAAAATAGTTATAAGATGGGAACATATGGTTGTCAAAACTTTTTAAGACATTCTGATGATTATTATTCATTTTTTATGAAATATTTGCTTTAACATGGAAATTATACCAAAACTGCATCTTTTTAGGCATTTTTTCTCCAAACAAATATCTAATACTGGGATAAAAACCTGAAAAGTTGATGACATTAAAAACGATCAATAATTATGTGACATTAGAAATGATCAATAATTATGTGACACTTTAAAACAAAAGATTATGATAAATTTGTTCTCCTATTTATTAAGTTGAATACTAGCAATGTACCTTAAACAGCACAACTAATCCAAACCTGTACACTAAACCATGTCAAGTGTTTGTCACAACCATCCATTTTGATAGCTTATAATAAATGTGTTGTCAAGCACCAGTCCTTCCTAGTAAGTTTTATTTGTGGCCTCACTAACTTGCTCAGTGAATTTAAATCATCTGATTTATTTTTCTCTCAATTTTGTTCGATAATATGTAATTTGAAATGCTTGGAGCAAGAATCAAATGTGCTCATTTCCAAACATGTGTGGAAGAAATTTGAATACTGGTACTGTCAAACACTAAGAAATTATTGTGTAATTTTACTATTTCCTGATGATGTTATTGTGTGTTTTTACAGGTTACATGAATAAAGATGATGGATCTGGTTTCAAAGCTGCCTTATTGTCAGGACCACCTGGTGTTGGTAAAACCACCAGTTCACAATTAGTATGTCAGGTAAGTCAGGTACATTTTATCTAAGACTTAATCCGCTAACCTTTCTCAAGTTACATTTAGATCTGGTAACTACAATATACAGTGCAGCTGTGTATAGCCTTTGAAATGTATTTAATTTAGGTTATTAACATTATGCTTGCCAAAGTCAATGTTTACCACCTTAATAATGTTTTAACAAAAATGTCATCATGATATGTAATCTGTAGGAAATTTAGTCAGTTTAGTTCAAATTTAATAATGAAATAAACTTATAAAGAAATGCATATTAAATAATGTTGTTTAAATGTTTTAATCATTTAATGCAAATACCAGTACTACTGTAACACTATTCAGTTAGGAATGGTTAAACTATTAAAGATGTTGATGACGTTGCATGGGACTCACATCGCAAACAAGGTGTTGTAGCAAACACTGCTGTTTTACTTCAAAACAGTAAGTTAAATGTTACTGTTTTGTAAATCCTTACATTCCAAATACCGTTTTACTTTTCTACATCATGTTTCAGGAAGCTGGGTTTTCATACATTGAACTGAATGCCAGTGATACTCGAAGCAAGAGAAGCTTGAAGGAGGTTGTTGCCCAGTCATTGAATAATCAAACAGTGGTTGATTTTCTTGGAGGCACCAGTGAACAGACCAAAGGGCATAAACATTGTATTTTAATGGATGAAGTTGATGGAATGGCAGGTAATGAAGACAGAGGAGGTATGCAGGTATGTAATGTGGTTAATATTGAACATTTTCTCTGTATTCTATTAATCTTTATAGGTCACACATCCTGGTACTTTATGTGGATACCTTTTGAAGGTCACACATTCTGGTACTTTCTGGGGATACCTTTTGAAGGTCACACATCCTGGTACTTTCTGGGGATACCTTTTAAAGGTCACACATCCTGGGACTTTCTGGGGATTCCGATACCTTTTAAAGGTCACACATTCTGGTACTTTCTGGGGATACCTTTTGAAGGTCACACATTCTGGTACTTTCTGGGGATTCCGATACCTTTTAAAGGTCACACATTCTGGTACTTTCTGGGGATACCTTTTAAAGGTCACACATTCTGGTACTTTCTGGGGATTCCGATACCTTTTAAATGTCACACATTCTGGTACTTTTTGGGGATACCTTTTGAAGGTAACATATTCTGGTACTTTCTGGGGATACCTTTTAAAGGTCACACATTCTGGTACTTTCTGGGGATACCCTTTAAAGGTCACACATTCTGGTACTTTCTGGGGATACCTTTTGAAGCTCACACATTCTGGTATTTTCTGGGGATACCTTTTAAAGGTCACACATTCTGGTACTTTCTGGGGATACCTTTTGAAGGTCACACATTCTGGTATTTTCTGGAGATACCTTTTAAAGGTCACACATTCTGGTACTTTCTGTGGATACCTTT
Organism: Saccoglossus kowalevskii; assembly: GCF_978046115.1. Classification (NCBI taxonomy): domain Eukaryota; kingdom Metazoa; phylum Hemichordata; class Enteropneusta; family Harrimaniidae; genus Saccoglossus; species Saccoglossus kowalevskii. Next base: position 27,302,737 of record NC_140654.1, read on the forward strand.
TAAATGTCACACATTCTGGTACTTTCTGGGGATACCTTTTAAATGTCACACATTCTGGTACTTTCTGGGGATACCTTTTAAATGTCACACATTCTGGTACTTTCTGGGGATACCTTTTAAAGGTCACACATTCTGGTACTTTCTGGGGATACCTTTTAAATGTCACACATTCTGGTACCTTCTGGGGATACCTTTTAAATGTCACACATTCTGGTACCTTCTGGGGATAACTTTTAAAGGTCACACATTCTGGTACTTTCTGGGGATACCTTTTAAAGGTCACACATTCTGGTACCTTCTGGGGATACCTTTTAAAGGTCACACATTCTGGTACTTTCTGGGGATACCTTTTAAATGTCACACATTCTGGTACTTTCTGGGGATACCTTTTAAAGGTCACACATTATGGTACTTTCTGGGGATACCTTTTAATGTCACACATTCTGGTACCTTCTGGGGATACCTTTTAAAGGTCACACATTCTGGTACTTTCTGGGGATACCTTTTAAATGTCACACATTCTGGTACTTTCTGGGGATACCTTTTAAAGGTCACACATTCTGATACTTTCTGGTTATACCTTTTGAAGGTCACACATTCTGGTACTTTATGTGGATACCTTTTAAAGGTCACACATTCTGGTACTTTCTGGGGATACCTTTTAAATGTCACACATCCTGGTCCTTTCTGTGGATACCTTTTAAAGGTCACACATCCTGGTACTTTCTGTGGATACCTTTTAAAGGTCACACATTCTGGTACTTTCTGGGGATACCTTTTAAATGTCACACATTCTGGTACTTTCTGGGGATACCTTTTAAAGGTCACACATTCTGGTACTTTCTGGGGATACCTTTTAAATGTCACACATTCTGGTACTTTCTGTGGATACCTTTTGAAGATCACACATTCTGGTATTTTCTGGGGATACCTTTTAAAGGTCACACATTCTGGTACTTTCTGGGGATACCTTTTGAAGGTCACACATTCTGGTATTTTCTGGGGATACCTTTTAAAGGTCACACATTCTGGTACTTTCTGTGGATACCTTTTAAATGTCACACATTCTGGTACTTTCTGGGGATACCTTTTAAATGTCACACATTCTGGTACTTTCTGGGGATACCTTTTAAAGGTCACACATTCTGGTACTTTCTGGGGATACCTTTTAAATGTCACACATTCTGGTACCTTCTGGGGATACCTTTTAAATGTCACACATTCTGGTACCTTCTGGGGATAACTTTTAAAGGTCACACATTCTGGTACTTTCTGGGGATACCTTTTAAAGGTCACACATTCTGGTACTTTCTGGGGATACCTTTTAAAGGTCACACATTCTGGTACCTTCTGGGGATACCTTTTAAAGGTCACACATTCTGGTACTTTCTGGGGATACCTTTTAAATGTCACACATTCTGGTACTTTCTGGGGATACCTTTTAAAGGTCACACATTATGGTACTTTCTGGGGATACCTTTTAATGTCACACATTCTGGTACCTTCTGGGGATACCTTTTAAAGGTCACACATTCTGGTACTTTCTGGGGATACCTTTTAAATGTCACACATTCTGGTACTTTCTGGGGATACCTTTTAAAGGTCACACATTCTGGTACTTTCTGGGGATACCTTTTAAATGTCACACATCCTGGTCCTTTCTGTGGATACCTTTTAAAGGTCACACATCCTGGTACTTTCTGTGGATACCTTTTAAAGGTCACACATTCTGGTACTTTCTGGGGATACCTTTTAAATGTCACACATTCTGGTACTTTCTGTGGATACCTTTTGAAGGTCACACATTCTGGTACTTTCTGTGGATACCTTTTAAATGTCACACATTTTGGTGCTTTCTGGGGATACCTTTTAAATATCACACATTCTGGTACTTTCTGGGGATACCTTTTGAAGGTCACACATTCTGGTACTTTATGGGGATACCTTTTAAAGGTCACACATTTTGGTACTTTCTGGGGATATCTTTTAAAGGTAACACATTCTGGTGCTTTCTGGGGATACCTTTTAAATATCACACATTCTGGTACTTTCTGGGGATACCTTTTGAAGGTCAAACATTCTGGTACTTTCTGGGGATACCTTTTAAAGGTCACACATTCTGGTACTTTCTGGGGATACCTTTTAAATGTCACACATTCTGGTACTTTCTGTGGATACCTTTTGAAGGTCACACATTTTGGTACTTTCTGGGGATACCTTTTAAAGGTCACACATTTTGGTACTTTCTGAGGATATCTTTTAAAGGTAACACATTCTGGTGCTTTCTGGGGATACCTTTTAAATATCACACATTCTGGTACTTTCTGGGGATACCTTTTGAAGGTCACATATTCTGGTACTTTCTGGGGATACCTTTTAAAGGTCGCACATTCTGGTACTTTCTGGGGATACATGTACCTTTTAAATGTCACACATTCTGGTACTTTCTGTGGATACCTTTTGAAGGTCACACATTCTGGTACTTTCTGGGGATACCTTTTAAAGGTCACACATTCTGGTACTTTCTGGGGATACCCTTTAAAGGTCACACATTTTGGTACTTTCTGGGGATACCTTTTAAATGTCACACATTCTGGTACTTTCTGGGGATACCTTTTAAATGTCACACATTCTGGTACTTTCTGTGGATACCTTTTAAAGGTCACACATTCTGGTACTTTCTTGGGATACCTTTTAAATGTCACACATTCTGGTACTTTCTTGGGATACCTTTTGAAGGTCACACATTCTGGTACTTTCTGGGGATACCTTTTAAAGGTCACACATTCTGGTACTTTCTGTGGATACCTTTTAAATGTCGCACATTCTGGTACCTTCTGGGGATACCTTTTAAATGTCACACATTCTGGTACTCTCTGGGGATACCTTTTAAATGTCACACATTCTGGTACACTCTGGGGGATACCTTTTAAATGTCACACATTCTGGTACCTTCTGGGGATACCTTTTAAAGGTCACACATTCTGGTACTTTCTGTGGATACCTTTTAAATGTCACACATTTTGGTACTTTCTGGGGATACCTTTTAAATGTCACACATTTTGGTACTTTCTGGGGATACCTTTTAAATGTCACACATTCAGGTACTTTCTGGGGATACCTTTTAAATGTCACACATTCTGATACTTTGTGGGGATACCTTTTAAAGGTCACACATTCTGGTACTTTCTGTGGATACCTTTTGAAGGTCACACATTCTGGTACTTTCTGTGGATACCTTTTGAAGGTCACACATTCTGGTACTTTCTGTGGATACCTTTTGAAGGTCACACATTCTGGTACTTTCTGGGGATACCTTTTAAAGGTCACACATTCTGGTACTTTCTGGGGATACCTTTTAAAGGTCACACATTCTGGTACTTTCTGTGGATACCTTTTAAATGTCACACATTCTGGTACTTTCTGTGGATACCTTTTGAAGGTCACACATTCTGGTACTTTCTGGGGATACCTTTTAAATGTCACACATTCTGGTACTTTGTGGGGATACCTCTTAAATGTCACACATTCTGGTACTTTCTGTAGATACCTTTTAAAGGTCACACATTCTGGTACTTTCTGTGGATACCTTTTGAAGGTCACACATTCTGGTACTTTCTGGGGATACCTTTTAAATGTCACACATTCTGGTACTCTCTGGGGATACCTTTTAAATGTCACACATTCTGGTACACTCTGGGGGATACCTTTTAAATGTCACACATTCTGGTACCTTCTGGGGATACCTTTTAAAGGTCACACATTCTGGTACTTTCTGTGGATACCTTTTAAATGTCACACATTTTGGTACTTTCTGGGGATACCTTTTAAATGTCACACATTTTGGTACTTTCTGGGGATACCTTTTAAATGTCACACATTCAGGTACTTTCTGGGGATACCTTTTAAATGTCACACATTCTGATACTTTGTGGGGATACCTTTTAAAGGTCACACATTCTGGTACTTTCTGTGGATACCTTTTGAAGGTCACACATTCTGGTACTTTCTGGGGATACCTTTTGAAGGTAACATATTCTGGTACTTTCTGGGGATACCTTTTAAAGGTCACACATTCTGGTACTTTCTGGGGATACCCTTTAAAGGTCACACATTCTGGTTCTTTCTGGGGATACCTTTTGAAGCTCACACATTCTGGTATTTTCTGGGGATACCTTTTAAAGGTCACACATTCTGGTACTTTCTGGGGATACCTTTTGAAGGTCACACATTCTGGTATTTTCTGGAGATACCTTTTAAAGGTCACACATTCTGGTACTTTCTGTGGATACCTTTTAAATGTCACACATTCTGGTACTTTCTGGGGATACCTTTTAAATGTCACACATTCTGGTACTTTCTGGGGATACCTTTTAAATGTCACACATTCTGGTACTTTCTGGGGATACCTTTTAAAGGTCACACATTCTGGTACTTTCTGGGGATACCTTTTAAATGTCACACATTCTGGTACCTTCTGGGGATACCTTTTAAATGTCACACATTCTGGTACCTTCTGGGGATAACTTTTAAAGGTCACACATTCTGGTACTTTCTGGGGATACCTTTTAAAGGTCACACATTCTGGTACCTTCTGGGGATACCTTTTAAAGGTCACACATTCTGGTACTTTCTGGGGATACCTTTTAAATGTCACACATTCTGGTACTTTCTGGGGATACCTTTTAAAGGTCACACATTATGGTACTTTCTGGGGATACCTTTTAATGTCACACATTCTGGTACCTTCTGGGGATACCTTTTAAAGGTCACACATTCTGGTACTTTCTGGGGATACCTTTTAAATGTCACACATTCTGGTACTTTCTGGGGATACCTTTTAAAGGTCACACATTCTGATACTTTCTGGTTATACCTTTTGAAGGTCACACATTCTGGTACTTTATGTGGATACCTTTTAAAGGTCACACATTCTGGTACTTTCTGGGGATACCTTTTAAATGTCACACATCCTGGTCCTTTCTGTGGATACCTTTTAAAGGTCACACATCCTGGTACTTTCTGTGGATACCTTTTAAAGGTCACACATTCTGGTACTTTCTGGGGATACCTTTTAAATGTCACACATTCTGGTACTTTCTGGGGATACCTTTTAAAGGTCACACATTCTGGTACTTTCTGGGGATACCTTTTAAATGTCACACATTCTGGTACTTTCTGTGGATACCTTTTGAAGATCACACATTCTGGTATTTTCTGGGGATACCTTTTAAAGGTCACACATTCTGGTACTTTCTGGGGATACCTTTTGAAGGTCACACATTCTGGTATTTTCTGGGGATACCTTTTAAAGGTCACACATTCTGGTACTTTCTGTGGATACCTTTTAAATGTCACACATTCTGGTACTTTCTGGGGATACCTTTTAAATGTCACACATTCTGGTACTTTCTGGGGATACCTTTTAAAGGTCACACATTCTGGTACTTTCTGGGGATACCTTTTAAATGTCACACATTCTGGTACCTTCTGGGGATACCTTTTAAATGTCACACATTCTGGTACCTTCTGGGGATAACTTTTAAAGGTCACACATTCTGGTACTTTCTGGGGATACCTTTTAAAGGTCACACATTCTGGTACCTTCTGGGGATACCTTTTAAAGGTCACACATTCTGGTACTTTCTGGGGATACCTTTTAAATGTCACACATTCTGGTACTTTCTGGGGATACCTTTTAAAGGTCACACATTATGGTACTTTCTGGGGATACCTTTTAATGTCACACATTCTGGTTCCTTCTGGGGATACCTTTTAAAGGTCACACATTCTGGTACTTTCTGGGGATACCTTTTAAATATCACACATTCTGGTACTTTCTGGGGATACCTTTTAAAGGTCACACATTCTGATACTTTCTGGTTATACCTTTTGAAGGTCACACATTCTGGTACTTTATGTGGATACCTTTTAAAGGTCACACATTCTGGTACTTTCTGGGGATACCTTTTAAATGTCACACATCCTGGTCCTTTCTGTGGATACCTTTTAAAGGTCACACATCCTGGTACTTTCTGTGGATACCTTTTAAAGGTCACACATTCTGGTACTTTCTGGGGATACCTTTTAAATGTCACACATTCTGGTACTTTCTGGGGATACCTTTTAAATGTCACACATTCTGGTACTTTCTGGAGATACCTTTTAAAGGTCACACATTCTGGTACTTTCTGGGGATACCTTTTAAATGTCACACATTCTGGTACTTTCTGTGGATACCTTTTAAAGGTCACACATTCTGGTACTTTCTGGGGATACCTTTTAAATGTCACACATTCTGGTACTTTCTGTGGATACCTTTTGAAGGTCACACATTCTGGTACTTTCTGTGGATACCTTTTAAATGTCACACATTTTGGTGCTTTCTGGGGATACCTTTTAAATATCACACATTCTGGTACTTTCTGGGGATACCTTTTGAAGGTCACACATTCTGGTACTTTATGGGGATACCTTTTAAAGGTCACACATTTTGGTACTTTCTGGGGATATCTTTTAAAGGTAACACATTCTGGTGCTTTCTGGGGATACCTTTTAAATATCACACATTCTGGTACTTTCTGGGGATACCTTTTGAAGGTCAAACATTCTGGTACTTTCTGGGGATACCTTTTAAAGGTCACACATTCTGGTACTTTCTGGGGATACCTTTTAAATGTCACACATTCTGGTACTTTCTGTGGATACCTTTTGAAGGTCACACATTTTGGTACTTTCTGGGGATACCTTTTAAAGGTCACACATTTTGGTACTTTCTGAGGATATCTTTTAAAGGTAACACATTCTGGTGCTTTCTGGGGATACCTTTTAAATATCACACATTCTGGTACTTTCTGGGGATACCTTTTGAAGGTCACATATTCTGGTACTTTCTGGGGATACCTTTTAAAGGTCGCACATTCTGGTACTTTCTGGGGATACATGTACCTTTTAAATGTCACACATTCTGGTACTTTCTGTGGATACCTTTTGAAGGTCACACATTCTGGTACTTTCTGGGGATACCTTTTAAAGGTCACACATTCTGGTACTTTCTGGGGATACCCTTTAAAGGTCACACATTTTGGTACTTTCTGGGGATACCTTTTAAATGTCACACATTCTGGTACTTTCTGGGGATACCTTTTAAATGTCACACATTCTGGTACTTTCTGTGGATACCTTTTAAAGGTCACACATTCTGGTACTTTCTTGGGATACCTTTTAAATGTCACACATTCTGGTACTTTCTTGGGATACCTTTTGAAGGTCACACATTCTGGTACTTTCTGGGGATACCTTTTAAAGGTCACACATTCTGGTACTTTCTGTGGATACCTTTTAAATGTCGCACATTCTGGTACCTTCTGGGGATACCTTTTAAATGTCACACATTCTGGTACTCTCTGGGGATACCTTTTAAATGTCACACATTCTGGTACACTCTGGGGGATACCTTTTAAATGTCACACATTCTGGTACCTTCTGGGGATACCTTTTAAAGGTCACACATTCTGGTACTTTCTGTGGATACCTTTTAAATGTCACACATTTTGGTACTTTCTGGGGATACCTTTTAAATGTCACACATTTTGGTACTTTCTGGGGATACCTTTTAAATGTCACACATTCAGGTACTTTCTGGGGATACCTTTTAAATGTCACACATTCTGATACTTTGTGGGGATACCTTTTAAAGGTCACACATTCTGGTACTTTCTGTGGATACCTTTTGAAGGTCACACATTCTGGTACTTTCTGTGGATACCTTTTGAAGGTCACACATTCTGGTACTTTCTGTGGATACCTTTTGAAGGTCACACATTCTGGTACTTTCTGGGGATACCTTTTAAAGGTCACACATTCTGGTACTTTCTGGGGATACCTTTTAAAGGTCACACATTCTGGTACTTTCTGTGGATACCTTTTAAATGTCACACATTCTGGTACTTTCTGTGGATACCTTTTGAAGGTCACACATTCTGGTACTTTCTGGGGATACCTTTTAAATGTCACACATTCTGGTACTTTGTGGGGATACCTCTTAAATGTCACACATTCTGGTACTTTCTGTAGATACCTTTTAAAGGTCACACATTCTGGTACTTTCTGTGGATACCTTTTGAAGGTCACACATTCTGGTACTTTCTGGGGATACCTTTTAAATGTCACACATTCTGGTACTCTCTGGGGATACCTTTTAAATGTCACACATTCTGGTACACTCTGGGGGATACCTTTTAAATGTCACACATTCTGGTACCTTCTGGGGATACCTTTTAAAGGTCACACATTCTGGTACTTTCTGTGGATACCTTTTAAATGTCACACATTTTGGTACTTTCTGGGGATACCTTTTAAATGTCACACATTTTGGTACTTTCTGGGGATACCTTTTAAATGTCACACATTCAGGTACCTTCTGGGGATACCTTTTAAATGTCACACATTCTGATACTTTGTGGGGATACCTTTTAAAGGTCACACATTCTGGTACTTTCTGTGGATACCTTTTGAAGGTCACACATTCTGGTACTTTCTGTGGATACCTTTTGAAGGTCACACATTCTGGTACTTTCTGTGGATACCTTTTGAAGGTCACACATTCTGGTACTTTCTGGGGATACCTTTTAAAGGTCACACATTCTGGTACTTTCTGGGGATACCTTTTAAAGGTCACACATTCTGGTACTTTCTGTGGATACCTTTTAAATGTCACACATTCTGGTACTTTCTGTGGATACCTTTTGAAGGTCACACATTCTGGTACTTTCTGGGGATACCTTTTAAATGTCACACATTCTGGTACTTTGTGGGGATACCTCTTAAATGTCACACATTCTGGTACTTTCTGTAGATACCTTTTAAAGGTCACACATTCTGGTACTTTCTGTGGATACCTTTTGAAGGTCACACATTCTGGTACTTTCTGGGGATACCTTTTAAAGGTCACACATTTTGGTACTTTCTGGGGATATCTTTTAAAGGTAACACATTCTGGTGCTTTCTAGGGATACCTTTTAAATATCACACATTCTGGTACTTTCTGGGGATACCTTTTAAATGTCACACATTCTGATACTTTGTGGGGATACCTTTTAAAGGTCACACATTCTGGTACTTTCTGTGGATACCTTTTGAAGGTCACACATTCTGGTACTTTCTGGGGATACCTTTTGAAGGTCACACATTCTGGTACTTTCTGGGGATACCTTTTAAAGGTCACACATTCTGGTACTTTCTGGGGATACATGTACCTTTTAAATGTCACACATTCTAGTACTTTCTGTGGATACCTTTTGAAGGTCACACATTCTGGTACTTTCTGGGGATACCTTTTAAAGGTCACACATTCTGGTACTTTCTGGGGATACCTTTTAAAGGTCACACATTTTGGTACTTTCTGTGGATACCTTTTAAAGGTCACACATTCTGGTACTTTCTGTGGATTCCTTTTAAAGGTCACACATTCTGGTACTTTCTGTGGATACCTTTTAAATGTCACACATTTTGGTACTTTCTGGGGATACCTTTTAAATGTCACACATTCAGGTACTTTCTGGGGATACCTTTTAAATGTCACACATTCTGATACTTTGTGGGGATACCTTTTAAAGGTCACACATTCTGGTACTTTCTGTGGATACCTTTTGAAGGTCACACATTCTGGTACTTTCTGTGGATACCTTTTGAAGGTCACACATTCTGGTACTTTCTGGGGATACCTTTTAAAGGTCACACATTTTGGTACTTTCTGGGGATATCTTTTAAAGGTAACACATTCTGGTGCTTTCTAGGGATACCTTTTAAATGTCACACATTTTGGTACTTTCTGGGGATACCTTTTAAATGTCACACATTCAGGTACTTTCTGGGGATACCTTTTAAATGTCACACATTCTGGTACTTTGTGGGGATACCTCTTAAATGTCACACATTCTGGTACTTTCTGTAGATACCTTTTAAAGGTCACACATTCTGGTACTTTCTGTGGATACCTTTTGAAGGTCACACATTCTGGTACTTTCTGGGGATACCTTTTAAAGGTCACACATTTTGGTACTTTCTGGGGATATCTTTTAAAGGTAACACATTCTGGTGCTTTCTAGGGATACCTTTTAAATATCACACATTCTGGTACTTTCTGGGGATACCTTTTAAATGTCACACATTCTGATACTTTGTGGGGATACCTTTTAAAGGTCACACATTCTGGTACTTTCTGTGGATACCGTTTGAAGGTCACACATTCTGGTACTTTCTGGGGATACCTTTTGAAGGTCACACATTCTGGTACTTTCTGGGGATACCTTTTAAAGGTCACACATTCTGGTACTTTCTGGGGATACATGTACCTTTTAAATGTCACACATTCTAGTACTTTCTGTGGATACCTTTTGAAGGTCACACATTCTGGTACTTTCTGGGGATACCTTTTAAAGGTCACACATTCTGGTACTTTCTGGGGATACCTTTTAAAGGTCACACATTTTGGTACTTTCTGTGGATACCTTTTAAAGGTCACACATTCTGGTACTTTCTGTGGATTCCTTTTAAAGGTCACACATTCTGGTACTTTCTGTGGATACCTTTTAAATGTCACACATTTTGGTACTTTCTGGGGATACCTTTTAAATGTCACACATTCAGGTACTTTCTGGGGATACCTTTTAAATGTCACACATTCTGATACTTTGTGGGGATACCTTTTAAAGGTCACACATTCTGGTACTTTCTGTGGATACCTTTTGAAGGTCACACATTCTGGTACTTTCTGTGGATACCTTTTGAAGGTCACACATTCTGGTACTTTCTGGGGATACCTTTTAAATGTCACACATTCTGGTACTTTCTGTGGATACCTTTTGAAGGTCACACATTCTGGTACTTTCTGGGGATACCTTTTAAAGGTCACACATTCTGGTACTTTCTGTGGATACCTTTTAAATGTCACACATTCTGGTACTTTCTGTGGATACCTTTTGAAGGTCACACATTCTGGTACTTTCTGGGGATACCTTTTAAATGTCACACATTCTGGTACTTTGTGGGGATACCTCTTAAATGTCACACATTCTGGTACTTTCTGTGGATACCTTTTAAAGGTCACACATTCTGGTACTTTCTGCGGATACCTTTTGAAGGTCACACATTCTGGTACTTTCTGGGGATACCTTTTGAAGGTCACACATTTTGGTACTTTCTGGGGATATCTTTTAAAGGTAACACATTCTGGTGCTTTCTAGGGATACCTTTTAAATATCACACATTCTGGTACTTTCTGGGGATACCTTTTGAAAGTCACACATTCTGGTACTTTCTGGGGATACCTTTTGAAGGTCACACATTCTGGTACTTTCTGGGGATACCTTTTAAAGGTCACACATTCTGGTACTTTCTGGGGATACATGTACCTTTTAAATGTCACACATTCTAGTACTTTCTGTGGATACCTTTTGAAGGTCACACATTCTGGTACTTTCTGGGGATACCTTTTAAAGGTCACACATTCTGGTACTTTCTGGGGATACCTTTTAAAGGTCACACATTTTGGTACTTTCTGTGGATACCTTTTAAAGGTCACACATTCTGGTACTTTCTGTGGATTCCTTTTAAAGGTCACACATTCTGGTACTTTCTGTGGATACCTTTTAAAGGTCACACATTCTGGTACTTTCTGGGGATACCTTTTAAAGGTCACACATTTTGGTACTTTCTGGGGATACCTTTTAAATGTCACACATTTTGGTACTTTCTGGGGATACCTTTTGAAGGTCACACATTCTGGTACTTTCTGGGGATACCTTTTGAAGGTCACACATTCTGGTACTTTCTGGGGATACCTTTTAAAGGTCACACATTCTGGTACTTTCTGGGGATACATGTACCTTTTAAATGTCACACATTCTAGTACTTTCTGTGGATACCTTTTGAAGGTCACACATTCTGGTACTTTCTGGGGATACCTTTTAAAGGTCACACATTCTGGTACTTTCTGGGGATATCTTTTAAAGGTCGCACATTCTGGTACTTTCTGGGGATTTCTTTTAAAGGTCACACATTCTGGTACTTTCTGTGGATACCTTTTAAAGGTCACACATTCTGGTACTTTCTGTGGATACCTTTTAAATGTCACACATTCTGGTACTTTCTGTGGATACCTTTTAAAGGTCACACATTCTGGTACTTTCTGTGGATACCTTTTAAATGTCACACATTCTGGTACTTTCTGTGGATACCCTTTAAGTGTCTCACATCGTGTTATCTTGCAAGGTCCATACATCTAGGGTTCTTTTAATGTAAACATGCCATGTATGATTTGATGGAAACATGTGCTCTTCTTCCTTAGTGCAGATTGCAACTTTCCATTGGATGATTAGCTCATTTCTGTCACGTCAACCTTCGTATGAGCTTTGTAAGAGTTAATTTGAGTAATGAGTTTATATTAAAAAATGTACTCACTATCCACTTTTTTATTTTCCTGTGTGAGACTTAATGAGCTACAACATAACTCGTAACTCTGTCTCTTCATTTTAGGAGCTGATACAGTTAATTAAGAACAGTAGAATTCCAGTCATCTGTATGTGCAATGATAGAAGTCACCCTAAAATGAGATCACTCTCCAATTACTGTTTTGATTTAAGATTTCAAAGACCAAGAGTTGAACAGATAAAGGTAAACCTATGCGCACACAGTGGAAATTGCGGAATTTATGCATAAATTTGCAAAAAAATGAGGTACCTGCTGGTGGTCACTCATCGTGTTGACTGCAGTGCACTGTTCCATAGTATACTCACTAAATATATAAATATGATCAATATTTAGTAGAACGTGTACTTATTAAAAATTGCATTCAATTTCAATATATGTATATAGAATAACACCAATTTATGTGTCAATATAGATTTTGTCTTTTGAAGGTACAAATTTCAAGAAAGAACATTCTAAAAATTTCTTTTACACATTATGCCGACATTTGTACCATCAGGATAATTTCAACATCTGCATATCATTTTCAGTGGTGGATTTTATGAGGGTATGACGACATGTAATGTAAATCACTGACACTGTATTCATGTGAAAATACTAATTGTGAATATTGGTCTAGAATTCTGTGGAGACCTGATGTACAGAGTAAATAATAAAATTAGTTCTTTAAATTGTAACTTAAGCTTAACCTAACTTTGTAAGCTTAATTGTAACTTAACATAATTTATTGACAAAAGATTCAATAGTTATATATTCGAAATACCAACTATTGAATCTGCTTTTCTGTCATCTGTCATTGCCTTGGAAGTTATATCAATAGTTTTTTGTTTAACATTTGGTGGCATCTATTCATGTTGTGTTGTCTGACATACAGTCATAGTTCACATATGGCAGTTTTCTTCATGATTACATAATTAAACAGGGACAAAATAAAGCAATTACACCACAGTACATTGTCAAATCAGTAAAAGAAAGATAGACCAACCTCATGATATACATCGTATATTATTAGGTTTTTTTACTGACAAGCACATCAAAATCAAAGTGGTAGATGCAAAATGTAGTATTGTTTTTATTGATGCTTTGTCTTTTTACAGGGTGCAATGATGTCATTAGCTTTCAAAGAAGGAATTAAAATCCCTCCTCCAGCAATGCACCAGTTAATAGTAGCTGCCAACCATGACATCCGGCAGGTGAGTCATCACATTAAACACTCTGTTCATTTCTGTCAAGTATACATATTATCTGTTGTGCTTCCATTGAAATTATAAGCCTCACCTGCTCAAATTGCAGCAGTAATCAATTCAGATGGTAATAATGAAGCAACACAAAACTTGGGTATGATTAGTTGCTAGTTTTTCATTTGTTCATTTAACAAGGTTTCTTTAAATGGACCTGTGCCTGTTAGGTTTGTTGCGAGGACCCATCAATGTCAGGTTTATTACAGAGTATTGCATACTTACCTTTGGTTAATGAAATTTTAATTTCATAAACAAATGGGATAATTGCCAATTATCATATATACTGGTTAAATAAAATCTAAATAACAGTGGATAGCTCCCGTAGGGGGCGTCCTTCCCCTGTCATCTGATTTGCATACTTCCATTTTTAACCACGAGATTGATTCACGGTTGAAATTTGGGCTTGCCAAAATATCATTGTTTTTGCGGTGGAAATACATTGTTACCACCTAGCCACCGAACTATTAGTGTGTCAGGAAGCTCTTGTGGACATCAAGAACTTCGTACTTAGTCACCTTGAGTAAAAAATTGTAGTTTTAGTAACGAAACTCAAAAGCCCGCCTTCAGTTTCAAGATGGCGGAAAATATGGATACCGGAGAGTTGAACACCGTTCATCCCAGCACTTCGGATTCAAACACTTTCGGACGAAAGTGTGAAGAGTGCCATATATCGATGCTCACTTACGATGATCACCGTATTTGCATTCCATGTGGCAGAAAATGTAATGGGCACATCAACTGCGGTGTTTGCTTCGCCTGGCCGATAGAAACTTGGAACTGGGATTCCCGCCTACGCAAGTCAACGGGAAAATCAGGAAAGAAGAAATCCAAAAAACGTCATTTGGAGGAGTCTTCGGTTTCATCGGTACCTACCAACACTGAGGACGAACTATTGGCAGACGAACCCAACCAAAAACGTCCAAAGGAGACTGACAATGAGCAAAGTGTTATAGCTCATTTACAGAACAAGGTGGATCTACTGACCAGAAAAATTAAAGTTTTGGAAAACCCAGTAGACGAAGAGGTACCACCAAAAGCATGGAGTGTCAGCGCTCTCCAGGCGGAAAAGAAAAAATCCTACACAACAGTGGTGCGAGAAAATGTTGAAGACGCACTGGCTGAGGCAGGCATGATTTTTTCTACTGAAGATGCTACAAGCAACGCGGGGGAGGCCGGCTCGTCGAAAACCACAACAGCGATGCTATCACGAAAGGTGCGGTTATGGTCAAGAAAATCTTACCTCTACCGATTCCACCGATGGCGGACGCCCCACGTTTCTCGATCGGTTTGTCTACACTGCCGAAAAAGGACACTTTTGCGACTTCAGCAATGCTACCATGGTCTCCCCGACTGACACAGGGCGCTGCTATAACACAACGCGTGATCGGAGGAGGCAAATGGGATCGTGAAGTTACCGAGAAAACCGCTACAGCCACCAAGGACGACTTCTTGGGGACTAACCAGGACGATTGGAGCAGACGCTACCAAAAAGTTATACTGCCCGCTGATGAGTGGAAAACACCGGTCGGTACCGACGCCAGCCTGCACGAACGACCTCTCGGCGTACAACCACCAGAACTGGAGCCATGCGTCCGGGAAATGGTCGCCGAAGGAAGTATAACGAAACATCCACTCGGCAAACCACAAGTTTACATCCCGTATTGCCTGTCCCAGTCAACGCTATGTAGATTGGAAAACAACGTTTGGGACACTTCTCTTGCATTAAGCCATAGAGAATTTTTTCACTACTACTACACAAATTCAGTTAGCGAAATTCAAAACAGGCAACATCACCAAGAATGAACTGTTTAGCACATTAGAGCCGCTGTTGGTCGCTACTAACGTCGTCGACGCTGACATAATACAGAGTCATCTCCAGTTACGAGCGACTATTCAACACTCTCGCCGTGCAGCAGTTTGGTCCGCTATGCTAAAGACAGCCGCCAACGCTGAAATCAAGAACGAATTGGCGACGATCGATTTCAGAGGGACCAAATTATTCGACTAAAAACTCAGCGCTGTGAATTCTAGGTTGGATGAGAAAGCAGCGGCAAAAGTTAACTGTGTGATGATCGAAGGCGCCTTTAAAGCCAAGCAAGCCGCTAATAACAAGCAGAGCATCGCGACCAAGGCGAAGCCAGTTAACCAAGCTACTACGGGTCAGCCCAAGGGAAACGCAAAGGCAAACCCGAATCAGGCAAAAGGAAAAAGTGGAGACCAGCAGCGACAGAATAAACAATTCTCGAAACAGACTGGTAACACTAAAAAGTCTTCCTGACTATACGTCAGCAAATATGGTAATGTATCAAAACAAGGTGCGATTAAACATGTCAAATATTACTCAAGTCTCCGAGTATTTTTGTCAAACAAATCAAACCACAGATCCCCTTACACATATACCACTTGCATTAAACGATTCGGTTCAGTGCCCAGGTCGGCGGGAACCAAGTAGTGCAAAACATCGTGCATTAAGCGATTTTGTTCAGTTCCCAGGATGGCGGGAACTCAATCGTGCACAACAAAAACACGGTCGGCCGCACCTCAGGTCGGTGGGCGATCGTATTAACAAACAACCGGCCGAATGCGTGGACCTAGGGAGAATGACGCATCGACCGGTGAAAAAACAGAAACCCGTAAGGCAGAGTCCCTACTCCCCTCCAGGTTGGAAAAAAAGGGGGGGAAGGACGTTAAACAGGGATATAACGCCGCATTCACTCCAGGGGGAAATGGAGAAATCGGCGATGTCAATGTATACCGCCACAAGCGACCGAGGGTTGGTGAGTCCCTCGACGCCGGTGGCACTGCGTCTGCAGAAATGCATTCCCCGGTGGAAAGAAACGATAAACGATCCGTATGTGATATCGATAATAACACACGGGTATCGAATACCGTTGATAAAAGAACCGAAATGCGAAAAAAGAACATGTATTTCGAGGAAGCGTGGAAATACTACTCGAAAAAAAGGTAATTCAGCGGGTACAAAACCCGAAAAATTCTTTCATCTCGAGGTTATTTCCCGTCAAGAAATCCAACGGTGGGTACAGGCTGGTGCTGGATTTAAAGGAGTTGAACAAAATTGTGAAGAAAGAAACGTTCAAAATGTTAACTCCGGCACTAGTGAGAGCGTCAATTCAAAAAGGGGACTGGATGACGTCCCTCGACTTGACCGACGCTTACCTGCACATACCAATACACACAGAAAGCAGGCGCTTGTTACGATTCGTGGTGAACGGTGTAACGTATCAGTACACCGTCCTACCTTTCGGCCTGACGTCAGCCCCACTTCTGTTTACAAAAGTTCTACGCACAGTGGTGGCGTTACTGCACAAGAACGCAGCAGACGTCAACCCCTACTTAGACGACTGGCTGATAAAAAGTCAAAATCGGAACCTGATTTGTCAATCAACCGAGCGGACTGTCAGTCTACTGCTAAGCTAGGTTTTCTGATAAATATGGAAAAATCAGAATTAATACCGACGCAGAAAATAGTCTT
This sequence comes from Saccoglossus kowalevskii, assembly GCF_978046115.1. Classification (NCBI taxonomy): domain Eukaryota; kingdom Metazoa; phylum Hemichordata; class Enteropneusta; family Harrimaniidae; genus Saccoglossus; species Saccoglossus kowalevskii. Next base: position 27,319,960 of record NC_140654.1, read on the forward strand.
TCTGGGCATGGAACTGGATGCGGAGAAAGGCATGATCCGACCAGCCCAGCACAGAATCGACAATGTACAAAAAATTATACAATCATTTCTAAAACAAAAACAAGCCACACTACGCCAGGTAATGCGACTAGTGGGGATGTTAACTTCGATGAGGGGCTTAGTACCGAGAGCGGCACTACAGTCCAGACCGATCCAACGCCTAGTGTTAGACGCACAGTTAAAAATGCGACTATCAAAGGACGGGATAAAATACGAAAAACCGGTACTGTTCACACCGGCCTTTCTGGAATCACTTCCGTGGTGGGGCAACCTCAAGAACCTCACGGCGGGGATTCCCATGGACAAGGCGAAACCGACAGTAACGTTGGTGACGGACGCATCCATGACGGTCTGGGGAGGGCACTGCATGGACGGGATTGCACACGGTCAGTGGAACGAAAAACAAAGGAAATTTCACATAAACCGACTGGAAATGCTAGCAGTTCTCCCTGCAATCCTTCAAAAAAGCGGTAAAAAACCGGGCCGTGTTAATAAGATCCGACAATCAGACTGTAGTAGCTTACCTCAACAAGGAAGGAGGAACGAAATCACAGTCGTTAAACGACCATGCTGCAGCAGTGCTAAAGTGGTGTGCACAAAACAAAGTCGAGCTGATGTGCAAACATATACCGGGAGTCCAAAACGGTGTAGCAGACTCGCTATCCCGGGGGAAACCCTACGACGACACAGAATGGGAGCTGTCACAGACGGCAGTAAACCTAGTGTTCGACATGTGGGGGGAACCCCAGGTAGATCTGTTTGCAACACCGGAAAACAAAAAACGTCCCGTTTTTGTGACGCGTTATCCGGACAAACAGTCACTGACGTGGGACGCACTTCAGATGGAGTGGGGCGGAATGTTCAGTTACGCATTCCCACCATTTCCATTGATCCACCGAACGTTACAAAAACTGGAACAATCGGAGAACTCGCACATGATTCTAGTGGCACCGAACTGGCCGTCTCAGACTTGGTTTCCGTTACTGCTGTCTCTGCTAACGGACCATCCGAGAAGCCTGCCACAAGAAATCACGTTGACACAACCCGGCGGTTATACACCAACCAACCCGGAGCTGTACCAACTTCACGTGTGGAAACTATCCAGCAATTTAGAATTGCGCAAGGGTTTTCAAGCCAAGTGTCGCAAACAACGACGGCCGGGCTTAGGGATTCCTCAAATGGATTGTATCAATACCACTGGGAAAAATTTCGTAATTGGTGTCTTGCAGGGGATATACATCCACTCTATCCCTCTTTTCCCCAAGTAGCGGAGTTTTTTTCTTATTTGATCAACGAAAAAAAGTTGAAACCGGGGACAGTAGAAAACTATAAATCGGCGATCAACTCTGTACTCAAACTAAGCCTAGGCAAAAACATTTCGGATGACCCGACAATCTCCGATCTGTTCAAGGGCTTTATTACACAGGCGGGCCCCATTGAGAGGTACAAAGCACCTGCATGGAGCTTGACAGTAGTCCTTGAAGCGCTACGACAATTCCCATACGAACCTAAGGAATTGGCGTCACTACAGGACTGGACGAAAAAGACTGTTTTTTTGCTAGCACTCGCTTCAGGGAGGCGAGTTAGCGAAATACACACTCTGTCATTTGAAGACAATTTTACGGTGTTTTATCCCGATAAAGCGATTTTAATGACATCAGTAAAATTCAGAGGAAAAAATCAGAAACTGCACGAGACGGCGACTCCGATCGTTATCCCGGCACTGAGCAATATTTCCAATGAAAAACAAGACAGAATTCTTTGTCCGGTACGTGCGCTAGCTTATTATAAGAAACGTACTTCCGGGGTCAGAAGGGGTCAAAGGTCGATGTTCGTTTGTTACCAAAAAGGTAAACAGAGCTCAGCGGCATCGAAATTCACGTTAGCGAGATGGGTAAAAGAGACAGTTTACCACGCTTATAGTGATAAGTATTTGAGCACAGAGGCAGGCAAAGTCACTGCCAAGATGCATGACTTAAAAGGCATAGGTAATACACTGGCATTTGCTAGCGGAGCTTCTTTAGCCCAAGTGCTAGCAGCCGGGTCCTGGAAAACTAGCAACACTTTTCTCTCTTATTACCTGAAAGACCTAGCGGCCGAGTCACAGGGCCTACACTCGTTAGGCTACCTAGTGACAGGCCAAGTTGTAACGAAACAATAGGGCATGTAACTCCCCGCAACTGCAAGAATTATTGAGTTAGCGGGAGTTATACAGTTAGGGGGATGGAATTTTTTCAATTCCATAATCAGGTGGGGTAGTATTTATCTGCCAAGAGATATTCTCTGGTAATCTGTCCCATTTGTTTATGAAATTAAAATTTCATTAACCAAAGGGTTTAGTATGCAATACTCTGTAATAAACTTTTAAAACTAGCGCCGAAGGCGCATATTAGTTTTTATGTTTATAGAAGAGATTGCATACTTACCTTCCCACCCAAAACCACCCCAGATAAATAGCTACGAATCAATATCGTGGTCAAAAAAGATCTGGAAGTATGCAAATCAGATGACAGGGGAAGGACGCCCCCTACGGGAGCTATCCACTGTTATTTCGATTTTATTTAACCAGTATATATGATAATTGGCAATTATCCCATTTGTTTATGAAATTAAAATTTCATTAACCAAAGGTAAGTATGCAATCTCTTATATAAACATAAAAACTAATATGCGCCTTCGGCGCTAGTTTTAAAAGTTTGTCATAATTGCCAATCATGATGTCAGGCTTGTTGGAGTGGCCAATCATGATATCAGGTTTGTTGGAATGGCCAACCTTGATGTCAGGTTTGTTGGAATGGTCAATCATGATGTCAGGTTTGTTGGAATGGCCAATTATGATGTCAGGTTTGTTGGAATGGTCAATCATGATGTCAGGTTTGTTGGAGTGGCCAATCATGATATCAGGTTTGTTGGAATGGTCAATCATGATGTCAAGTTTGTTGGAGTGGCCAATCATGATATCAGGTTTGTTTGAATGGCCAATCATGATGTCAGGTTTGTTGGAATGGTCAATCATGATGTCAGGTTTGTTGGAATGGCCAATCATGATGTCAGGTTGGTTGGAATGGTCAATCATGATGTCAGGTTTGTTGGAATGACCAATCATGATGTCAGGTTTGTTAGAATGACCAAACATGTCATCAAGTTTGTTGGAATGGCCAATCATGATGTCAGGTTTGTTGGAATGACCATTCATGATGTCAGGTTTGTTGGAATGACCAATCATGTCGTCAAGTTTGTTTGAATGGCCAATCATGATGTGAGGTTTGTTGGAATGGCTAATCATGATGTCAAGTTTGTCATATTGGCCAATCATGATGTCAGGTTTGTTGGAGTGGCCAATCATGATGTCAGGTTTGTTGGAATGGCCAATCATGATGTCAGGTTTGTTGGAATGGTCAATCATGTCGTCAGGTTTGTTGGAATGGCCAATCATGATGTCAGGTTTGTTGGAATTGCCAACCATGATGTCAGGTTTGTTGGAATGACCAATCATGATGTCAGGTTTGTTGGAATGACCAATCATGATGTCAGGTTTGTTGGAATGGCCAATCATGATGTCAGGTTTGTTTGAATGGCTAATCATGATGTCAGGTTTGTTTGAATGGCCAATCATGATGTCAGGTTTGTTTGAATGGCCAATCATGATGTCAGGTTTGTTGGAATGACCAATCATGTTGTCAAGTTTGTTGGAATGGCCAATCATGATGTGAGGTTTGTTGGAATGGCCAATCATGATGTCAGGTTTGTTGTAATGGCAAATCATGATGTCAGGTTTGTCATAATGGCCAATATATTGTCAGGTTTGTCATAATGACCAATCATAATGTCGGGTTTGTCATAATGACCAATCATGATGTCGGGTTTGTTGGAATGGCCAATCATGATGTCAGGTTTGTTGGAATGACCAATCATGTCGTCAAGTTTGTTGGAATGGCCATTCATGATGTCAGGTTTGTTGGAATGACCAATCATGTCGTCAAGTTTGTTGGAATGGCCAATCATGATGTCAGGTTTGTTGTAATGGCCAATCATGATGTCAGGTTTGTTGGAATGACCAATCATGATGTCAGGTTTGTTGGAATGGCCAATCATGATGTCAGGTTTGTTGGAATGGCCAATCATGTCGTCAAGTTTGTTGGAATGACCAATCGTGTCGTCAAGTTTGTTGTAATGGCCAATCATGATGTCAGGTTTGTTTTAATGGCCAATCATGATGTGAGGTTTGTTTGAATGGCCAATCATGATGTCAGGTTTGTTGGAATGACCAATCATGTTGTCAAGTTTGTTGGAATGGCCAATCATGATGTGAGGTTTGTTGGAATGGCCAATCATGATGTCAGGTTTGTTGTAATGGCAAATCATGATGTCAGGTTTGTCATAATGGCCAATATATTGTCAGGTTTGTCATAATGACCAATCATAATGTCGGGTTTGTCATAATGACCAATCATGATGTCGGGTTTGTTGGAATGGCCAATCATGATGTCAGGTTTGTTGGAATGACCAATCATGTCGTCAAGTTTGTTGGAATGGCCATTCATGATGTCAGGTTTGTTGGAATGACCAATCATGTCGTCAAGTTTGTTGGAATGGCCAATCATGATGTCAGGTTTGTTGTAATGGCCAATCATGATGTCAGGTTTGTTGGAATGACCAATCATGATGTCAGGTTTGTTGGAATGGCCAATCATGATGTCAGGTTTGTTGGAATGGCCAATCATGTCGTCAAGTTTGTTGGAATGACCAATCGTGTCGTCAAGTTTGTTGTAATGGCCAATCATGATGTCAGGTTTGTTTTAATGGCCAATCATGATGTGAGGTTTGTTGGAATGGCCAATCATGATGTCAGGTTTGTCATAATGGCCAATTATGATGTCAGGTTTGTCATAATGACCAATCATGATGTTGGGTTTGTCATAATGACCAAACATGATGTCGGGTTTGTTGTAATGGCCATTCATGATGTCAGGTTTGTTTTAATGGCCAATCATGATGTGAGGTTTGTTGGAATGGCTAATCATGATGTCAAGTTTGTCATATTGGCCAATCATGATGTCAGGTTTGTTGTAATGGCCATTCATGATGTTGGGTTTGTTGGAATGGCCAATCATGATGTCAGGTTTGTTGGAATGGCTAATCATGATGTGAGTTTGTTTTAATGGCCAATCATGATGTCAGGTTTGTTTTAATGGCCAATCATAATGTCGGGTTTGTTGGAATGGCCAATCATGATGTCGGGTTTGTTGGAATGGTCAATCATGATGTGAGGTTTGTTTTAATGACCAATCATGATGTCAGGTTTGTTGGAATTGCCAATCATGATGTCAGGTTTGTTGGAATTGCCAATCATGATGTGAGGTTTGTTTTAATGGCCAATCATGATGTCAGGTTTGTTGGAATGGCCAATCATGATGTCAGGTTTGTTGGAATGGGCAATCATGATGTCAGGTTTGTTGGAATGGGCAATCATGATGTCAAGTTTGTTGTAATTTATTTGTTTTTGTTTTCATAGGTTATTCATAATTTGAATATGTGGAGTGCAAGTGAAAAGTCCATGAGTTATGACCAAGTTAAAAGGGATTCAGAAAAAGCACAGAAAGACATGAAAATGGTAAAAATCCTGAACTGTCAATTATTTGACATGAAGTATTCAGTTGATTTTAATAGTATTTGTAGTTGGAGGCTGTGAAAACAAATTAACCTATTCCTCAAAATCTCTTGTTTTACAGGGACCATTTGACGTTGTTCGAAAGGTTTTCTGTTTTGGAGAAGAGAGAAAGCACATGAGTTTCTTTGATAAAACTGATTTGTTCTTTCAAGACTATTCCATTGGTCCTTTATTTGTTCAAGAAAATTATCCTTCAGTTATGCCAGTGAATGCAAGGTAGTTTGAACTGTTTTTCGCATTTTAAAGGTCCATGATTTATAATTTGTGTACTTTTCCAATCAAATGTTGTGCCTGTCTCTGATGGTGCCACTGTCTTGCAGACTTCAATGAGAATTATTAACTGGTAGCTTTTTCTTGAAAAACAAAAATTGTCATATTTAAATCAGTTTACATTATATTCTACTACTAAGCAAAGTTATTTGTGTAGAAAAATTGACTACAATAATTATACTTACTAGATTTAACACATAGCAACAATAGTCAAAATGAATTGGGAAAAAATTGTGTTAACATAATTGTACACTTCAGCTCCATCTGAAATCGCTAAATTTGCACTATTAGTAGCTTTTTGTATTATCACATGTAATACATTTTTTGAAAACGATTTTTAGTAAAAGGTATTTACTGTGTCAACCTCAAGATGACGTTGATTTATTGTTTCAACATAGGGGAGATATAAAGAAACATTTACAGTTGCTAAGTCAAGCAGCAGATAGCATTTGTGATGGAGATCTGGTTGATAAAAAAATACGAACACAGCAGAGTTGGAGTCTTCTACCAACACAGGTAATTACAACAAGTACACATTTAAATCAAAGCACAGTTGTATACATGGTATTTCTGATACTTTATCATGTGATAATATGACAGAACCCCACACCCTCCCCGTGGCTTTCGTTGCGTAAGAAAGTTATTTTCACGAGTGATGCGGTGTATCCTGCGGCCGTACTTTCACGAGTGAAGCGAGTGAAAGTAAAGCAGAATACACCGCATCTTGAGTGAAAATAACTTCCATACGCAACGAAAGCCACGGGGAGGGTGTGGGGTTCTGTTATTATTACATATGTTCCATACTTGATTATTTCGTATTAAAGAAAGAACGTGCAAACCGGGATGGAATTTAGGTCGGGGAACCCCATTGCCCATTAATATGTTCCAATATAAGTGTTACGCCCTAGCAGCGCGTGTCAGTGTAGAACGTGCCCGGAGAACGCGTGTCACTGTTTGTTTGAAATTAAAATAATCAGACGTCTAATCTGAGTCACTGTCCGAATAAATAACTCGTTGACGTTTAGTTGGGACCACGGCAGAACCAGAACTTGAACTGGACGACTATGATACACAGTTTATGTTGAAGTTAAAAGTTCCACCACAGAATTGTGCATTGGCAAACATGCCGTGCAACTGCGGTACTCCTCTGACGGGATGACTTTCGTCGACAGCGGTTGTCGCTGAGCTGCACGCTCCAACTTCGTGTGTGATGTTGCTTGCTGGTCGTGGATTGACTGAGTATTGATTACCCGTTAAAATGTTGCTCTTTTGGCGTTGGTATTTTTTATTTGGAACTGAGTAACGCCGCAACGTCGCCAGCAGAAACCTGGTATCTCGATGCTGATGGTTGCGGCTGCATAGTAATCGCTGATTTTACTGCGGGTGGATCTTCTGAGAGCCCTTCAAGGTTTATAAAACTCAGTTTCCAGGTGGTCAACATACATTAAGTTCTCCCAATCGTAGTATTCCATGTGATGTACACCTGACATGCCAAAAATGTTGTTGAACGATTTGAACTGGATAAAAATAGCAGACGAAAATGTGTTTACAAAATAAAAATAGTTCGGTAGCCAATGAAAATACCATGTTCATTTGCATATGCACCGTGAAAATACCGAAAACATTATTGCATGGGTGATATGCAAATTAGTTTGGGCTAAAATAAGTGACTGCCTAAAAGTACCATTACTGTTGTTCAAATTTCACTCGGCAAGTATATTCATGTACCCCAAGGGGAAAATATCATACTTCTAAATATTGTTTATTTCGAAAAACTGTACTCCTGAAGGGACTACTTTGTTTGCTCTCAGACCTCATTTGCATATGGGTTGTGGAAATACCGATTTTGATTTCAGGGACGAATCAAAATAAACTGCAGTACATATGTAATAATTGTGTTTAGTGGTTCTGTAAATGTTGCAATGTTTTTCTCAGAATTATTTTATAATATTTATAACCAAGAGTAGTAAATTATTTGTGTACAAAAGTAGTATATTATTTATGTCCAAAAGTAATATGCCATTTATGTACAAAAATAGTATATTATTTATGTCCAAAAGTAATATACCATTTATGTCCAAAAGTAGTATATTATTTATGCCCAAAAGTAATATACCATTTATGTACAAAAGTAGTATATTATTTATGTCTAAAAGTAATATATCATTTATGTACAAAAGTAGTATATTATTTATGTCTAAAAGTAATATACCATTTATGTCCAAAAGTATTATACCATTTATGTCCAAAAGTAGTGTATTATTTATGTCCAAAAGTAATATACTATTTATGTCCAAAAGTAATATACCATTTATGTCCAAAAGTAGTATATTATTTATGTCCAAAAGTAATATACCATTTATGTACAAAAGTAGTATATTATTTATGTCTAAAAGTAATATACCATTTATGTACAAAAGTAGTATATTATTTATGTCTAAAAGTAATATACCATTTATGTCCAAAAGTATTATACCATTTATGTCCAAAAGTAATATACTATTTATGTCCAAAAGTAATATACCATTTATGTCCAAAAGTAATATACCATTTATGTCCAAAAGTAGTATATTATTTATGTCCAAAAGTAGTATATTATTTATGTCCAAAAGTAATATACCATTTATGTCCAAAATTGTATATTATTTATGTCCAAAAGTAATATCCCATTTATGTACAAAAATAGTATATTATTTATGTCCAAAAGTAATATACCATTTATGTCCAAAAGTAGTATATTATTTATGCCCAAAAGTAATATACCATTTATGTACAAAAGTAGTATATTATTTATGTCTAAAAGTAATATACCATTTATGTACAAAAGTAATATACCATTTATGTACAAAAGTAGTATAATATTTATGTCTAAAAGTAATATACCATTTATGTCCAAAAGTATTATACCATTTATGTCCAAAAGTAGTATATTATTTATGTCCAAAGTAATATACCATTTATGTCCAAAAGTAGTATATTATTTATGCCCAAAAGTAATATACCATTTATGTACAAAAGTAGTATATTATTTATGCCCAAAAGTAATATACCATTTATGTCCAAAAGTAGTATATTATTTATGCCCAAAAGTAATATACCATTTATGTACAAAAGTAGTATATTATTTATGTCTAAAAGTAATATACCATTTATGTCCAAAAGTATTATTATACCATTTATGTCCAAAAGTAGTGTATTATTTATGTCCAAAAGTAATATTCCATTTATGTCCAAAATGGAATTATATTATTTATGTCCTAAAGTAATATACCATTTATGTCCAAAAGTAGTATATTATTTATGTCCAAAAGTAATATACCATTTATGTCCAAAAGTAATATACCATTTATGTCCAAAAGTAGTATATTATTTATGTCCAAAATTAATATATCATTTATTTTCAAAAGAAGTATATTATTTATGTCCAAAAGTAATATATCATTTATTTTCAAAAGAAGTATATTATTTATGTCCAAAAGTATTACACCATTTATGTCCAAAAGTATTATACCATTTATGTCCAAAAGTAATATACCATTTATGTCCAAAAGTAATATACCATTTATGTCCAAAAGTAGTATATTATTTATGTCCAAAAGTAGTATATTATTTATGTCCAAAAGTAATATACCATTTATGTCCAAAATTGTATATTATTTATGTCCAAAAGTAATATCCCATTTATGTACAAAAATAGTATATTATTTATGTCCAAAAGTAATATACCATTTATGTCCAAAAGTAGTATATTATTTATGCCCAAAAGTAATATACCATTTATGTACAAAAGTAGTATAATATTTATGTCTAAAAGTAATATACCATTTATGTCCAAAAGTATTATACCATTTATGTCCAAAAGTAGTATATTATTTATGTCCAAAAGTAATATACCATTTATGTCCAAAAGTAGTATATTATTTATGCCCAAAAGTAATATACCATTTATGTACAAAAGTAGTATATTATTTATGTCTAAAAGTAATATACCATTTATGTACAAAAGTAGTATATTATTTATGTCTAAAAGTAATATACCATTTATGTACAAAAGTAATATACCATTTATGTACAAAAGTGGTATAATATTTATGTCTAAAAGTAATATACCATTTATGTCCAAAAGTATTATACCATTTATGTCCAAAAGTAGTATATTATTTATGTCCAAAAGTAATATACCATTTATGTCCAAAAGTAGTATATTATTTATGCCCAAAAGTAATATACCATTTATGTACAAAAGTAGTATATTATTTATGTCTAAAAGTAATATACCATTTATGTACAAAAGTAGTATATTATTTATGTCTAAAAGTAATATACCATTTATGTCCAAAAGTATTATTATACCATTTATGTCCAAAAGTAGTGTATTATTTATGTCCAAAAGTAATATTCCATTTATGTCCAAAATGGAATTATATTATTTATGTCCTAAAGTAATATACCATTTATGTCCAAAAGTAGTATATTATTTATGTCCAAAAGTAATATACCATTTATGTCCAAAAGTAATATACCATTTATGTCCAAAAGTAGTATATTATTTTTGTCCAAAAGTAATATATCATTTATGTCCAAAAGTAGTATATTGTTTATGTCCAAAATTAATATATCATTTATTTTCAAAAGAAGTATATTATTTATGTCCAAAAGTATTACACCATTTATGTCCAAAAGTATTATACCATTTATGTCCAAAAGTAATATACCATTTATGTCTAAAAGTAATATACCATTTAGGTACAAAAGTAGTATATTATTTATGTCCAAAAGTAATATACCATTTATGTCCAAAAGTAGTGTTATTTATATTCAAAAGTAGATAATTAAAGTTGTGTATAGGTAATAACAAATCAACTGCAGAATATCTATTTTTTGTGACCTTAAATTAGATTTTATAAATTAGACACTCACTGAGTTAATATTGACAGTTGAATTCTTATCATGTTACTGACATTGCCTGTAATGAAAACCGCATCTACATGTAGTACATTATTTAATGCCAGGGCTCCAGACTTAATTTTACTTAAAGTGCCTGTGCAATGCCCACCCTCCACCCTCACGTTTCCATTTGAAATCTGTGTCCCACTGAAAAGGGTAGTTATTGATTTTTTTGCTGAAAATGATTACTCGTATCCAAGTAAATTTGGGATATTTCTCGTGTTGTAGCCACGCCCACCTATCGTGAAACTGTCGACTGTTTCCGGATTTCCGACTCTCGCCGAAAGTGCGCCACCAAATGACAAAATGTGAGAGGAAGTCATCCCCTGAGCCGTAATAACACTGGTCGTTCAGTATACTTTTAAACGATATACATTTTTCGGTCGGTGTTTTTTCTTTTTTTTTGTCTATTTTTTTTTTTTTTTTTTTACGAGAGAGAGTTTTTAGATGTTGTGTTGTGGGCAGTTGCAGTGAAACGTATAGCCATAGTGTATGTATTCACACGTTTCTAATCGATCCAAAGGTGCGACATCACTTAACCTTAGATTCATTCAATTGTCCTCGTCCATGAAAAAATACGACTAGGTTTAAAGAGAAACGCCGACAACGTAAACCTGGTGCAACACTTTTGAAAGAAATAGATTCCGGACCAGCCCATGATCACCGAGGCGGATTTCAGAAGAGAGAGAGACGTCCGGCAAGTGTTTCAAATCAGTTGAATTTTTTGCGATCCTGATTATCGTTTTATAGAGACCATTTAGTCCCTGTTAAGTAAAAGGTAGCAATAATTTTGACAGTGACACGAAAACGAAGCGTCGGGCAAACAGGAAATTACACAGCCCTTACACACTGCTAATTGTTTTCATTTTCGAAGGCTAAAAGTTTCTGAATTGTTTGGTGATTGGTGTTGAATGTCAAATTCACACCTCTGTTCTTTTTTACCTCCATGCTTGCAGCTTGATCTGCGTAATAATTTATGAAATAAGAATCCGGGCTTGGTCAATGTGTTTCCACCAAATAAAGTTTTAATACGATGTTATAATTATGACAATCACGCCATGGATCAAGCTAACTCGAATCCACTCTGAATTTATCTGTATGTGTGTCGATCTCGATTATTTTTGTTATCCAATTAAACGCCGCTTTTAAAGCACTTGCCCGCGCCGTGACCTGACGCGTTTACCTATTTCAACAAAATGTCAATTTACTTCCACGCGGCTGTCATTTATTTAGTAACTGTGATTTGTCGTTTTTTAGCTCCGCTGTCGACTTTGTCGAGCGGAGCTTATTATATGAGTGATTGTCCGTCGTCGTCGTCGTCCGTGTCAATGTTTTACTTTTTCGACTTCTTCTTGAAAACTACAAGCCTGAATGCTTTGATACTTGGTGTATATGTACCTTGGGTAGACCTCTCTCAGATTTGTTCATTTCATGATGATATCTTCAATTCTCTAATTTTGGTGAATATTTTTGTCATTTTTAGTAAAAAGTGATATTTTCGACTTCTTGTTGAAAACCGCAAGTGCAATTGCTTTGATATTACATATATAGGTACTACATGTGGACCTCTCTCAGATTTGTTCATTTTGTAATGATATCTTTAATTCTCTAATTTTGGTGAATATTTTTGTCATTTTTGGTAAAAAGTGATATTTTCGACTTCTTGTTGAAAACCGCAAGTCCAATTGCTTTGATATTACATATATAGGTACTACATGTGGACCTCTCTCAGATTTGTTCATTTTGTAATGATATCTTCAATTCTCTAATTTTGGTGAATATTTTTGTAATTTTTGGTAAAAAGTGATATTTTCGACTTCTTGTTGAAAACCGCAAGTCCAATTGCTTTGATATTACATATATAGGTACTACATGTGGACCTCTCTCAGATTTGTTCATTTTGTAATGATATCTTTAATTCTCTAATTTTTGGTAAAAAGTGATATTTTCGACTTCTTGTTGAAAACCGCAAGTCCAATTGCTTTGATATATTATACATATAGGTACTACATGTGGACCTCTCTCAGATTTGTTCATTTTCTAATGATATCTTCTGTTCTTTAATTGCCATGTGCATTGCTAACAGCGGAGCTATCTCAGCCGACAGGCTGCTTGTTTAATTATTTTATAGTGATCACTATAGTCTAATGTTTAGAATGTCAAAATATGTTCTTTTATTTTGATTTTGAAAGTTTTACTCAGACAATCGATGAAATAAAACAGTGTAGTGACATGCCTAGTAACCTGCTAAATAACGAGATAATTCCGACGTCAAATTCTATTTTGTCCAGCAACAGTGTACAAACGTGTGCCGGTGTCGGTGACGATCCCGGTGACCAGCTACACCAGAACGGACATATTTCGCATCTAACTCTACCCCATGCAACAAAAATTGATACTATGGTCCATTCCTCCTCGACGAACAAGTACATAAGTAACAATATAGTCAAAGACGAGAAAACTGCACAAGAAATTTGCCTTATTTACACGTATCGGCAATGCAAGCTGCCATGCGACTTCCCCTTCTGACGTCACAAGGGGAATTTCTGTATGCAAATGAGAAGCTAATGAGGAACCTCGTTTTAAAATACACAATAATAAAGTTGCCGTAGACTGAGTTTAAAACACATTTTTTCACTTAAAAAAATAATTCATGCTTAGAAACATAAAAATTAATAATATTTATGTATCAATTGATAATTTTAGGCGTGAAAATAGCAGCCATTTCACAGGCACTTTAAAGTTTATAGTCTTGCAAGAACAGTTACAAGAATTAAGATGTCTCATACTACCGTACTGTGTTGACATCATAGAGTGTTGCATGTATTGCCGCCACATAAATGAACAAAAAGTAGATGTCATGCCAGAATTAATCCCGCATAATTACAATGTCACTACATTATGCAAGTACATGTATGTGATATCTAATGTCAATAAATATTATAAAAATACTTTCTGTTCTTATTTGCAGGCTGTTTTTGCAAGTGTGATTCCTGGTGAGATAATGCAAGGCAATCTCTCATTCATGGTGAACTTTCCGAGCTGGTTGGGAAAGCATTCCAGTACAGGGAAAAATAATAGGCTTTTGCAAGCACTACAGTTGCACATGAGACTCAGGTAAGTGTTGTCATTTCTGTTCTAAAAACAATGTAGTTTACAAATTTAATTTTATTATTGCTCAATTTTTCTCCATGTTTAGTGCAAAATTAGTGTACTTTGTACTTCTATGCTTGGCCACTGAAATTTTATAATTGAATTCCACAAAAAAAAATAGAGGTTAACAATATGTTAATTATTCAATGGCAAAGAACGAACCCGACTCAAGCGAATTGGCGGCAAAAGAAAATAAAAAGTTAGTTTTATTCTGTTGAATCTAAAATTACATTTCTGGGATACAGCGAAATACGGCATTAAAAGGCCAAAAATGAAAGCCGCCAAAAGCAAATGTTCAAAGTGTCAGATCGACTTGGCCAGACTTGATAGCAGCGCGAATGCATGATGCCGTCCTGAGGCGACGACCGAATGAGGATTTCATGTAGAACAGGTAAGCTTGTGAGCGCCAGTCGCCTTGCGCTTTAATTGCTTCAGGGTCTGCTCCCGACTAAAATGCGAAGGAGGCACCTCCACAACGAAAGCTGTGACCGGAGTAGCTGTTTGGGTCTAGCCCTGTGGAGCTGAGCAATGATTGCAGATGTTGAACAAATGACTGGTAGATCAAAGGATGCGTTCTGCCGGTAGATGACGGTGCAAGAAACAGGGGAGCTTCTGAAGGTGCTGGCAACATGTCCACCATCTGCTTGTAGGCTGATACTGGGCAGAGAACGGAGCCAGGGATAGCCAGGATGGGAATGTGCAGTACCCGTTCGCCAAACTGTATGGTTTTTGACCATGTGATACGAATGATCAGACCTGTGGTGTTGTGTCCGACGCTGCCCCGCGAGAGATGAATGCGGGCGTCAAAAGCTGTATCAGAAGGGGGCACCAGGTTGGAACGAAAAAAATGCGATGAGGAAAGCGGACCACAGCGTAACGTGCAGCGGGCATGTAAAGTCCAAGAGGCGATGAATTCGAAGAAGGATATCCGGTGTGATAGGCAACTTGCGGCGAGGCTGGTGCGCTGTTATACGCTGTATTCCCCGAAGGACAAGGCGCAGTTTGAATGAGTCAAGTGAAGGTGTGGTCTTGGTGACGAAAAGATGCAGCAGCCGAACACCGTTGAGGTAGTTGCGAATAGATGCTGTGCTTGAAACCGAGCAAGCGAGGAACTGTGTGTAGCGAATAATCGTTCGTGTTGTGGCCGGAACTGGCTGGATGCGAAAGAAACGGCAGAAAAGGAAGAATGCACGCCATTGAATTGTAATGTTGCGCAATGAACCGGAAGCAAAAGCTGAGTGGAGTGAGTGGGACGCCTGGTGGTCCAGAGCAGCGAGCGGAGCTTGACTACCTGCAGAAGCGAAAAAGAAAGAAAAGCTACAAGTTACCAAGGATGAATAAACTGGAACGTTTCCTGAGGTACAACGACTTCTGAGATGCCAAAGTTTGACTGTAACTCTTCCACGCGAGACTTGTAAATGTCAGATAAATGTGAACGGCTTGGCGCGTCCACAACATTGCTCCGACCGGGGATGTGTACAGCCCAGAGATTGAATTCGAAATGTGCTTGGAAGTATGCGATCTCCCGCAAACAGCTGAGTTTGAAATCTGAATGGGTACGATGAGAAGTCCGAAAACGGGGACTTATAATTCGGTCTCCGTCCGTTCGTGCGTCTGTCCGGAGTCATATCTCAGAGTCCCTTGGACCGATTCCGTTCATTCTTTGCATGTGCCTAGTACTTTATGTGGGACATATGCACAGGCAGTGGTTTAGCGATTCGATTCAAAATGGCCGACTGGCAGCCATCTTGTTTTTTGAAAATGTTGTATTTTGGACATGCTTTGTCAGTTTTCATTCAAACTTGGTACATAGATTATACATGTTAGGATACATGTCCATGATGATTTATTTCAAAGATGGCTGACTGGCAGCCATCTTGTTTTTTGAAAATGTCGTATTTTGGACATGCTTTGTCAGTTTTCATTCAAATTTACTACATAGATCATACATGTTAGGATACATGTCCCCGACCGTCCATGAGTTCCTGAGTCTGTCCGTCCGTCCGTGTGTCCGTCTGTCCCTGCGTCAGTCTATCCAACGTCATATTTCAGAATCCTGTGGACCGATTTCGTTCATTCTTTGCATGTGCCTAGTACCTTATGTGGGACATATACACATGCAGTGGTTTAGCGATTTGATTCAAAATGGCCGACTGGCAGCCATCTTGTTTTTTGAAAATGTTGTATTTTGGACATGCTTTGTCAGTTGTCATTCAAACTTGGTACATAGATTATACATGTTAGGATACATGTACATGATGGATCAAAGATGGTCGACTGGCAGGCATCTTGTTTTTTGTTTTTTTATGCGGTATCTTGGACGTGCTCTGTCAGTTTTCATTCAAATTTGGCACATACATGTACTTTATACATGTTAGGATGCATATCCATGACAATTTGTTTCAAAATCTGGTCAAGGATGGCTGATTGACAGCCATCTGACTTTTTGACCTTACTACTATATTTCCACAATTTATGTACCATTTTCATTCGTATTTGGCACATACATCATACATATCAGTGTGTTTCATAATCAGATCAAAGATGGCTGAATAACGGCTGTTTTTATTTTGGCCATATTACTATGACACGAAACACGTGTTTTGATGTAAATAAACAATCTGTTGTATACGCCACTTGGAACTCAAGTTTCAAGGACACGCTCGCGACAACCCCTCCGCTTTAATATGACGAGCACAAAGAGAACTTAACGGGGACTGTGTCATTTTCAATGACTTGTTTGCAAGCGAAGCCCGCGCCAAATATGGGGCCAGAGCTTGAGTGCGACCACGACTACAAGCAATTCCAATGCATTGATAGACAAACCCATGTTGATGATGTGTTGTGGGAAAGGAGAGCGGAAGAACTGGGTAACTGAGACGCCGCCGCAGCCTGAAAGGCATGCGTCTGTGCACACAACAGTGTCTGGTGGGGACCAAGGTTGGGTGTGTATGATAGAAACGCCGTTATAGTCCTGTAAAAATGTCTTCCACCATAAGAGGTCTTTGCGAAACTCTGCGTCGATACGGGTGCGGGAATGTTTAGCAGTGAATGTGCGAAGCATGGGCAGCATGCGGGAAATAAACAAGCGACCCGGGCGAACGCAATTCGAGACATATAACAAGAGACCGATGAGACTTTGTAATTCTGTGCGGGAGAAGAGGAGCGATTGTCCCAGTTGGATAGCTCTTCATGATTTTGAGTGAGTTTGGCGATGGGTACGGCAATGGTCATGTTGACTGTGTCAAATTCAGAACCGAGAAAAGTCATAGTAGTAGCAGGAGCACATGCTTTAGCCACGGATTCTTGAAGGCCGAGCTCGTTTAGCAGATTTCCTAGACTCTCAAAAGCCACAGTAGCGTTGATTGGTAACTCGGTTGCGCCAAAATCGTCGATATAATTGATCACCTCGTGCCCTTGGTTGCGTAGGATGTGACGCACTGCATTGGTTGACCGTTGACACATTAAGGCCGCTGTGCGTAACCCGAAAGGTGGTGAAACGTCAAAGTAGTATTTCCCTGTCCAAGAATAGCCGAGAAGGTGGTAGTCTCCCGGATCCACGTAAAGTTGTCGGTATGCCCTGCTGAGGTCCCGTTTGTAAAGGAGGCAACCGGAACCAAGCGTACGGATGCGATCTAACATGGAGTTAACTGTTGGATATCTGAGCTTGTAATCATCCCCGATGTAACTGTCCCCTGGGATGCCGTTGTTGACCGAGTAGCCTTCTGGAAAACTTAAGTCCACGACCACGCGACGGGAAGATGAGCCCTTCTTGGCCACGGTCATTAATGGTGAGGTAATAAGCGGGCGAGACAATGGCGGAGTGTCGAACGATCCAACGGATGCGCCGAGAAATAGCTCCGATTCCAGAAAACTGTACACGTGCTCAGCGTAATGTAAAGCCGAGGTGTGATTCGTTGCGTGCGAAGTAGGAAGAAAGTCGCGCGAGTAGTTGATGGGCCAACCAAATTCTAAGAAGTCGCAGATGTCGTCGTCGTAATCGCGTAGAGAATGACGCCAACACTGAATGTTCAGACCGGAAGAGATCGGGATGCGACAACCTTGAAAGTTATAAAGGCCTGAAGCGGAGATTCTGCGATGTAAATCAACGTAATGCTGTGCAATGCTGCCATCAGTGTTAGAAATAATGTGATCTGGCGGTACAGAGACCGGACTGGGCGATGCTGACGAATGATCAGCTAATGATGGAGATGTTGTTGATGATGTTGTCAATGATGGGTGTGTAGCCCTCGACCTGCTTGTGTTGTGATGAAGTGTGGGGACGAAGTTGATATCGCTGAGGACCGCCTGCGATGTTGGCGCTTTGATCCTGCTTTATGTCAGTGTGGTTGTTGACTGACCGGTGAGAGCGGGGGATTCGAACTTGTTGTTATCGAAGACTGTGCTGCTGAGCTTGGGTAATGCCGTGTCCGTAAGTGACAACGGTGATGTAGCTGCTGGTGGCGTAGGTGTGGAGCCCCTGACACACATGTGATGACTGAAAGTGTTGGGTCAGACCCGGTGATGTTGTTGCTAACCGAATCGAGCAAAATAACGCTATCGTCCAGAGATACGTGTATAGGCGTTGATCTAACGGGGAGGTCACAAGTCGTTGACGTGGTGTCTGACGGCTACACGTGGAGTCATGAGGAGAATGGTTTATCGCGGTGCAGAGGTGACATGGACGTGCCTGACTTCTGTTTGCAGTCCTTTTCGCTGTGATTATTAAAACTATTGCGGGTAGCATAGCAATGATTGCAAATGTGTTTAAATTTGCATGGATCAAATGAGCAAGAACCTTTCTCATTGAAAGCTGTGCACACTAATACAGACGAACCGTCCGGGTTGGAGGTATTTCTGTTGCCGTTGTTTGTCGTCTGTTTCTGGGTGACTGATTTCAACTTGTCGGCTGAAAAATCGAAAAACAGTTCTTTCACGTCTGAGTAATTGCTGTCCCATGTACGTCTGTTATCATCGATTAAACAAGCCACTGCCGCGTGATAGCTCCGGACAATGGGCCATTTGTACAATGGTAGTTTAACAAACAAATCGTGCAGGAGACGTAACTGGCCCTTTTGTTCTGCTTTGGGCATGGATGGGTCCTGCAGTAAGAGTGTGTAGCCCTGTAGAAATTGTTTGAGTGATAAGTCGTCGTATTTCAGTTCATGTGAAGAAAAGAATGATGGAACAAACTGTTCTGGAGCTTTCAATAATAACCCGAACAGAAATGACTGGGCACGAACAGCGTGCGATGTAAACAGTGCATGTAAACAGAACGAAGCAAATTGGCTACAACAATCATGCGCAGTGAAGAAATGAAACAAACAACCGAAGCTTATGCAAATGGAAAGTATGCAAATGAATAATTAACAATTTTGAACTGCTTACAAAATACAACAATTCTTTTCTACGGAAAACATGGTGCAAATCAGATGACATGCTCAGTTATTTCCCTGTTGGGAACACTGCATCTATATTATAAATATAGTGTCACCTTCGTTGTTTTTTCCTTTTTTATACCATTGTGAATTTATCTGCAGAATAAGATATCACCACTTGAATGTGTGTCTCTGTGAACACATCAGGCTATACATATATATTTGTCTAGATTATCATCTCTAATGTTGGTACAAAGTTATTTTCACTGATTTGTCTTTTGCAGGGCATCTGGCAGCAAATATGAAATCAACCAACAGTATGTGCCTCATCTTAGGAATTTCCTGACAAAACCTCTGATACAAAATGAACAGGATGGCGTGAGAGACGTGATTGATTTACTGGACAGTTACGATCTTCAGAGAGAAGATTTTGAGAGTATTTTAGAAGTAGGACAATTTGCAGGAAGAAAAGACCCAATGAGTTTAGTCAATTCTAAAGTTAGTATACGTATCTTTATCGGTTATGTTGTGTTTCGTTTTGGCCCTGGTAAAAAAAATGGTAAAGAAGTGTGTTATGACCTGACCCATTCTCTTTCCCAGAGTTCCTTGCGGTTAGATCACCGATTTTTTTTTTTTTATTAAAGGGCTTTCTTGTTGATTTATTCCTACTGGAAAACAAGTTTTAAAGTAATGATAATGATTTTTCCGTAAATGCACTGTCAAGGGTGAAAGAGTTATAATTTACAAAAGAAAATAATAATTGCGGAATAACAGTTACTAAGGTGTTACTAAGTTCATCAAACTGACCGTCCTGTCGATTGAAATATAAAGAAACAATAGCACTTAGGGATATTGACGCCTAAATCGTCTTGCTGTCACAACGTTTGTGTTACGGAATCTAAAAACAGCCTGAATCTACAAACAATGCGTACACTTGGATGGCAATGTTTTGTTGGGTCTCTTTGGAAGTAGTGCCACTGTGATGCATCAATCAATCAACGACAAGCATAAGATCGCGTGGTGGCAGAGATATATTCATGCTTGGTAGATTGAACCTGATCATCATATTCTTTAGATGCAATCATAGATCTTTCCATGTTATGTATTACTTTTCATTCTGATCAAATGAATTATGTTGTAAAAAAAAACACCTGTTACCAATTAAACATTTGGTACAAACATGTATGCATGAATGATGATTCATGAGGGGGGTGGGGTAATTCATCTAGTGTCATTGTTTGGGACTTTGTTTAATCAACCCTTAATGTTTTGCATTCTGCAACTGTAGGTTAAAGCAGCATTTACACGGACTTACAACAAAGAAAGTCACATGGTACCATACTCGATGGTTGTAGCAGCTAAGAAGAAACGCGGTGCTGATACTGGGCTGGAAGATGACTTGCCAATAGATGGTGAGGGTGCTACCCAACCTGATGCAAGTGATGTGGAAAGTGATGAAGATATTACCCATGATGCAATGATTAAGGTGAGACATTTTCCTGTACTAGTACAGGTAGTTTTTAACTATAGAAAAATAGTCCAAAATGGGAACCTAATTTTGTCTGTCCAAAAGATAAGTTTGAATTGTGAATTTGTTGTGAATTTGACTATTCAAAAGTTGCATTATGACCGCTTACAAGAAATTTACAAATTTGTCCACTATTTCATTAGCATGCACACACATTAAATTGCATGTTTACTGCTACAAGAAAACCATGGTAAAGACACACCCACATGGTTTGCATATTTCCTTAGAAACATTATCATCTTTTTATATTTCAGAGTAATTAAATTATTAAATTTTCGTCATTGCTTTTTTACAGACCAAAAAGCCAGGTTCTAAAGCTGCTAAAAGTACTGCAGCTAATAAGAAACCCACTGATGGCAAAGGTAAAGGCAAGGGGAAAGGAAAAGGCCGTGGTAAAGGAAAATAGTGATCTTGTAGATTTGGAGGCCTTACTCATGTTAGCAATTGTTTTATGTAAATAAAGATTGTAAACCTCACACTGAGGACTGTAAGCCCCACCTGAAACATTGAAAACCCCACACTGGGCATTGTAAATCTCGCACTGAGGATTGTAACCCCAACACTGGGCATTGTAAATCTCGCACTGAGGATTGTAAACCCCAACACTGAGCATTCTAAATCTCGCACTGAGGATTGTAACCCCAACACTGAGCATTCTAAATCTCGCACTGAGGATTGTAACCCCAACACTGGGTATTCTAAATCTCGCACTGAGGATTGTAAACCCCAACACTGAGCATTCTAAATCTCGCACTGAGGATTTTAACCCCAACACTGGGCATTCTAAATCTCGCACTGAGGATTGTAACCCCAACACTGAGCATTCTAAATCTCGCACTGAGGATTGTAACCCCAACACTGGGCATTGTAAATCTCGCACTGAGGATTGTAACCCCAACACTGGGCATTGTAAATCTCGCACTGAGGATTGTAACCCCAACACTGGGCATTCTAAATCTCGCACTGAGGATTGTAACCCCAACACTGGGCATTGTAAATCTCGCACTGAGGATTGTAACCCCAACACTGGGCATTCTAAATCTCGCACTGAGGATTGTAACCCCAACACTGGGCATTCTAAATCTCGCACTGAGGATTGTAAACCCAACACTGAGCATTCTAAATCTCGCACTGAGGATTGTAACCCAACACTGGACATTGTAAACTAAACTCTAAGATGATTGTATACTGTTTAATATGAGAATTGTAAACTCCACTTCACGAGGCTTGAGAATTCTCCACTGAGCTTTGTAAATCCAAAAGATGGTTATGGATACTGTAATAAGAGAATTATAAACCTCAACTGTAAACCCCACATTGAGAACTGTAAACCCCACATTGAGAACTGTAAACCTTACATTGAGAACTGTAAACCCTTCATTGAGAACTGTAAACCCCACATTGAGAACTGTAAACCCTTCATTGAGAACTGTAAACCCCACATTGAGAACTGTAACTGAGGATTTTAAACCCAAAATATTGGGAATTGTAAACATACAATTGTGACCTTCCACTATAACAATTGTACTCTTTATCACTGAGAATTTCACTGATCTCTATCAAGCCCAGGTTATTTGAGAATATTTAAAACAAATTATCTATCAGTTTGGAAATGTTGTCACTAAGGAGTTAAACTCAAAAATATATTTTGTAGATTGTAAATTCCACTCATTTACATAATTGATTAGAAGCAATGCATGTATTAACATGCTGGAATTGTAGACTGTAAACAAGTTTTCTTGTTTTTCAATCTGACCACTGTCTGGAAATAAATGGTTCCAGCCACTACTTGTCTTGTTAATGTATCATCAATGTCAATTCACCATTGTTGTCTGACACCATATGATCTTTAAAGGAATGTTCCCAGGTGAAAGAGCTCCATAAATGAAGGAGAGTGCAACTTACAGTTATTTTTATATCACTTTTCATTCTCTATATATTCAACTTTTCATAAATGCAGTCGGCCATCTTGATTCTACAGCAAGGGATTATGAGTAAAATGTGAGATCACATTTTGTAAATTTTACAGTACATTTCACCACCATTTTGTACCATACAGTTTTAGGTTTTGAGCAAAAGGTGTTTACATTTGTATCAGCATTTCACTTTGGAAGGAGCAGACTGTACAATAGTGCAGTGATTAATTGAGTTAGAAAACTGGGATTATGGATTCACCTCAATGCGTCTGTCCGATCTTCCGTCTGGACTGGAATACCTCAGCCAATCACATGCAAACGTTACACACAAATGTATCTTAGGATACATATGCATGTCCATTCGTTTTTACACATTGGTAATTTCAAAATGCTGACCCAGTATATGTATGCTGCAGTGGCCATTTGCGTTATTCATACTCAAAAATGCATATCTGCATGTACCAACTCTGAAAGTTGTTGTTTCAAGATTCCAGGAAATCGCTTTCTGTGCCAAACACATGGCTGCACTTCATGTCAACAAAACTTTATCCATATCCTGACGACTTCAGAAATCAGCAGGAAGACCATTATTGCACATCATTGTAAACAAATTTATTGTTTAAAATTTTCTCAGAAGTCAGTGTTCGACACACTACTTGGCATAGTCTACCCAGTGTCATAGCAGTGTCTCATTCCACTCTAGTTTTGTAGGATTGAGTTCATTCATGAAAGCCACAAGCAGCTGTCAGAATAGAACTACTAAACTTGTTAGTATTCTGAACTCTGCGGTATGGGTCACTGTTTGGGAAAGGCTGAGATGGACCCTGCAAAGTTTACCCACCCTCAAGTAGTGATCAACTTGGGGTGGAGGTCGGAGCAGGATCCATCAACTCCGCATTTGAAACTGGTTACAGACTATTTGAATATAGGAACCATCTCATGGACAAAAACAAACATTCTGGAGTTGTTAGCTCTCAGAAGGGTGCTAGTTTAGTACTTTATGAGCTAGAAACAGTGATATGCACTCATGTCTACAGTAATCAAGATTTGATGATTAAATAGCTACTTGCAGTAGTCCAAGCATGTTCATCTTGTAGTGAGCTAAGTTAAGTACTTGATCCAGCGAGTAACCTGCCCACCACTGAAGGCCAACAAGCCTGAAGAAAATGACCGGAGGAAGGATACACCCAGAACAAGCCAGACCGAAGGTTATTTGGGGTTCAACAATGATCACATTCTGCAAATTCAGCAGTCAGAATACACTTTATAGGGAACAGGATAGGTCATTGCAAACAAATGAGATTATTTATCCCACATAAGCTCCACATGTTTGAGAGGATGGCGAATCAACTCTGGGCATTGTAATATGCTTTGCTCAGATACTAGGTCTGTGCTGAGGCCTGTGTACGAGAAGAGGTGCAAAAGAAGCTTTGAAATTTTCCAAAAGATTGTATGATATACCCTGGTTATAAAATGGTCTACTTATTGATGAAAGACAACTAAACGTACAAAAAATGGTGAATTCACTATTCACTCTGCTGATGTAATGTTTTCCATATCCAAATTATCACATGTGAGCTTGTTGCTTCCATGCGCAAAGCAGTGGGAGCATTGTGGTTCCCTTCTCTGTGTATGTGTGTGGTACATCTATTTCATCCGGTTGCATCTTAAAAATACTTAGACCACTGAAGCTTGACAGTCATCTGAACATTTGGTAAAGTTTTGGTGCATTTACTTACTCATTAATTTCGTTTTTACCATGATTGTTCAATTGAAAGAACTCCCACAATGCAACAGACTGAGCATAATTCAACAGATGTTTGAATGTAGTAATGAGGACCTGTCAGACTAATAAAGTAAGAAAAATGATTCATGAACCCGTACAACAGTTCAAGCTGATGGTTGTACACTTATCAGTAAAGCAGATGGTTTTGTAATTGACTTCTGTGTAAAAGCACACAATGACAGTCTTTGTGGTTAGTCTGTGTATCTGTGTATGTATGTGTCTGCTCCACTGATATCTACCAATTATCAGATTTCAATGACACTCGGCTCATAGATACATCGTTTGCATAATAATTAGGTTAATTAATAATTTTAAGCATTTTTATTTATTTATATAAAATTTGATACATTTATTAGTTTTTGAATGTTAATTACCTTATTTGTTTAATAATTCTTTTTTTCTCAACTTTTTACGCGATTTTAATGAATACATAGATGATTTGGAATAATGAACTCTCTTGATTAGGTTGTTGATGAAATAGGTGCATAATAATAACCTAATTATCATAATAATAATTAGATAATTTTCTCAATTTTTTTCTCAACTACTTAACAAATACCAACTTGACAGATAAATGGTCTGAGATAATTCACATACCTGATTAGTTTGCAGGTTGCAGTCTTAATTTGCATATTAATTAGCTAATTTTAGGCACCTCATGTTTTTTATTTAGACTTGTTCATATTAATAATCTAATTTGCATATTAACAAGCCTATTTAGCTTTTCCTAACCACTCAACAGATTTTAATTAAACTTATTTAAAAATATTTAGTTTAAGGTTAAATTATGTGCTTACTAACTACCCAATTTCCGCAATTAACGAATTTATAAGTGTTCCACAAATATCTCAGCATGCATTTGGATAGTCCACAGATCTGATTACTTCACGTTTGAAATCAATGTATATGATTTATCCACCTTGTATTAATAAATTCATGTGACCTAATTAATATGCATAAGTGTAACATCTCAAGCACTACCACAGATGACAACCAACCAGTGCTATAATAAGGTCAATTGACAAAAGATAGAACTAACATACCATATGTCCATATATGGTAATGTAACCTCATTAATATGCACAACTGTTATATCAGACAAAGTCTGTGGTCAAAATAAGACATATTTCAACGACCTTGCATGAAATAAATGCAATTTCTGCCTCATGTAAATTAGAAATGCTTTTCTAATATAAGAAATACAGTATTTCTTATTTGTACTTCATGCCTCCAACATCATGGGAGCTCTTTCTAAGTTCCTTTGATCTGTTTTAATGTATTTCGATATGATTATTCTAATGTTCACCCAACAGCAGTTGACATACCATTCCAGATTCTCGAAGCTTATTGTCTATGTGTGACTTTGATATTTTCGAGCTGTTTGAACTATATGTCCACATATGTTGAGGTGACATTATTTACTTATCTGTCCTGTCATGGAAAATTATGGTAGTGACAATACAGAAAAACAGGACAAGAGCAATTAACTAATTACACTATATTTATTTCATCGAATATATGCATGCACAAAATAAATCACAGAGCTGATAATTGATCCACCCTAAAACACCACCACACCTTACGCTTGTTTCATAAACTTCAAACAATTCTAGTTAAAACGTTAATTGACCCTTCACTTTTCCTATACACACCTACAACGAATTCAATACATTATAACCGTTTATTCTGTAAATACGTTCTTAATTTGTAAATTATTTAACAATTATAGTTTAATTTTACTAATCTAATCTTTCAATAACGCTTGAATATGGTTCCCAAACACAAACCAAGTGCTTGATAAAACTTTGGTGTAACTTGTTGTGTATTGTATTTCTTGCATGTATACACATATATACATATACACTTTAGTTGTAACCAAGGCCAGTTTATAACCACTGAAAGTTGGTCGCAACTACTTAAAAATATTCAACACCCACACACATTAATTAATAAACTTTAAATTAATAAACAGTGTCGTGTAATGCAATGTGAATTATTTGAATAATGTATTCGTGCATTTATCAATATTATTCATATTTAATTCTGGTAACTTTCTTCTATTTCAAAGGCTAGTCAGACTCAGGAGCATTATATCTACAACTATTTATGTATATTTCTTCTTGTTTATAGTATTACAGCATAATTCACTTCTCTGACCAAGGAAACTATAATGAAGCCACAGTTGTAGGTTCCGGAGTAGTCTGGGCAGCCACAGTTGTAGGTCCCAGGGTAGTCTGGGCAGCCACAGTTGTAGGTCCCAGGGTAGTCTGTGCAGCCACAGTTGTAGGTCCCAGGGTAGTCTGGGCAGCCACAGTTGTAGGTCCCAGGGTAGTTTGGGCAGCCACAGTTGTAGGTCCCAGGGTAGTCAGGGCAGCCACAGTTGTAGGTCCCAGGGTAGTCTGGGCAGGCACAGTTGTAGGTCCCAGGGTAGTCTGGGCAGCCACAGTTGTAGGTCCCAGGGTAGTCTGGGCAGCCACAGTTGTAGGTCCCAGGGTAGTTTGGGCAGCTACGGTTGTTGGTCCCAAAGTAGTCTTGGCAATTGAAGTTGAAGGTCCCAAAGTGGTCTGGGCAGCTTCAGTTGTAGGTTCCAAAGTATTCTGGGCAGCTTCAGTTGTAGGTTCCAACGTATTCTGGACAGCTTCAGTTGTAGGTTCCAACGTATTCTGGGCAGCTTCAGTTGTAGGTTCCAACGTATTCTGGGCAGCTTCAGTTGTAGGTTCCAAAGTATTCTGGGCAGCTTCAGTTGTACGGTCCAAACTAGTCTGGGCAGCTTCAGTTGTAGGTTCAAACGTATTCTGGGCAGCTTCAGTTGTAGGTTCCAAAGTATTCTGGGCAGCTTCAGTTGTAGGTTCCAAAGTATTCTGGGCAGCTTCAGTTGTACGGTCCAAACTAGTCTGGGCAGCTTCAGTTGTAGGTTCCAACGTATTCTGGGCAGCTTCAGTTGTAGGTTCCAACGTATTCTGGGCAGTTTCAGTTGTAGGTTTCAACGTATTCTGGGCAGCTGCAGTTGTAGGTTCCAAAGTAGTCTTGGCGGCAGCAGCTGTGCGCCCACCATTGGTTACAGGAAAGGTGAATGCAGGCATATCAGTTAATACAGGTGGTTCAGTAGTAGGGAAAGTGACTGGGGGCAAATCAGTATATTCTTTTGTTGTTTGTTGTTTCTCAGTAGTTTTTAATGTTGTTATACTTTCTGTTGTTGGCGACTCTGTTGTCACTATGGTTGTATAAATGGCCTGCGTTGTTTCTGGTGGTTCTGTTTCATACTCAGTTGGTTCTGGTGGTTCCTCTGTTTCAGACTCTGTTGGTTCTGGCGGTTCCTCTGTTTTAGACTCAGTTGGTTCTGGTGGTTCCTCTGTTTCAGACTCTGTTGGTTCTGGTGGTTCCTCTGTTTCAGACTCCGTTGGTTCTGGTGGTTCCTCTGTTTCAAACTCCGTTGGTTCTGGTGGTTCTTCTGTTTCAAACTCCGTTGGTGCTGGTGGTTCCTCTGTTATCTCTGTCGGGGCTGTTTCTTCCGTTGTTTTCCCAGCAACTATGTCCCCAAATAATGCAATTTCGGTGGTTAGCTCAGTGGTAAGCTCAGAGGTAGGCTCTAACTCTGTGATGCTTGTAACGGTATAGGTCACTGTCATATTTGAAATTACAGTAGTGGTTTCTGTTGAATAAACACGTACAACACGTTGTCAATATTGTCTTGTAATTTGTATTGTTCATAGTACTATTTTAACACTTCTTGCGGTATAATATATGTCATATCACTTTGTAGTGTAAGTTTTCAAATATTTGCCTTCCATATAGAGAGTATGAGAATTAATCATATTCTATATTTACCTATTGGTGTTATGTCAATATTTGTTAATGAATTTCTAACTTGGTACGGACGTTTTGGTTACAAGAATTTATATATCCATAATATCAGTGGAAGTGGTTGTTTTCATACACGTTATTACGACATAACCGGACTGAAATTGTCTAGAGTCATTAAATATTATTTAATGTTTTTCATTTTGTGATATCTTAATTCCCTAGTTCTTGTACATAATTTGGATAAAAAATTCTATTTCGATTTCTTCTTAAAACAGCTTGCCCTGATACTTTTCTTTGTAGATACCTTTGATGACCCACTTAAAGACTGGAATACCCTTTGTTATTGTACTGATTTTCTTCCATTATTTTTTCGCACAATGTTTATCATGTAGTTGTAGTTCAATTTGACATAGTTCATATTTAAAGATAACATATATTGGTCTAGTGGTTGGTTTTAACCGTAAATTTAAAGAAAATACAGGAAGTGATAAATTGTTCATGCTTCTGAGGCATCGGATAATTATGGGTACTACTAATATCGTGAATAAAATATATAGTGACATTTTCACAATAATTAATCGAAACCAACAAAAATCTTCTTCAAATCTGCTCAGGAAATATGGTGTATCGTACTTCTAAATGGTATAAGTGATTTTTGATGAGTCTTGTTATTTTATTGTAGTTTGAATCCCTACATATCACATACTTATACTTTGGGCTGAATTTGCATAGCCTTATACTTTCTTCTTTAACTTCTTCCTATATCAATTGTCAAATCACATTATTGATTTACATTGTCGACTTTACAAATGAGTTGTGATTTCATGAATATTGCCAAATTGGATCACCTATTACATCAAGTAAAAGAAGTAAATTGTGATTCTCAACTTTTCCTGTTTTGATACTAATTGCAACAACTTTTCTGCTTGTCATGCATTGAGACACATTTTCAAATACTTAGCACAAACGTATCATTGATTTTCTACTTTCAGAAAAGCAATCGTATATCAGTTTTCTTGCCATACTTTTTTGTGCACTGGAGACAACACCCCACGTCCAAATATACAAATCTGTTTCTATATAACTTCACCATGTATTTATACGGAATGAATTCATGAAATATCTCATGTGTAAGTGTTTGATGTCATAGGCTCTTTGTAGAATCTTGATTGCTCGATAATATTTTGAGAAATGTTTTCTATAAGAGCAGTGTGGTACCTAATTTGTATTCAATTAATGAATTAATTATTTAGGTTAACTAAATAAAATAAACAACTGCTGTAATCCTCGTACTTGAAAACTGTATTATACTTGGCTAAAATTTGATTAACGTTTTGTTCTAAACAATATACAAATTAAAAAAAGAGACATTTGCTCGTTTTTTTGTCGTTGTCATAATTTTATGGTCTATTCAAAATATTCGTTATCATTTCGATAAAAATAATATTTTTAATGACAATTTCCAAGTGTATAAAAATTTGAAATGTACCATATTTGCATATTTGCAATATTAGAAATGCATATAAACATGTCTTTGTTGTATTAAAATATGCCTACAAATAATCAAATTAGGTATGTGATTAGTTTATTTGGTGAAAATAACACCAATTTCATATTTTTTGTCAATACGTTTGTAATTGTTGGTCTCAATAATAACACTACGATAAAGACGTTTTCGGCATAGTGGAACTCTTTCGTTTTTTGGGAGAAAAAAATCTGAAAAAAACCTGATTTTTATAAAATATTTCAGAAATTTATATTAAGAAATGTATTCTCTATGCACCCATAAATAATTTTCATAATTACCGATTATACAAGGAAAATATATTTCGCTATATGACTGAAAGAAGCTGAATGAAACTACAAACTAATATGTAGTGTGTATGAACAATAACTTTACGATTTTACTTGGTAAAAATACTGTTTTTTTCGCATAAAAACGAAAGAATTGCACAATGTCGAAAACTCCTATTTATTTCGGGTAACAAAATACCCTAACATCTATAAGCAACGTGTTATATGTGGTGTGGAACAATGATACTGATCCAGTGGTGTGTAGCTTTACTCTGAACAATAATGAAACATGATATTTCTGTACCTTCATTCTTTTTCTTGTTTGAAAGCACACCGCCAATGATACCACCAATAATTCCGAGAACAACGAAAACAATAACTATCACAATAATGATAACTTTGATGTCACCTGGAGATGCATTTCGTCCCTTGAATAAAAAAATAAGTATATTTAAAAAACGAACTTTGCGAATAAAATTTGTGTCATGTGTCGAAATCATGTTAACCAAAGTGTATATACATATCTTTATATTTATCTGTAAAATGATATATTCAAATTATTTCCCCTCTGGTAATCTCTAATTGTATCAGAGGGTATTGTTGTGCTGTATAATGGCTGGAATTAATGTGAGGGTTGACTGCATTGCAATATTAAGAACTAGCAGCTTGTTATTACTTCTCCCTTTGTCATTGGTCTGTGCGGATTGGCACATTTTGGCATATAAAGTGTTCATCAAAACATGGCGGCCTCCTATGTAGAGATGTGTTTGTTGTACTTGTATAATTTTCAGTAAGGACCCATTTTATAATGTTTAGGGCTAGTAACGTTCAATTCAGTCCTGTATTGCCTGAGTTCAATGAGATAAATATGTTTTTGTGTGATTTATACAGTCACAGCTTATTTCTGTGACTTTTCTCAATGTCACTTCTGACACAATTGTGTTGTTCTGTATCTTAATTAGTACATGTTAATTTGGTGATGTCATGTCATTCAGACAGTATTTTGAAAGTTTAATTATTATATATTATAACGCCATTTGTTTACGCGAGTCAGCTGTCAATCTTCTCCATATATATAGGTAGTGGTATATAAATACACAAAATGATATGGTTATATTTGGGACCGTATTCTTGTTCTTTTACACTGATCAAATACGTATACACTTCTTTATAGACGTTTTTTCAGAATGTTCAGTAGTGTTCACAGTAGTGTAGTGTTTTTGATGTGGATTTCGGCTACTTGCGAGAGATCCTCTAACATTATTTTCTAATGACACAAGGTCAGACTAGGACAATTGAAATAAAATTCCCTGGCCAATTGACACATACCGAAGATGAATCTGTAGGAGTTCAATAAAGTTTTGCTAGTTGGAAAAAAATATTTCCCGAGTTTATGTTCAGCGTCGAAGAAAAACGAGGTGGGCGTTCTTTTGATATTTTGTGTCGTGTAGGTTATTGCAGCCACTTTAGTATTCTATTTCTAGTGATGGTTTTTTTCATAAATATTTGTTATTGAAATATTGAACTGTTAGTTTTATAGTTTTTAAATATGGTAATTCAGTATTGTGATCACGTATTCGATAGTGCAATATTTGTTATTCAGTTTTGCACTCGAACGCTTGTGGTGTTTCTACAACATATTTAATATTTGCCTAAGCGTACTAGTATCAAATCTCATCTAACCAGTAATTATAGAATATAATACTAACCTTTGGTAATTGTATTTTTTTAAATATTTATTTTCTACTATTCACCAGAATAAAATGTGAAGGTAAAAAGAACGTGTCCTCTGATTGCGTCTACCTCAGTGTATTTTTTCGAATATTTAATATATCAAAATGGAAAAAGATAATGATAATTTTATTTTTACAATTTCACATTATGTACATATGTAAGCGTTATACTCGGAAGAAAAACAAAACAAAGTAATTAAAAACCAATGAATTGTATACGGTATGCTGAATATAATACATTACCGACCACGTCTTTTGATTACTATTTTTTTTTACTTTGACGACAGCATCGTTCCGTGTGAGAAATGTCACGGATTACAATATGCAAATTGTAATATGTGTGTCCCTGACATATACATACACCTTCATAATATAATATAATATAATATAATATAATATAATATAATATAATATAATATAATATAATATAATATAATATAATATAATATAATATAATATAATATAATATAATATAATATAATATAATATAATATAATACAATCGGGTGAACGCGGTGCTTTTCAGCGCTCCCCGATTTTCTGCCTGTTTTGCGTTTTTGCGCTCGTTGTGCGCCCGTGTTTCTACACAGCTGTATATATAGTGTGTCTACCTTTTACGTGAGTAATTTATAGTTGTTGTTTTCGTTATTATTGTGGGTTTTGGAGTGTTTTTGCCTTTGCCTTGGCAAGGTGGTCGGCAACCAAGATGGCTGCCGCTCACACAAGGCCACCGTCAACACCAACAGGTCACCTTACTAGAAACCATGCGGTACGGTGTGAAAACATTGATGGCATTCCTGTTGAAACTTATGTGGAGTCGGTTGCAGATTTAGTCGGGGCCGGTAATATTGTGGCTGCATCCCGTATGAACCGATCGGTTGTTGTCTTTTTAAATAAGGTTACATGGGTCGACATGGTTTCTGCCGCTGGCCTTGACATTGGAGACCTCCATGTTTCTGTTGAACCTCTTGTCCGCCCCTCTACAAAAATTGTGCTATCAAATGTTCCCCCTTTTTTACCTGACAATTTTATTACAGATGCCTTAGCTAAATACGGGCGTGTCATGAGCGCGGTGCGAGCGATCCCACTCGGGTGCAAAAGACCAGCACTGAAACATGTAAAGTCTTTTCGCCGCCAAGTTTATGTATATTTAAAAGATCTCAATATCAATGGTTTATTGCCTATTACTTTTCAAGGTCAGACATATAATATTTACGTTTCGTCTGACGAATTGACGTGCTTTTCATGTAACATGAAGGGACATACACGTAAAACTTGCCCAAACTCTCAAACAACGAATATGCAAATGATGAATGATGAAAACAATAGTGCTCAAAATAGCACTCAAACAGACTCTCAACAGGTGAATGTAGCAACTAATTTAAATTCCCCTGACACATTGCACGACAAAGACGATGACATAACTGATATAATTAACACCCAAGCACCAGATACTGAGATAAACAATCATGAGACCGATGGTACAACAGATAACATTGAAATTGAAACTGAAATGAATACAGATTCATCCAAATATATGAGC
This sequence comes from Saccoglossus kowalevskii, assembly GCF_978046115.1. NCBI lineage: Eukaryota > Metazoa > Hemichordata > Enteropneusta > Harrimaniidae > Saccoglossus > Saccoglossus kowalevskii. Next base: position 27,353,521 of record NC_140654.1, read on the forward strand.
AAAAAGCGCACGCGCTCTAGATCACCAGTTCATAGAGAAGAACAAAATAATGACCAGTTAAATGACGAAAATAAATGTGAACCCAGTTCTAAAAAGCGTAACGATGAAAATGCAATCGAAATTGTTGAACAAAATTGTCCGATTGATGAAGAGAGGGTACGAACCCCTACTTCCCCTTCCATTGCACCACCATCGCCTCCCCCACCCCCTCCACCCCACAAACCCTTTCCCCACGTATATGCCAATGTAACAGTGTGCACTCCAAAGCCACAGCCCGAGCTTACGGAGTCGGCCCCATTTCCATCATCTCCCTCACTTGAGTTCACAGTTGAATCCCCGCGCGATTCGCCGCTATCCGAACTCCCCATTGATTTAAGTGGTTTAACTGATCAATCACAAGACCTTTTCAGCACACCTATGTCACAAAATAAAACCGCTGATGATATGGAGGAAACTGCCAGCGAATGTAGTGAGAATGAGGGGTCTATCATTTCAAATGTTTCAACATGTACTGATAACAGCGAATCAACAATATCAAACGCTAATATCAAAACCTTTTTAGTGTCTACACTTCACTCACGTAGATTTATAGACAAGTGTTTTGAATTTTGCCCCAATCTTAAAATATTGGTTCGACATCTGATAAACTACCGCAATACCACGCAGTTGAACACATCTGATAAATCGCGCATGCACAGACTCATTAAAAAAATTAAACAGCAAATCAAAACGGGTAACTTTATCGCTGATTTTTAATTTCCCTTGTTATGATGGCAAACACAATTACATGCGCAACTTACAATGTCAATGGTTGCCGGGACGCCCTCAAACGGTACAGTGTTTTCAATTATCTCAAGCGTGACCATCCCTGTAATATTTATATGCTACAAGAAACGCACTCTCTTGTCTCCGATGAAAATATTTGGAAACTTGTGTGGCGTGGCCTTGGTATTTTTTCTCATGGCACTGTTAATCGTGCGGGGGTGGCTATTTTGTTTTCGCCAGGAGCAACTGTGAATATTTTATCACAATCTGAGATCATGCCTGGGTACGTGTTGCACGCTCATGTTCAAATTAATGAAAATCTTGTTCACATTATTAATGTCTATGCACCAATTAATGGCGCTGAGCGTGTGGAATGCTTCACTAAAATTGAACAATTCATCAGTTCTCTAAATATTGACCCAGTAATCATGGGAGGCGATTTTAATTGTACTACTGAACCCGACATTGACCGTAATAGAGGGACTGAACCGAACATGCGCACTGCAAAGCTCCTCAAATCTGTCCTGAAGCATCACAAACTGTTTGATGCATGGCGCCAATACCACGGGAACACATTAAACTTTACTTGGGGGCGTGGTGGTACGCTTGTGCGCCTTGATAGGTTTTATGTCAGCAAATGTATGCGTGGGAAAATTAAGAATATTGACATAAGCAATGGCGCATTAGCTTTTTCTGACCATTCCCTTGTCCACATCAACATCGCCATTGGTGACAGTAAAAACAAAAGTCCAGTGTGGTGTATGAATACAGAAATTCTGCGCGATGAAGTGTATGTGGCAATCTTAACTGATTTTTGGGCGAAGTGGCAAACACTTCGAAATAATTATATAAATATACAGACATGGTGGGATATTGGCAAAAATAAAATAAAGTTACTCACACAACAGTATTGCACACTCAAACAAAATAAATACAAAACCGAAAAACAAGCATTGGAAATGGAAATTAAAACCATCGAACGTTGTACTGCACACGATGCACCGCTCTTAAACAGTTACACTGAAAAGAAAAAACTTCTCGCACGCCTTGTTCAACGTGAACACAAAGGCAGTGCTACGCGTGCGCGACATCAGTTTTTAAATGAAAGTGATGTTTGCAATTCCTTCTTTTTCCAGTTAGAGAAAAAGAAGGGAACCAAAAAGGCGATCTTTCAGTTGAGGCACCAGGATAATACTCTTACTGAAAATCAAACTGAAATACGGAAAATCATACACACCTTTTACAATAACCTGTATACACCTGATAACATTGACATTGAAGCTCAAAATAGCCTCCTTGAAGGGCTACCTCAACTAAATGAAACAGATCGTGATGACCTTGACAAACCAATCACGTTTGACGAACTGAGTGCCACGGTCAAACTACTTCCCCATGGGCGTACTCCCGGTATCGACGGAATACCAAACGAATTTTACCAAACTTTTTGGCATATCATTGGAAGTGATCTGTGCGATGTATTTACTGCTGCCACAAACGAAAATGTGCTCCCCCTATCCTGCACAAGGGCCGTGGTCACTCTTCTCCCTAAAGAAGGTGACGTTACCAACGTAAAACACTGGCGACCCGTGAGTCTGTTATGTAGCGATTACAAAATGTTCACTAAATCGCTTGCATTGCGTTTGCGCGGTGTTTTAGGCAGCATTATTCATCCAGACCAAACTTGCAGCATACCAAACAGGCATATTCACGACAATATAAATCTACTTCGTGACAGTATTGACTATGCCAACTTAACTAACTCGCCCCTGGCTATTGTTGCCATTGACCAGGAAAAGGCATTTGATAGGATACATCACGGATACCTCTTTAATACGCTTCGTGCCTTTGGTTTTGGTGACCGTTTCCTTTCTTACATTCGCCTCATGTATACCAATGCCCAGTCCCTGGTCCGCGTTAACTGCGCCCTTACTACACCCATCACAGTGGCCCGTGGCATTAGGCAGGGGTGTTCAATGTCCACTGCCCTCTACGTCATTGCCATTGAACCACTACTTCATAAAATTAGGAATGATGAAAACATTGAAGGGTTGGTTATACCTCACAGCAAAAACCAACGTTCTAAACTCACCGCTTACGCCGACGACGTGGAATTTTTCATAACTCGCAAGCAGGATTTCAACTTACTAAGTCGCTGGTTACATGTCTACGAGCTTGCGTCAAACTCTAAAATCAATCTCGAAAAATCAGAAGGGTTATGGGTAGGTAGCTGGCGCAACATCACCTACTCCCCTCTCAATATAACATGGAACAGCGAGGGGTTGAAACTGTTGGGTGTTTATCTTGGGAATAATCTAACTTATACGAATCAGAACTGGGCTGAACTTGTTGCAAAAGTAAATAATAAGATCAACTTCTGGAATCATTTTGTTTACAGCATGTCTTACAGAACGCGCGCTCTTATCATTAATAATCTGATTTCATCGCAGTTAATGTATCGCTTTAATAGCCTTGTGCCGCCATCGGACGTAGTTCTGAAGGTACAGAAAATGCTGCTCGACTTCTTTTGGCAAGGGCGACATTGGGTATCTGCTGCAACACTGTACCTCCCCTTGGAAAGAGGTGGACAAAATGTTACACATCTTCCAACACGCATAAGTACTATGCGACTTTCCTATATTCAAAGATATCTATATAATAACCATGACCACCCCTGTTTTAAGTTCACAGACTACTTTTTTATGCAAGCGAGCAATATGTCATATGCAAGTCAACTTCTATGCACCACTATCAAAGCACCTTTACAAAGATTGCCATTATTTTATTATGAGCTCCTCCAGTGTTGGAAATCTGTAGAGAAAGTGCGTAAGTTCAATGATAATAACGTAACTGATATTCTTAATGAGCCACTGTTTAACAACCCACTCATCATACATCCCATACGAAATGAGCCTTTTGCGCTCAGACATTTTGTTGACGCGGGAATAACCAAAGTATGTGATTTGGTATCAGAAACGAATAAAACTTGGTTGGAGGCCGCTGATATGTCGGATAAAATTAAAATCCATTCCGAGCGTATTCTCCATCTCAGTATCAAGGTCATTCACGATTCTATGCCTACCAAATGGAAAGATACTATCAACACCTACTTCAAAGGGAATGGGAAGTGTAATCAACCTCTTTCACATCATAGCTTTGAACTGCACTTTTCTGATGAACTAAATTTGCCACTATATAAGTTTGAAAAAGGCGCAATCTATAAATATCTAATACGTGTCCAGTCAATAACACAACACTTACAAAAACTTGACACTGTTTGGCGGGACATCCTTAGTCTGCCTGAAAGTGCTAAACCCAACTTCAAGGATTGCTATGAAACACCAGTCATTAACAAATATGGGGATCTGCAGTGGCGTATTGTCCATGGTGCCTTTCCAACGGGGAGATTTCTGTTCAAAGCTCGTTTGAACAATTCAGATAAATGTCCCTTTTGTGATGAAGTTGACACACTTCAACACATTTTTTATGATTGTCCATCAAATAGCGCCTTACTCCATTATTTTAATAACATCGCGTCGCGACTGCTTCAACCAGATTTTCGCATTCCGATTTGGTGGTTCACTATTTTACCACCCCATCGCTCAAAACACTTTATGTCGAGCAAGGCACAAGGTTTATTTTGTTTCTTAGCGTGCATGGCTAAGGTTGAAATTCATGTCAGCCGTCGTAATAAAAGGCAAAACAAAGGATCGAGTGAGCCTCTGGACATTTTTATTCAAAGTATTAAGTCGAGGCTTGAAACAGAATATGAATGTTTCCGGATCATGAACCAACTGCCTGAATTTGAGATTATGTGGACGGTAGAGGATGCACTATGTAAAATCGAGGATAACACACTTCGCATTCTACTGTAAACATGGCAGGTACGATCTATTTAAAGCAGGAAGTTGCTTTGTCTTGTTGTTAAACATCGATACAAACGAACATCATTGTATTTACAAACTTAGTACACGCACAGGAGCCAAGAGTTTTGTCCTCTTGGTGGGCTATCATTGCACACACTTACAGCAGCGCATATATGTTTTATGTTACTTGTTCTGTGTTTTAAATGTTTTGATTTTCCCTTGGAATTTGGCAGGGGGGTTGGTACCCCCTTAAGTGCGAACCGGTGTCACCGGCCTGCCTACGGGGTTCCAAGGTGTTTTTGTACTGTTACGTGATCGTCTTTTATTTTATTTTACCCGTGAACCAAAAAGCATAATATAATATAATATAATATAATATAATATAATATAATATAATATAATATAATATAATATAATATAATATAATATAATATAATATAATATAATATAATATAATATAATATAATATAATATAATATAATATAATATAATATAATATAATATAATATAATATAATACAATACAATGCTCACCCTCTTATTTTTACGCCCAGAACTTGACTTGAGTAAGCTACAAACGGTAAACAAATTAATGCAATAAATTAGAACTTACGATTTAAGTTTAAACAAACATTCAAATTCGTATATATCGTGTGGGAGAATATAAGTAATTCTTAATTTTATCAATTAATCTAATACATTATATGATCCAGTGTGTCTGAGTTTATAGTTTATTACTAGAACAATGGCATAGCTGTAATAATCGTTGCTGGCTTTAGGACAATTGAAACAATTTGCATTTGATTAAAATGGCAAATTATGCTCAAACATAAATTATACCTTGCTTTTAGCTCTACTCACTGACCTTTGACACACACGGATTTAATATTTTACTGTACACGCCCGTGCCAGCAGCTTTCCGTATACGATGAAAATAGTTCTGAGTCTATGACACATAACTGACGTGTATGTTTTCTGGCTGTGTTTGTTTATTTATTACAATATTCTATCTACATTTTTTGTTAAAACAATCCTACCAAAATGATTCTCTCCAGAACAGTACTCAAACTATGAAAAATCTGTAACTATATATTTTGTAAATGTAACACATACACACACCTGCTTTGAATACCCGGATGTCCTGCGGAGTGAACACCAATTTACTACATTTGCTAGTGAAATATCAATCAATGCACTTCAATGAAATCAATCATTGAAAAAAACAAGTTCTGTATGCGTATGCTGCAGTATTATGCATGCGCAAATTCGGTTAATGTCGATATAAAAATAATATTTTCTTACTTTTCACTTTCTGGTGTGTTCTGCCCTTCCTCTGCCTTTTTGAGAGCTCCGCGTGAGCTCTTCATTATTGAGACCTGACAGTGAACCTATTGGTATAAAAAAACATATTCAATATTTGAAGGTAAAATGGCGTTTCACATAATGCTGCCCTCGAGGCTAATCTCACCGGGGCAATAAATTCATACATCATAACGGAATTGTACGTTAGCTCATGTTGTTGAAAGGTAAATCACTACAACAGATAGTCAATATTCTAAAGTATTGCGACAACTTACCTTTGTACCACGTTCTTAAAAAATACCCTAGAATTGTTTTCTGGTTAGCATCACTGCATGAGAGATGCGCGTTGTGTATAAGGTCGATAGGGATAACTGTTTCCTCTATTTTCGTCACCAATGGTATTTGCATACTATTTCTTCATCAGAGCGGATATAATCGCTGGTTTAAATAATTCTACCCCACTGATGAATTGGAATACAATACAAGCCTATACAGGTCTTTTTTTTGTTAATATATAACTTAGCGTGGACGTTTATTTATTCGGGGACGGTCTATCCAATGTTAAGTTTCATATGTGTGGGTTTGCATTCACTACTTATATATACTTATTATATTTGCAATACTCATATGTTTAAATTCTATGTGAATTTATTTTTATCAATACGAATATACAGTCTGCAAATTAAAACTTATATTTTGTTTACGGAAATGGGGATAGAACTTGTTGATTGCAATCTCTTTGTGTCGATATCTACCATAAGTTTCTGTTCCTTTTTGTGTTTTGACAGACACTGGCTGTTATTTCACAATCAAACAATACGATACTTTAACGGTGTTATTATTATTTATAAAGTCAACAGTGTTCATTTCAAGTTCGCTGCTGTTCTGAGGCTAGCCCTCACCGAACCTGATGTCACTCTTACAGCAAAGAGCGGAGATGTTGCACGGGGCTGGACACTTGAATTAGAATTCGGTAAAAACACACATCAAAAGTTATATATATATATACCAAAATAATTAGACAACCACAAAATTATTTTTCAATTTCCTAATTTATTTTGTGAAACTCCCCGACGAACCCACCGACCGGTGATTTGCCGGGGTGAAATTGTGTTGCATCATATATGAAGTTCAGAATTCTGGGAAATCGTTTCGCTAATAGAGGTTGCGTTTGATGTTGTTGTACTTTCAATGGCTTATTTTTTGTTTGAGCATGTGTACCGCGTTTTCGCTGTTTTTTTGTTTCGACATTATAACCATGACACATAATGCTTCAATCTCTCTGAGCAATTTAATTCTCAGATTTAGATGATTCTGACACTTTAAAAGCCTAATCTTCAGACCATCGTGCACGAACCACAGGCGTTGCATACATTGCGTGTAAATCATATTGAGCACGAAAACTCGTGGCTTAAATGTGAAAAAGTAGTACAGAGCTGCCAAGCGTCAGTTTAGTATAAAAAACTGAGTACTCAAAACAGAGCGGACGATGGACTGAGCATGAACCCAACCGCAGGTGGGCAGTTTTTCGTGAAAAATCATAGTTTTAAGTGAATCGTAGTACGGGTAACGGCTCTCATCCTCTCGTGCATACGTATGTCAACAGACGTGACATATTACATTCAACAAACGTCACTATATTTAGTGTATGTTTTACGTCCTAATTCTACGTCACCAGTTAGTTGTGTATGATATCAACTGTGATAAATATAAAACATAAAGTAATATAATTATTAATAATAATTTTTTCGATGCAGTTATGATATATACTAGTTGTATTCTCTTATAAATCTCAAAATGAAGAACATAACATAGCTCACCATTTGCAGTTTTAGCAATATAATAAAAACCTAATAAAAGACCAACATATAAAAATAGACCTATTAAAGCCTATGTCGAGGCTAAAGTGACATTGACATCGGTATTGCCCATGCATTTGATTATCAGTTTAGTGGACTGACCTGATTGGTTAATACTCTCCTGTAAATCGCGCCCTCTATTGACGAAGCGATTATATGATTTAAATAAACGACAGGAATGCCAAGCAAAGTGTCGATGTCGCTTTGATGTGTAATCAATAAACAATTTGTTTTTGAGAAATGTCACTGTGTTCTGGATGGCGGACGACTACACAACCGAACACAGTTGTTGATTTTTACGACATTGGCTTCACCAATAAGCGCTCTATCACTGGAGGGCGACATTTTTAGAAATGGAGTGTTAATATTTAAGCTATGCAAAGCTGTATAGTCTTTTGATACACGTTATCGTGTGTTGCATTGCTCAAACAATGTATATGTAGCCCAGGACAATTTTAAATATTGTCAATATCGTCCAAATAAAATAAACACATCGATACCCAGGTAGAATCTGTAATTCTCCATATTATGGAAGCTGAAGCTGGTCAAGGCAGGTGTGGGCAGATTTATTTTATTGTAATGTTATTTATATGATACGCATGTATTTAAGTAACGTGAATCGACTTTCGTTGATTAAAGAAGTTACAGTGGAATTTATTCCAAACGAAACAGTGCTCGCCGTTTTTTATTTTTCTAAAACAAGATACGCGAGATGTTTGTGACGTACAAAACCTGCAGCCCAAGGGTTACAAACTTGTTAATTTTTGGGGATTTTTTTTTCGCCTTCTTTCAAACGTGTTTACTTGCAGTACATGAATGATAAGAGTGTAGAGAGTGCGTTTTTGTAGTACTCAACCACATTTGCTGTTTTTGCATGGAAAAAACCCTGCACACGAAGCTCATTGACATAGAGGCAAACACTTTCTAAGTGTATTAGAAACCAAAAACGTCATTCTAGAGGGAAGCAGAGACGGTCTAACAGTTAAAGAATGATATTCTTTTTATTTATCGAGATTATAATTCCCTGCATACAGGTTGTAGACATAAAAACATACCGAGACAACCGTTAATTAAATAATGAAATATCTTGTGATGGGCCTCCAGACACTGCTCCATTGGATATCTTCGGTGTCAGATTGCCTTTCTTTATATAGCAACGTTTATCATGCGGTATCCATGTCCAAACTGTACATCCGGTTGTTTCCGTACAGTCAACGCAACATAATTCTGGGGTATCTTTTCTATTGTAAAACCCATGTTTAATGATATTTTTCTTATTATTAGTCGGGTAAGTCACACCGATCTCCATGCCACATCCTAAATCTGTGAATGAATAACAAATATTGTTATGCTCGTGTTGAATTTCTCGTTAAAATGTGATGGTCTATGAATAACATATACAATATACAGGAAACGTGATGATACTTTGACACAAACTATTTCGATGCAAACAATACTGTGTACAATCACGTCAACAACATTAATACATGTTAACAACATTATTACATAAACACCTGCTGTATGAATAACTCACATGCTTCGGTAATGGTCTTTTGAAACGCGAACACAATACGACTATATCTTTTTAGTGTATTTTCAAGATATTTATTAGAAAGCTTGATCATTAGAAAATATGACTTTTGTAGTAGAACACACAAAGGGCTTTATATCAATGCAGAAATACGTTCAACGTGAGCAAGTGACGATAAGTACCAATGAGGCAGTGGCTCATCCGAGAAGAAGCAATAATTTATGCATATCTGATACCATTTTGTACTGTTTCAAAATAAGATTTTAAATTTTTTTTCAACATTGGCGCATTTGATTGCATGGGTTATTAGTATTGTGGGGTGCTATAAATTGTCGCCTTCTTGCCAAACACTCCCCACAGGAGAAGGAAAAACAACAATCTGCAAAACTCAAAGCAATCCCAATCAGTGGAAATTATCGTTATTATTATTATTATTATTATTTTAAAATCAAGATTTCAAGGAACAACACAGATATGCAATAAATGAAAGGAAAGGTTTAGGTGAACATAGACAATTATGAGTGTGACTATTGTAAAGCATATAACCTATAAATAGATAGAAGAACCAGAGACTTGAAGGATTGAAAACATTTTTGGTTTCTTAAATGAAAGATATTTGATGTTTACTTTCAAAGTTATATATCAACGTTGAATTAACACGACCGAGAATGCGTTATTGTTAATAAATGTCGTTTAAAATTGCAACTAAATCGATTAAAGAACTAAATGTTATTTGCATCTCACACGAAAGATCAGATGATTACAATCTGAATAGAAAACGTGGTAATATTGTGTGATAGAATCGCGTACCTGTTACTGTTGTTCTTCGTAAAGGAATTTCAGTTGTTACACGAGTTGATACCTCTTCTGTCGGCGTAATCAATATATGGGAAGTTGTTTGTGATGGCGTTGTGGTATAAATATCATTAGTTGATCCATGTTCAGTCGATGAGATCATTAACGAAGTGGTCCTCGTATCTTGGTCCGTTGTTATATCACGTGCTGAGGTTGGGTGCGACGGCGCCGTAGTGGAGACATCACTAGTTGGTTTATGTTCTGTAGATGTAGTTGAACTGGTGATGGCATATTGTTCAGTTGTTTTACCGGATGTTGATTTCCGATACGTTTTTCTAAAAGGAGTCCAATACGGGAAAGAGATGTTTCTGCCTTTTGTCGCAGTGGTCACATCATCTGCAGATAAAGTGTTTGCAATTCAATTGTTGTAGCAACAGCAATTTGTGACGACGTATGTACATTCAGTACTATTGTTTGTGAACCATGGAAAATGGTTGTTACTGTAATAGTGCCAATGTGTTATGTTTTAGTTAGGATATGGTGCGTAATAGTGTTATTTTCTGTCATAACATGTTCCGTAAGAATGGTTGTACCTTCTGCATATATAGTTGTGTCAGAAGTAGGATACATATCTTCAGTCGTTATAGCTTTATTCGGTGTAGAGACAAACTTAGCGGTGGTTACATCAGATTTTGTACTTCTTCCATACGTGGACATACGAAACTTTGTTGGTAATGTGGGTTCTAATGTTGTAGTCGTAATATCAGTTTCACCTGATTGAATTGTAAGTATAATCATGTAATTATAGTAAATCTGTTAACCAGCTCATTCGGCCAGATGCTGAAAATACTTGTTTTATGAAAAGCTAACAACATACAACTAATATAACGTAATAATATAGTGATCTTCGATAACCCACTCTCCCCTCCCCAAATATATACGCACAGTTGTTTTGAAAAGAATTATTAGTCCTAATAATCAAAAGGCAGAGTTGTATATATCATGAGGTTAATATATATCTTGTTGAATGTGTGTCAGTCATCTAAGTTTTGTTTTCAGACCTCTAAATTCCCTTCGATTACTATGAAATTGTTTGCGAGTGGTGTTATTTCCATCACCCTTCCACTAAAACAGTTGATTTTACCGCTATTTCCGTTCATGCTTTCACTTGGCTTTAATAATAATCCAATTAGCACAAGCATTGCGCCGGCCATAACCAGCGAATTAAGCACAGATAATACCATAAATGCTTTTTGAGATGCTGGATTCTGCAAACACAATCTTGGAGTTAATAATATTACAATGTTCTTGTTTAACTTTTTCAGTTTCAACATGCACTAAATAGATTAAAAATGAATATACTGATGCTGTTGTTGACTTAAATTTATTTGTGATTAAATGTACAATGCTCACCGAATCTCTTCCCTTGCTGGTCTTCTGTTGCTGATCCGGGTATCTGGGAAATGTAAAAATATGACTATTGCTACACTATTTGAGAACAAATTGCACATTAATTTATAATCAGGGGAAGTCTATTGACAATGAATCTTAGACGCGCAAGTGTTAGTAAAATCAAATTGTGTCATCATTATTGTAGAAAGTGACTAACAAATATATAAGCCCCTACATTATATTTTGTTGAATTACCTTGAAATTATTTTCTTATTTTGAACAAGCTATTTACAATCAAGTGAGAGAAAACAACAATAATTCATTGAAACATCAGTTATTCTATAATTGAAGATTGATTCCTGGTTAAGAATTAAAAGGAGGTAAATAGGGCAATACCTCAATAACGACATTTCCATGCTCGGCGCTAGAATCGTTTGGACCTTAATTATGTTTATTATTTTCACCACTTACTGCGACGTGCGTTGAACCTGCGTGTCACGTTAAAATTATACTGGACCATGTGTAGATTTATAGAAAAGTAGGATTTTTGTTCATCAATCTCTGTTTTGTCAAGACATTGTTATGACGAACCATTCTTCTTTGCACAATACAGACGGTGGATACAGTATATATGTATACATTTTTGGTAAAGCTATCTAATCTAACTTGAGGGGTAAAATCACAGTTTCACAAATACGCTGCTTTAAGGGTCCGTTTAACCCTCTGAGCCCAGTTCCCTTATCTATATTGCCGTCCTGCTCTGTTCCCTTATCTATATTTTATGATTTTGCCCACTATTGCGGTAATTGATCTCCTCTTTGTGTCCATAACTTAACGTTGTGACAACCACCAAATGCCCTCAAGGTTCACTCGTACCAGAGAAAGTTGCCACCTGTCAAGAGGTGGCATCACCCGAACAAAAGCTCCACTTTGTTGGGACACTTATAACCACCAATTTCAGATGTAAATAATAGATCGAACTGACTTGACAGACATAAATAACCTGTTTGCGCACAATGAAGACCTTTTGTATTTTGGACGACTTTACTGACCCTATCTGCCACTGAAACCAAGTCTATACCCGTGTTCACGCTGAAGGCTATTTGCTACTACCTTCTCCCCCTCCTTGATGTACTTGATGCAGTTGATGCAGTTGATGCTAATATACTATTATCGTGCACTACCATCAAGCATGCCGGTTATACAGATAGATGACATTCGCTTGTATGCTGTAATACGAGGAATCATGACTGAAAGGTGGAGGGGGTGGTCAGGATCCTGATCGTGGCTTACATCGTTTAAAATTACCCATACAGCCGACATGAAACAAGTCCTTGGCCAAGCTATCCTATAACAAACCCATTATATCACATTTGAATCGTGCATAGTAGATATCCACAGTGCCACCCCTCACTATGGTGGACAGGGTCAATACACCCAACTAACTCATGTGCCAGCAGTGTTTATCTCTCTGCTACTGCACTTATTTGCAAAGGGCCATAAGTGGTAGTGCGGTGATCGATGGGTTATTTCAATGATAGATAAAGTATTGGATGATAACCACAATGGCTTCAATTATTAATTACTCGTCGCTGGCCTCCGTCCGTCTGGGAAGACGATGGGTTGCGCCATGATGTGGTTGAACTTGAGCAGCGTCTGCGGTGGCTGTAGAGCCCAATCCTTGAGTGACAGTCCCTGTCACAGTCCCCGCAGATGAAAACTGAGTTGTCGAGTGACCTGGTAGATGCTTTACTCCTCAGTTGCTTCTGTCACTGTCTTTCGTGTCTGTTCTCCTTCGCGCCATGGATGCCTTTGCTGACTGCTTGTCTCCATGAGCGGTCATCTACTGGTTCTCCTATGACTGTGTGTCTATGTGGGTAACATTGAGGTTTCTTTTAGAGACATCAGAGAACCTCAGGCGTGGCCGACCAACTGGGCGTGTTCCTTCCTCTAGTTGACCGTGCAGCAAGTCCTTTGGAAGACGTCCCATGTCCATAAAGCTAACATGACCCAGCCAGCGCAGTTGTCTTTGGCTCAGCATGGCAAACATTGATGTTGTCTTGGCCTTGCTGAGAACTTCACTGTTGGTGATCTTGTCTTCCCAGGTGAGCCGTAATAGTCGACGTAGATACCTCATGTGGTAGGCGTTTACTTTAGCCTCCTGTCTTGTGTAAGTTGTCCATGTTTCACTACTGTATAGAAGAGTGCTGAGAACACATGCGTGGTAGACTTTCAACTTCGTGCTAAGAGTCAGGTTTATGGCAGCCTATGCGCTGAAGAAGGCCGAATAAGCCACTGTAAGGTCAACGAAAGCCAAGTATAGAGGTTGTCGTTTCCCTGCACTTTTCTTGGAGTTGTCTCACAGAGAAGATCATGTCTATAGTGGAGCGACCTGATCTAAAACCACATTGTGATTCTGGATAAACTCGTTCTGCAAGGGCCAGCAGTCTTGTAAGGATAACACACACGAACACTAAGCTTACGATGCTGAGGAGGGATATACCGCGGTAGTTGTTGCAGTCAGAGCGGTCACCTTTGTTCTTGTATAGAAACACTATACATGAAAAGAACAATTATTATAGTCAGGGTTATTCATAAATGGTGTAGCTTTGGATACGAATTTTAATTTGGTTTATTCCATAGATAATGCCGATTACACAATTGAATAAGTGACATTACATCCAGATTTTAAAAGTTGGCTGGGAGAATAGTGTAACATTGTGGCTTCCTATCATCTACCTCTCTACTGTATTTAAAAACAAATGATATTGTCAAGATGGCTGTTTGCTTTGTGTTTTACGCCCCTTTCCCTACATTTGATCAATCCACGTCATGTAACCGCCAAGGTGTACATACAACATTACTGAATATTTGACACTTATACGACTTTAACACTGGGGCATGTTAACGGCCAATGATGTAACTGTTTGTTCCCACTATTTAGCTGTTGGGTCACAAGTTATAAAGCCAATAAAGTATAATATATCGCCTACTGTACACCAACGAGCATATTATTCCGGCGTGAAATAATTCCCAGACAGTATGTCATCATTTGTTCTTCAAACAAATCAAGCGTCAAGCTATCAATCAAGCTACAATATATACAATCTAAGGTATCTAATGAATCTGTACTTCTAACACAACACTTGAATGAAAAAAGGTACATTCCACCATTGTTACACTGAGCAACTTCTTTTCATATAAATATCTGGCATTGCTAGACCTCCTAGATATTTTTTACACATTCCAATGCATACAATCATTCATCACTTTCTGCATTTCCGCACCGATTTAAATGATGCTATCTAGTTATAACCTAATCTTTTGGCACGGGTTAAGTTTCAAGACCTTTCGTGATCTCTGACGAACAACTTGGTATACTCTGTTTTTTTAAAACTCGCGTATATCCTTCAAGAATGAACTGAGATGTGTTCAGATCAATGATGTTACGTAGAACATGACCACTGAACAATGTTGAGGTAACGATTTTTCTTCAGTGGTGTCAATTTGATCAGATCACCTTGATTGTATGCCAAACTTAACCCTGTGTACTCTCTTGTCGTAAGCGATTCAACGACACATGGAGTGGCCTATAATCAGTCACAAGCAGGCCCCCTGTTCCGACTGCAGACAGAGCATGCTATAGTTCCGTTCGCAAACCGATTAAACACAAGCAGATCAGCGTTCGTGTCAAACTTCCCATACAGACAATCAAGCACATGTGATTTAATGACAATGACGCAGGGAAAATGAGTGCTCAAATTTTTCCACCGATTCAGCTTTTGTTTTCAGTACACCAGAAATCACAACAGCTGCCAATAGTCATAATAATTAATGCTAATATCATCGAATTGGTTAAACATAATTTGGTGTTATCTGCTACTTATTTGTTGTTGTTGATGTTGATGTTGCTGCTGTTTAGTATGTGTTTTTTTATTTCATCTATTATATGCATTACTGTTTGTTTTTATCTGATCTACAAGTTGTTGTCTCGAGTGCTGTTGAAATATAAGTGGATGGATGGATGGATAGATAAATAAATAAATAAATAGGTGGGTAGCAATCTGATTAAAATCTGATGTAGTGTACGGGCTTTAATTATTTTGGCTATTTATTTTTATTTTATATTTTATTACTTTTGATTTTGATTTGTTGATTTTTTTAAATTCCGCCCTATGTAACGAGATTTCAACGAGACCCACTATCGACGATTTTAGTCAACGAATCACAGACCTACTTCTATAGCGCACGTTAGCGCCAAAACCGATCGGGAAAACAGCTTTCCGGTGAGTTTACCATTGTCAAATGCAACGAAAGTCATTGTTTTTTATGTTTATATTGTGGCGTGAATGGTTCCAGTTCAGCTCGTTATTTTGCGTAGTTATTCCGGGAGTGACGATTTTTTTCTCACCTGATCGACCGAACAGTCGCTTTCCCTGGAGACGGGTGATGTTTCGTTGACGATGGGGGCCAAATCGTCTAGATACGGTCTTGAAGCCGTGGCTGTAAATATTCATCAAAATGTATCAACATGCTGCACATTATGCACATAATAACTCTTTATTAAAGTAAAGATGATTTGAACTGGAATAAAATATTGTTTATTTAGAACAGATCAGGAAATATGTTTTGCTCCAATTTCTGCGTCGATACCGTGGGTCGGTGACCGTTATACAATTTAAAATCAGTTTGCATTGTTTACTATAGCTGTTTACAGTGTTCTAATAATTACTATTTACTTATTTTTTGCTTCCATTCTAGATAACTATGATCAGTGTTTGATTGAAGTAATGACCGAATAAACGAACATTGGCTGGTGAAGATGCATCGGGAAGTGTACACATTTGTTGGAAGTTAAAAAAATATATTCAATGTAATGACAAAAATTGTAAAGTGCTGTGGAATCTCTTTTGTAAATAAAAAATATACTAGTAATTTTATATTAATGGTTTATTCAAGTGGGCAAAATATAATGTACAAAAATATTGCCCGTAGAGTATCGCTACACTGAAAAGTAAGCAACCGATAGCCTGTATAAAAGGGGGGCTGTGATTGGTTGTTAATTACGCGATATTTGAACGGGACTTACATAGGCAACGGATCAGATTCTTGTTAGCTTTCCCAATTACCAAAACTTCAAAAAAATAAATACTAGATCAAAATAAAATAAAATAAATATGGAAAAAAAAGAACCAAAACTAGGATCTTATTTTAATCAGAGTGAGGTGGGTAGATACTTCACGGAAACAGTATTAGAATATATTAAGATTACAAAGACTGTTATCACGAAAAAATAACCATCTACTCTATCCCAATATATTTATCCCCAGCTATTTATATTTAGCTATTTATTTCGTTAAATACCTTAACAGAGCCAAGTTCTAAAAATGTCTATGACTACTGATCACACCATACATTTGTGTTTCAGTCCTTGGTTGAGGGTGGAGGATGTAGCCAACTCGGTAACCAAGTAGGCTTTGCCATCGCCATTGTTTAAGATGTTATATTACTTAAAACCCCAAATAACAACCAAATGAATACGGTTTGAATGTGTAATGTGATAAAAGGATTAAGTAAATACTATTTTAAATCGTTCTCAATGCATACTATACGACAAACAATAGGTTGACATTCATTATACGAATTGGAGGCAGTTATTACGCTCTTCGAAATCATTGCGAACGTTGCTGTGAATCCGCCGGTGACTTGAATCACATTTTATTTACATCATTCTATTTATTTATTTATTCATTTATTCATTTATTTATTTATTTATTTATTTATTTATTTATTTATTTATTTATTTATTTATTTATTTATTTATTTATTTATTTATTTATTTATTTATTTATTTATTTATTATCAAAATGAAAAATGCAATAAATATTATTAAATAGATGTCTATCATACAATTATTACATTTTGAATTCAATATTTTGTAAAGATTGGCATGTTATTTCACAATAAATACTTACCTGTCCGACTGTTTGTCATTCGAAGCCTCTCCATTTTTGCTAGAAATATTGGTATCACCAGATTCAAAAAACTGCTCTTGGTTTTCAACAGCATTTCTTCCTTCTCCACCATCCTTCATATTTATGTTGCTTATATCCTGGTCCATAAGACTACCATGTTCGCCACTTCTAACTCCATAAATAGTCGATTCTCCTCCCTGCAATCCACCATCACTGAATGCTGTTTGATTGTCAATTACCCTGACATTGAATATACATATACGGTCTGTAGTAATATTACTTGTCCAGATTACAAAATATAACAATAAATGTGTTTATAATAAATATTTACAAACATTAAATTAAATTACTGTGAAATGACAATGACATTGTGTTTTTGCATGTAGTTACTTAAAAATAAAAGTACACAGGTTTCATTATTTACGGGTGTTTCTGGAGTGTGATATTTGAAGGTATTTTAAATCATTCGAATGCACTAATGATATGGCATTAATTGTGCGCCAATCGCTTGATGGTTGGGCCTCACCAGTTGAGACCTGAAGTTCGTATTCCACAGTAGGATTCGTACCTGTCCTCTTTAATTGGATGGAGCAATATTTATGAGTGACTGATTTTTAAAAATCTTCACAATTATTATTACCTTCCCGGTATGGATTCTCCTGCTTCTCCCACTCCGGTATTTCCTCCACTGGACGAATGATCAAATCCCGTGGCCATGTTTGCAATGAGTCAAGAGCCTACCGCCCCATACAATATTCAATGTGTTGCCACACACTAAAAATAAAAGGCAGTTAATCTGAGTGCTGTTTGGTAGAATTACAAATTCTAAGCTTATAAATGGAGCTTACATATAAATTACCTTGGTCAAATTCTCGATACTATAAAAAGTATGTTCACATTTGAAAAATCCGTTGTTTGTTTTGTTAACACAGATGCCAGATATATATATATATATATATATATATATATATATATATATATATATATATATATATATATATATATATATATATATATATATATATATATATATATATACTTCATAGTGGGGTGGGTGGAGTAAAGCTGTGATTATTTTTATTACTTTCTGACCATCTAGTTTGCCATTTACCATGTCCATATAAACTAAAGCTCCAGCCAATATCAGATTTGACTACTTGTTTCAAGCTATGGCACTTGGAAATGAGTGTTGTGACATGTGGCAAATGTCCAACTGTCTTGGTTAATAAGATTGGCTATATTTCAACTAGAAACAGGTAAACCAGTATACCTGTATGTACGAAGCCAGTGAATGTTATTCAAGCCAAAGAAACTGCATCTATTTATATAAATACACATGGACAGAGAATATTTTCTTGGAGCACTAAATGTGACAATTGCCCTACTGTCCGTGATAAATATACCATACCAGCTACATAGTGCCCGACGAGGAGTTGGGTAGGTAGTGAAGAAAAACATTGACTGAAGCCTGGCAGAGGACTGAATTGTTGTCAACAGCAACAAACATACTGGGAAAGTCAAAGACAGTGAAAAAACAAACAAAAAAAACACACAGGCATATAAATACTAACTTTCTAGGATCTTTATTGACTCCAAGTGATCCAGAGTAGAACGAGATGAATCAACGCTATACTCCGCCATCTTTATTTTAATATTAGATGCAACCATTATTCTGTAGGGGACAACGGGTCATAACTTGAGGGGAGTTAACACCCATGATTTTTAAAATGCCTTGATCAATAAGAGTCTAAGTTACAGGGAACATTATTTTCATTTTTCAGTGGACCAATAAATGCATTTGACAGAAAAATAGAAAAACTCTACCACAACAGCAATTAGAACAGCTTGCTGCATTATAAGTATCACTTCCCTGTCAAATTAGTGGTTCATGCTTATTTGAATCTGAACATAACAGGCCAATTCTATCACACCTTGCTAGGCTTGAACTTCCATCCAATCAGAGCATTCCAAATGAACATGATTCTCCACAATACTAGAGGGCGCTCTGACCAAAAAATTGCCATGATCTAAATAAAAAGAACTTATATATATATATATATATATATATATATATGTATTTAATGGCTCTGAACTTATTGCAAACATGGTCACAGGATTTGATCACCCCTCCAGTAGAGGAAATACCGGAGTAGGAGAAACAGGCGAATCCATATCGGGAAGGTAATAAGAATTGTAAAGTATATACCAGGCACAAGTAACTTGTATGCACTTTTTAAATCATTTTCAAAAATCCATAAAATCCTTCATCCATAAATATTCGTACATTCTTTCATCCAATTAAAGAGGGTTGGCACGAATCATTTAGTAACTTTAGAATACGAACTTCAGGTCTCAACTGGTGAGGCTCACCTATCAACCACTGAGCTAACGATTAATAGCATATTATTAGTGCACTCGAATTTAACTATTACACTCCAGAAACATCCGTAAATAATGAAACATGTGTACTGTTATTTTTAAGGGACTAAGTGCAAGAAAAACAATTTCATCGTTATGTAACAGTGATTTAATTTAATTTAATATTTGTAAATATTTTGTATTAACATATGTATTGTCATATTTTGTAATCTGGACTTAAGCAAGCAATATTACTACAGACCGTATATGTATATAGAATGTCAGGGCAATTGACAATCAAACAGCATTCAGTGATGGTGGATTGCAGGGAGGAGAATCATCTATTAATGGAGTTAGAAGTGGCGAACATGGTAGTCTTATGGAGCAGGGTGTAAGCAGCATAAATATGAAGGATAGTAGGAGAGACGAAATGCTGCTGAAAACCAAGAACAGTTTCTTGGATCTTCTGGTGACATACCATAACAGGAGTTTTCCGATTAAGATAACCAAATGGCACCTCAGAGTGCTTGATTTGCATCGCAATGCTATCAGCACGATGATCGTTATAGTGAAAGTTGTTTACTTCAGTGTTAAAATGCGCGGAATTTTTTTTAGTTTCACCAACAATGCGAAAAAGCTTGAAATCTATGCACCAAGAGAGCAAAGGAAATGGTGGCCTTGTTTTGCGCGAAAATGAAATCGCGCTATCGGGCCTTCCTCCTCCATAAATATATAATTAATAATCAAATCATTTCACAGTATACCACTGGAAGCTGCCAGGCTAGAAATTGTCGACATGTTTCGAGACAAGGGTGAAAAAGTTTACTTAATTTATCAGTTACAACTGTATGTTTTTTATTTATTCCGCTTCAGGTATGTACAACCTAGAAAATATGCCATATGCGAGTACCAAGTTGCGAGTCGCAAGTAGCAAAATATGCCATATGCGAGTGGTAAAAACGGCATATGCGAGTGGTAAAATGTATCATTTGCGAGGCAAAAAAGGCCTATACGTTAGAATGCGTACGGGACCTTGGTACTACAGGAATGTCAATATGATCAACGGCTGGATTCGCTTGTGCATAATAACGTACGTTCAAATGCGTTTTATCATGGTAAAATCAAATATTTACCATGATTAGGAAATGGTGCGTACATGGTTGGTTAGATTATTAAGGCATTATGCTGTTAAAGCTTTTATTTTAGGGGCGATTCATATATAAAAATAATGATGGCAAATAGGTGTCAACGCGATCTAGTAGCCTAGGTATCAGCCAGCGAACGCAACCCGGTACTCAACATTACAGTCGGCCAGTGTACGCGGATAACATTGTGAAGGTCGCAAATAAATGAAGCTTGAACTATTTCCATGTAGTGCTTTTTGT
Source organism: Saccoglossus kowalevskii (assembly GCF_978046115.1). Lineage (NCBI taxonomy): Eukaryota > Metazoa > Hemichordata > Enteropneusta > Harrimaniidae > Saccoglossus > Saccoglossus kowalevskii. The sequence continues at coordinate 27,374,745 of NC_140654.1, forward strand.
TTATTATTCATTTGAGTGTTTATATCAAAAAGTTCGTTCAGTCGTTTGCATAGAATCGATGTTTGCTCTTCACACTGCACAGGAAACATGACAGCACAATAATTTGATAAACGGCCATGAAGGTGTCTTCATGAAACAGCCATCACATTCCACATTAACATGTGAAAATTGTTCTTTGTTTCGGTAAAATTAGTATGAACCCGTGGTCTGCGTTAAAGAATCATAGAATTATAATTGTAGTCAGTAAAAACGGGTGGTCACAGAAGGGTCACGACTATAAAGGGGAATTCTTGTGTCACGCGCCGCCGGTTAAATAAAAACAATGGCAGGCTTCAAAAATAGTCACACCTCGGAGAGGTGTTAAATTTGCTACAAGCCAAATGCAAACTAACACACAATTCCAAGATAATACATCGACACGAATTGATAGTATACGTGAAGAAATAAAGTGCTTGTTGTGTGATGTCCTTTACACATGGAGTGTATTTACACGCAACCCCGATCAAATTAAATTGAAACAAATTGAAACAAAGAAGCGTCTTCAGCGGGATAGAGACAACATTTACGGGTAAATAGAAGACTTATCCTCAATGCCCCAAACACTTCGACCTAACCACTTTACTTGTATAAGTAGTGAAAAGTTGTATGTTTCGTTAAAATAAGAATGGACATGTTAGCGTTGAAATAATCACAGAAGTACAGTTATCATCAGTACAGATAGACTCGCTGAACAGGAACTCACACGCGAGCCAATGAAAACAATGGCTGGATTCAAATTAATTTGTCCCAGACTAGACTTGGACAACAATTAAACTCGTTAATTTCGTGGTATTTCGTGGCCCTCCGCAAAATCCCCCTATATAATGCTGCAGTGTAACGTGGATTCTGTCGACAAATGGGAATGCACGTTTCTACTTCGACCTAGAACGTGCGCCGTTGACTTGAGGAAATCACGACTTGTGTGTTTGATTAAACCATGGACCTTAGAATGATTAAACGTTGATGTAGTTGCGTTCATGGGAGGACAGAACCACGCGAGGCGTTTTTTAAAGATTAGATATTTATCAGTACTTTGAGATATTTATCAGTACCTTCAAATATTCAGCGGAGTCAAATCCACAATAAACAAGTACAAGTAGTCTGCTTTTCAATCGCTCGCTTTTGCGACCGCTTGTTGAATTTGACCGGACAATTTCCGCTTTATTTTCGACCGTGCAAACCCGGAAATATCACCACCCGCTCGCTTGCATTTAAAATTCAGACTACAACAAAATTTCTGGTTTTGATAGATGTTGAACAACCGTCAAAAGTTCAAATACTTTTTGTTTTAACTATCTATAATCATATGCACGCAATCTGACCCTTTGACCTATATTTGGCTGCATGGGATTGAATATTTTATTTTAAACAATATTTTGACGTAACGCACTGCTACAAAATGTATTTCAACAGAAGTACGATATGGTTGTCTGGGTTTCCTTTTAGTCTTTGCAATGTGTTTACGATTTGTATAATTATTGTTGTTTTCCCCCAAGGAGAAGACAAAAGGACCATGAAGTTAAACTGAATAGAAGTCCCACGCATAGACTGAGTGAAAGAAAATATTTCTAAGGCTAAAATAAAACCTAATATTACACTTCTTTGTGTATTTGTCAATTTTGCATATATTTGGTATGACAGTATGTTCGTAAATATCTAGAAAAATCTCGTCTTTCGTTAATAATTTCATTTGTTTGAAATGTCTACCGATCGTGTCCCAATGATTTGTTTGGAATATCGATCCCCGTTGGTTTCTCCAAACGGTCCCAACGTCCGTCATTCAACACAAGCAGCATTAATTCATCGTAATTCATGGGGATCTTCTTTGTCCCGTAATTTGCGGGTTGTAAAACCATATATTTTTTTTACTTCGCGAAACACAGTCCCTGTGCGCGAAACTACAACAGAGAGTTGTCGCAGTGAAACGACCTCTTTGAAATCGATGCAACTTCAACTATCCGTTTCTCATCTTGAAATTAAAAAAATCTAAGAGCATCGGGGGATATATTAATAACCAGTCTTACCAATCGCAAGCTTTATTATCGACACCCATTTGCTACCATTATTTTTATAAATGACTCATTTCACCCCTTGCATACACCCATTTTCCCGGCCTTTGTTTTACCACTCACAAACAACACATTTGACTCCTCGCATAGGCCTTTTCTGCCACTCGCAAATGATACATTTTACCACTCGCATATGCCGTTTTTACCACTCGCATATGGCATATTTTGCTACTTGCGACTCGCAAATTGGTACTCGCATATGTCATATTTTCTAGGTCGTACATACCTCTCCGCTTGCATGGTGAGTGTGTCTGCGTTTTGTCTTTTTTTGTAGTTTGCGATGCTAGTTGATCACGCAGGAAGTCACACAGGAAGTCACACATCGTAGCACCGTCCCGTGGCAAGCAACTCATTTGCATATATTAACAGTGACTTGTCAATTAAAGAGCAACGTAAACAAACTTTCGGTTAAAATAAAATAAAATTTTACATCTAGAACAAGCACACAGAACACGTAACAGTTTAGTTGCTGTCACGATACAAGTGTCATACAACTATTTTAGATTTGAAGTGGCGTTCAGAATTTAATAATAATTGTACCCTATGTTCACACTTTACTATCAAAACCACCATTTAGACTACTCATGTGCCAGTGATCAGTGTTTGGGCGAGCGGTCGGTGTTTTCAATGTGCGAGCGAGCGATTAAAATGCGGTCGGTTTCCGGTCAGACAAGACCGCGTGGTCGGAAATTAAGGGATAAGCGGTCGATGTAAGATTGGGCGGAAGGTTGGGCGAAATGAGTACTGTATGACCATGTTTCTCCATAGAAGGTCTATGGTTTCTCCGACGAAGTCTCGACTGACAGTAATGCTGACAATGGACGATAGATAAACACGCATTGTTTGCGACTGGAAGCTTATCACCCGTTATACCAGATTCGTCAAAAACAGAGTATACAGATAAGATGTTATCATTTAATTCCTTCCAAAGATAAACACTATGCAAATATCCACGAAACGGCAGTTGTAGTCTTTTCTGCTAGTGTTTTAAAACACTAATTTGAGCAACGTTATTTCGCAATTTCGATCTTTTGTACACCTGGGATGATGTATCAAGGTCTAAAGTAACCGTTTTATCAATTTTTGAAAAATCAAGAAAAAAGTGAAATTTTCCCTTCTCGCTACCTTAATCACGTTCGCAGGCTTCGTTTTCCTATACTTTTAAATCATAAGCTCAGCAATTATAACACTATCTAACCAAGACTGTCTGGGTAAAAAAACAATTACTCCGAGTGCCCACAAGCAATATTTTTACGGAATATGGTGACTTATTTCAAAGAATTTGTTGGCTTTTGTCTATCGCCCTCTCTTACGGATCGTGGGTTGTATGGGCAAGGAACAATCGCCGTTTTGTCCAGTCAGAGAACAGCACAGGTACTATTTTAGTTCATCTGAGATCAAGACAGGGATGAACGACGGTCTCGCCTGACACTCATATTCATTAGTCAGCAAACTATCTGGCGTTTCAGTCATGCGTCTTGATCGATTACGTTCATGTCGCGGGATTTTGGCGGACTGGAAATTTCTTCATTAGCCGTTTTTCAGACTTAGCCAATGAGGCTGGGGGTTTGACCTGACTGATCTCTTTGGTCGTTGGCGAGTCTGTGGACGGCTTGTTCTTGAGAGGCATAGCACTAGCATGCAGACAAGACAAGTTTGTTTCACAATCTCTCTTACTTGAGAATCGCAGTTCAAACTAGAATCCGTGATGAGCATTAGTGTTACGACATAGATCCATCTCAATCAACTTTCTCCCACACATCAACTCTTAAAATAGAAAACCCTTACATATATTTTCATATATTTACATATATTTTCGTTTTGGATTTTTGTCTTCCCTCTCAATGGGTCTAGGGTCGAGACGAGAACACCAGTCATAAACAGTAAGTACATTTTACTATATATTTGTTGTTATTGTAAGAACGTTGTGCCCCTTTTTTGAGGACTACCACTGGTCACTTCATTGGAAACCCGGCAGATAAGGTATGACTGAGCACAGAAAAACAATTTATTCCGGGGATAATTTGAAATTTATCATACTTGCCTCGCCCTGACCCACCTTTCGACACCTTTTGTGTCAGTCTTATTTTCTAGCACCCGGGGATGATTATATTATATTTCTGTACTGTCCTATTAGGAAATGTCGTTGACGTAATTAGGGACTTCTGTACACAGTATCATGTCAATGTATTTGCCTAAAATGTTGGTATATCAAATTACTATGGCCGATTGTACGCACGTATATCACACAAATATATACTAAAGATTAACTATAGATAACCTCTAATACAACAAAAAAGATTGTTATAATATTGTTATTTTCTAATATATATATTGATCTAAGCCACAGCAGTACGCACAGTACAGAAATCGATTTATTTTAGAAAGCTTAAAAACGAGCTTTCCTGTCGACGAAGAAGCTATGTGTTAGCATGTAACAATAACGCAGGTTTTTTAGTATGACGTTCACCTCAATATACACGCCCCCACCAATTGGTTGTGCCTACTCTGTTCCAAAAATCATGCACAGTCCCTCTATCATAGACTCATGTCAAGGAGTTAACGGAGGCGATGATGCAAGACAATGTAACACTATGGGCGGGCAGTATTGTTTACAAATCCCATGACTCTCTCGCTTCCAACGAGATCTCGGCGATATTTTGGTCGGTTTTAATTTATATTGAAGCAACCATTTGGGATGTTGGGATCAGTGACGTCATCCCACCAATAGGGTTGTTATAATCTAAGTTCCATCATACAAGTAACAATTTGCTATGTTGACAGGGAAAGTAAACGGTAATTATTGAAGGTTGTTTAGTTTGTTTCCAATGTGTTAACTGGGACAAGTACGTGAACTTTTCCATTAATGTGACAGTAAAACCGGCAATTAGCATAGTAATTCTGGATGGGGAAACATTGTATTTTTCTCGAATTGGTTGGTCTTGATTTATTTTATCTGAGAAAAGATTCCGTGATGACGCGATTAGTGATGTTATTGATCGGCCATATCGTACGTTTTTAATCTGTTAGTTCGAAAATAGGATATATATTTATAAATAGATATAGCCAAACACTACAATCACTCCAATATATAATGGAGTAGTTTGCAAAATATTGGAATAAATTAACTAAACATATCTACCATTCTGAATAAATTCAAAAAAGATGTAATAGGACTAAGCTTTGCCTATTTGAGTATGAATGTATACGAGGGTGCAGGAATTCGAAACAGTTGGAAATATTTCGACTACATTCATGTCAGACCACTATTAAAATCCATTAACGATTGAAATTCAAACAGTCAAACCAACAGTCAAATGGCAAGCCGAAACGGTCGCAACCATTCAGAAGCACTAAAAACAAAATTAGTAATTGACAGAAGTTTTAATTCATTTCACCGTAGATCCAGACAATCGTCATGATATAAAATTTACAATACAGCTATAGGAATGATCTCAGAGTTAAACTTGTTATTGTTATTTGTGTTAAAAACAGAATAAGAATAACTTAGTCCGCCGGGAAAAGCAATTATTCTCTTCATATTCATTCATATTCTAAATCCAGAAATAAAGTGAGAAATCACCAACGTTCAACATATTTCATTGTTAAATGAAATATAGTTGTTATTATCTAAGCTGAGTGGTTGGTCATCTGTAAACATACACTTATACACCGTGACAATAATTTCACCATATCAACGCACTATGTTGCCTTGTGAAGAAATAAAGCGAACAATTAATGTCTGAGGCGAAGACGTACAACACAACAACACCCAATTTATTGAAACTACTGTGTTAATTTTTAATATAGTTGTTTTTACTAAAATATGCAACATCCCAAGTTATTATTATACACTTCCCTCACCCGAAAAATTTATATCACTATTACAATTACAACATGCAGTAATCTTGCCTAACATTTCTAAATTTATTTTTCTCGCCACAAAAAAACGTAATACAAGTATATGTTTTAAATATTTTCTTTTGAGTATGGGAATAAGTGGTACTACTTAATTTTGATGAAGAACATCGTTCCTATAAGTAGCGCCCTCTAGTGTCAAAGCGCTTCTATGACGAACATTGGTGGTGGGGACCCTGTTCTTATCGTTTTGACATGTGACAACCAAAGTGAAAAAAATTGTTTTGAGAGATTGTGGACTACACCCACGTGGTTTTTTCTATTGCATCTACACCAATCTTCATCATTTTGACGTCACATTTATGGCTAGAGAATTCGATTTATTGGAAAGATGTATTGATGTCGCGCATATTAACATCTTCTCAGCTCATGCACGTGTCTGTCATCGCGTTCCTCCTCTTTCCATTTACTCTGTTGGGGAAACGAAGTTATCCGTTAGAAAAGTCATATGACCACCTACATTTAGGAATAATAATGTATATACTGTACGTTTCTTTTCATGAGACTGTCTAGTCCACTTGTGACTCAGTCTTTGAACATGTATGTCTGTACAAGTAGTACAACTGCCACATGTCTAGTGTTTATGCCCTTATTTGTGTTAACACTAACCTCTATAATCTATGCAAGTTGGACAAAAGCACTGTATATATCGGTGACCGCAGCGGCCTGATCCAGAGCAACAGAAATCAATGCTATTCGGATCGCATTCAGCTGGAGCACCCCATGGTAAGAGGAACCCTGGCCCACATCGCTTGTCTGATCTCCATCTTATTCCTCCTGTAATATGGATTGAATATATTAAATATTTATATAATGCATATTCGATAATGCGATATTAATACAAATAAAATATATAATATATATGTATAGTTTACTGTATAGAACCGTCTAATTTGTAATGTTAAAACTTTGTATTGTCACTGTTTTCGATATTTTGTTGTCACAGAATACACAATTATATTCAAAGTTTTCACATTAGGGACTTTAAATGACTCGTCTATTTCATATAAATAATATGCCTTTACAAACAAACAGCTAAAATTGCAGTAGTGACGTTTCAGTTGAGAAATTATCTTATGGCTTGCCACTGTAAGGTAAGGAGAAATTAGCAACAGCGAAATCCTTATTTTTTAATGCGATTTGAAACAAAAACGCATGTTGCCGAAAAATATCGGATTATAGTATTAAGACATTTCATATTACAAACAGTGTTCACAAAGATAATTTGTCTAGTATTTAAACATACATATATCATGTTGAATTAAGTATGCATGATTTGTAGTCTTATTTATCAAAGTATTACCTCCCGTTATAAAATCGCCTTCTGTAGTCGTACCAAATGATCCAGTAGTGCCTAGAGTAAACGAGTATTGACTATGAATATGTATGCGTGAATATCATGTTATAATAATTCAAAAATTATCTAAAATATACATTTGCATAATAGAGCAAATGCAGTATATCACCCGTTAGGGTTTAAATTAGATTCTCACCACTTCCTTTTATTGTTGATTGCTCGTGTATTGTGATGACGTTTAAGGGTGTAACGTTTTCTGTCGTTCTAGGAGGCATCCAAGTTGTCTGTAGTCCTGTCATAAACAAAGGTCAAACGTCGTGTTAATGGCGATATCGAATGTTCATTACAGGCAGCATGAGGGATATTATGAAATGAATACGTCTCTGTGTGATTGTTAAACATCAACAAAGTTCGTAAATCAGGTACGTGATCGTTTTGTGGTTGACCCTCCACACCGCTGAGAGTATTGTATGTCTTACGTAATTTCATTCAACAAATGTGTTGGCGCCAATAATTAAAAATTAGAAAAGGCATGGCTTCCCTTTAAATTTGTGGAATTGTACTAACTCATAATATAGTTGAATTAAATCTGTACGTACTGCCGATTATGTAATCCATTGTCACGAAAAACATAGATACTGCCAATCAATAGTGAAAACAGCGGTTTCTTAGGCATAGTTTGCATAATTTAATTTACTAAGTTGCATTTTGCCACGCTGTTCATAATGCTGAATATTATTGTTTATTATGGTATTTAAATAATACCATGTTACGTTCTTGTGCAATCAAAATCATTAGAAATATATTTAAATTAATCACGTGTCCTTGTTTAATTATAAGTGATCGTGGTAAACATTCTGCATATGACTCATGATATACAACGTTAATAGCAAACATAACTTGCTTTGTCGTAATATTATGCAATACGTTTAGCAAATTACTAATTGCATTAGTTAATATTTATGTAACAACGCTTTACCTATATCGTAAACATATCAATGTTTAAAAAAATAAATCAATGTTTAAAAAACACATAGTCACTTGCCAAACCATCCATATTTGGTTAATTGTCACAGTTTAAAATTACGTAATAATTAAGATACCTGGAATTAGCTGTCACTTTCACCAGACATTAAATTTAAGAAATATTGATGAGATGCAAATCCAAAACATTCGAGGACTTATATTGTGAAATATATTGAGAGAATGAACACTGTGTTTTTAAAATTCCCTATTTTGAATGAAACACTGAACATGTATTTAATGGAAACATATCACACCCTTAATTGACCACACTTTGTGCTGTGTTGCCCGCTCGACTTTAGTATATATAGTGAAAAACTATGCCTCTAGCACATTTGTGTACTTATTCTCATTTTTGCTCTTATTATGTTGTTGCTTGAAACATACTTAAAGTAATACTCCTCTAAGACTACGTTCTGATTAAGGTAGCGAGACTATTATTTGTGTTGAAAATTACGATTTTCACATTTATTTATTAATTGATGAAATGCACTATAAAATTTCATCTGATAAAGTCAACGTAACCTAGAATGTCATGTAAGTTGGTGAAAATGTTGATTTTTTGAAGGAAAACAAGGCAGCCTCAGTAATGTTTTCCAAAATCAACAACTCAGGTTTAATCTGTGTGCCTATAAATTTCAAAGATTAACTCAAGACAAAGCAATGTTAGGATATGTTATTAGTAGCTACCTGACACACAATGAGTGTTTCCAAACATTTGAGTGGTTTGTCTCCGCCCCTGTTTATTTCACAGATTAGTCATTTCCATATGAATGTGTCAGACACAACGTCACACAGCCACTGAAAAAATCATTGATTTTGGTGTTTTTATCTGGCGATTTTATCGAATTATAGCTACCCCATTCCTTTATTTTTTGGTTTCCAATAGCCTTACACATTTGGATGCCCCTACACATGTTAAAACAGACCTTGATGGGAAAACAAATCGCTTGTGCAGATAAACAAGCTTGAAAATCTTTGCTGTGACTTCATCGACGTTTTCTAGGAGTTTATGTTTTTCAAAATACAAGGTCTTTAACAAAAAATAACGTATACTTATTGTCGTCGGATTAACACCAAATTTTCACAGCTTTAAGGTGACAATGAGAGGAACTTGAATGTGTCCAGACAAACTATTTCATGAATTATTTATCAATGTGTTGTGGTTTGAGTTGGGGGCAATGCGACTAAAACAGAAATTAAAATTCAGAATACTACTTTTCAAAACGTGTTGCGTGAATAAAACTGACCAGACACATTCAATTTACCAGGCTATTGAACAACTAGGAAAAGTGAAAAAAAAACTTCTTATCACCAGCATAAATGCGTAATTATTTTTTTTACAAAAAAAGTAATTTTTCACTTTTGATTAAGTAACGCAGCGTAGAATGCAGATACGGGCATGGCAAACACGCCTTTGTAAAGCTTGAAGTCTGGCGATTCTAAAAATATATACTTCCCTGGGTCTATTTGTAGTCATTTGGTCACAATTAGAAGATGAAAATAAGTATGCAAATAATAGTCCCGCTACCTTAAAATACGATTTATAGTTTCGGCTTTAGTACTTAAGTTTATTCTTGTTTGTTAACAGACATAAAACAAAGCATGCATGGCACAGTCCCCGTTAGTTAACAAATTTATAATATATAGTTTTGTTTATAGTAATATATTTGGAACATAAACATGTCAGAGATATGAACCAGAAGCTGATGCTTGATTATGATGAATTTTAACATTAAAATGACATTCAGTCATCTTGTATCTAATCTTCTAATGAGTTACTTGTCCATATTGAAAGATATTACTCTTGAAAAGCATTAACAAAAACAAAATAGCTGATTGTCCATTCTAAATACATTTGTATATCTATGACATTATGTATAATGAATATATAAAACTGAACATATTCAGTCAAAGAATAAGGTCCTAGAACCAAATTCTTTAAAACAAAATGGCCGTCAGTCAGCAATTTTAAATCCGATCTGAAAAACAAAATTACGTTCTTCAAGGCTCCATATAGTCAAATATATGATGAAAAAGACATAAAGTAGCAAGATGTGAAAACTGTCTGACAAAAATTAAACTGAAAATAAATATATTCATATCACAGTATTTGATCATGAAACAGCGACAGCACTCAAAGTCGACCAATTCTCGAATTATTTTCATCTTTTTAAAAAAATCAAAGCGGCCATAACATTTCCTTTCAGTTATGTTTCATGAATTGTAATTGCGGGATTGACACGTGATGGCAGTTTTCAAAAATGACACAAAGTATGCCAGTATTAGATATCTTTATCTTCAGCTAAGCTTCAATTTCAGGCATATGACTTCTGATAAGCCAGATTACCACCTAAACAAATTGCTTTGCAAGTTTGTCTATTACTAGTCTGAGGTTTGTTGCTGTATTATTGACACGTGAGCTACATATTTTATCAGTCTCTGTGATACTGCTAGCAGCTCTAATTCCGGAAACTTTAAACACCGTGACTTTGATTCGGACCTATTGGCCACACAGAGTTTGGCTGCCATCTTGGATTGAATAAAATTTGAAAGAGCCATATTCCTATCCAATGTTTTACATATTAAAAACATTATTCAAGTCAGCTATTTAGTATACAGATGTAATTAAAATTTTGTGTATGTTCTATTTTTCATATTTTTGATTTTTTTGTATTTTCATCAATGACAGAAAAAGGCTACGAAGTCGCTTCGACCCGATGTAAATAGAAATGTCACATTCACAAAACTGTGTTGCTACCTGTTGAATTTGTTAAATCCGTCTCCGGTGCATATACCACTCCAGTCATGCCGACAACAGCGCCAAGACCAACCATGGAAGTCATCAAAGCAACTACGGTTAAAGGTGAAGGTTTAGGGCGTCGCTTTGGCGTCCCACGCCCCGTCTTCCCCGTACCTTTATTAGCAAAAGGTAACCCTTTTTTCTTGTTTTTGCCTTTTCCACGTTTTCCTTTGCCTTTGAATTTCTTTTTAAGTTTGGCCTATGAATAGAACAATGTTTACTCATTAACGTGTGTTATATAACAGTGTTTTAAGATGGCGACTTGCTGAAAATATTGCGAGTGAGTGATAGTATCGATTATGTTCACTCACTATTTTGTCCTTGAGATCCTCAATGACATCACGAGGTTTTTTATCTTTCAAGAGTCTGTTAATGAAATAGAGATTTCGAATAAATATCTTTCTGTCAATATTCTCATTCAAAACATTCATTTTGTGTACATTGTTTGAGAGGAAGATTTGTCATTGTTAGCTTAAACAAATGCTGAACTATGAAATTGAAGATGTTGTATTATTCCTGGTTGAAGTTTACTGCATTAATTGAGTAGATTTTGTTTGAACAATGTTTTCAATTGTTTACAGATTGTTTTCCGACTTGGTAATTCAAAATCATGTGAGAAGACATTGTTTCCGTATCCGAGACAACTCACTATATTTAATATATTGTTAATTCCGAATATTAAAAACGTGGGTCATTTGTCTATAAATTATGATATACAATTCAGTAGAAAGTTACCACTATATATGCATGTACTTTCCCCTTTCATTTTATAAAATAATATTTTTATGTTATACATACTGCAGCGAAACGAATGAGATTTAACATATTTACGACATTTCAACTATACTAGTGCTTTATAATAATATTTTATCATAGTATTAGATTTAATTTTTCATTCTGCATTTATTCACAAAGGGAATTATTTTGATGATTATATGCTCATCTCAGAGAAAGCTAGCCTCAAGTACAGACTTGTAGTTTTGCTTCCTACCGCTGACTACCCCCCCCCCCCACAGTCCTGAGAAGTCGTATAAACCAGGGATTATACACCAGGCTAAACATTTATGGCGGAGAGCCGTTCATGCAATTTCATGATTGTAATCAGCGTTCATGAATACTTTTTCATATGGTCGACAATTTAACCTGCAGCGTTGACGAAAGCTTGGTTTAGGCAATGCAATATTTCTGTATATAAATACGTCAAAACAAGATGGCGGCGTATATTTTCTGTTGACAGATAGGAAAATCTTCTGTAATTTCGTATTTAAAATAATTAGACTATCGACCTGCTGATTATTTTTTAGCTGCAAAGCTGAACGCATCCTAACTCGCCCGAAAACGCCTTTCACATAGTGTCGAATTCCCGGTTTGTACTTTTTCTCAGGACTGTGGGGCCGAGTGGTCAGTGGAAAGAGGCCAACCTACAGGACAGTATTCAGGGCTAAGAGAAAGCGTTTGCTGTTGTGGAACACTTGCGAAACACTTGCAACAATGTTAAACGATCCCATTTTTGACTCGAAATTGTGTTGTTGTGTGCCTCTGTTTTTGTTGAATCCACGATAAAAATAATAATCACGTGGTCAAAATAAATCACGTGATGTTGGCAGAAAACCGTCAGCTGAAACAATTGAACACAATGGATATTAAATGTGTTCATATAATAACATTTAGTATCATTATTAATTTATACAATAAACCACATCTTATTTTAAATGTAGCTATGCCGATATTGCGATAAAACAGAACTGCGTCAACTCAAGTATGAAATTTGCTCATACTATACAATACGTAAATTCATACCAGTATCTTTCATATTAGGTTTAAAATATGAGCGATAAAATGTTTGAGGCAAACAACAGTGTAAACATAAGGACGGGAAAATGAATTTAAATATGTTTCCCGTGTAAACAATAGAAAATACGATAAGTTCTTACTCATCAAAGTCTTCATTATCCAAAATATCTTTTAGCTGATCGCCCGGTGTATCAGGTGCGTCAATGCCGCTTAATGGGTCATCCCCTCCCCCAACCATGCCACCGAGTGAGCCTGATGGAGTACCAGATAACGGTGCTGCCGTACTCGCCAGTGCACCAACATTTGCTCCTGTTGTCCCCACCGGTTCCATATCCAATATATGCTGATCTGCCATGCTATAATAAAAAAGTTAAAATCATTTTTTTCTGTAGTAACTATATTCAACCACAATAAGGTAATCAACATTCACTAAGGATATTAAATCTATAATTCTAATATTCTGAAAGGTATTTCAAACCTGCCTGTAAAACGTTGTCGACGTTACCAAAATGGCTGTTGTTCCGGTATAGAACAAAATAGCTTCATATCATCTGACGTCATCAAATATATCTGCATATAGCATAATTTCCCTGTAATCCTTCTAACTTACCCCACTGCATTTTAAAAATACGCTTTCACCTCAATCCAACTATCGAATTACACCTAACTGATAAATGTAACATGTATATACCGTATAATGAGTATAAATGTATAAACAACTGACCTGATAAAAACAATCAATCGTTTGAAAAAGATTTGTCATTGTGTCTCACAAATCAATGCTGGACTAAGCTAACATGTCTAATACCTAGAAATGGGGTGCATTATCTGTCACAAATGAAGTAGATATTTCCCCATAAATGATGAATCATATGAGCCAGATATACAATTCAATATTACGTTACGACTATATTGTGTATGTATTTTGCCCTTTCCCTTCTATTTTATAAGTTGAAGGGAATGTTAATGTTGCGAATTTAGATAGTTGTCTAATATTGTGTGTATGTGCTGTTAATTAAAATGTATTCGTTGTTGTTGAAATTTGTGTATTCGTTGAACACTAAGGGTTTAATACATGCCTCCCATTGTTCTAAATAAAAACGCCCTCACGCGGATATGGCTACCAACTAAATTGTAGCATCGTGACGTAATATCGTCTGATTAATCCATGACAACGTAGGGGGTATTCACTCAAACATTTCTGGGAAGTCAAAGTTCTCGTTGCCAGAAAACTATTTGGAAATTGAATTTATTCACTGGTCCTGTACAGAGCTGTGTTCCAGAGAGAAAGATGCCAACCCATACCATGGGTGCACACACAGCAAGGACCGACATAATATCCGTGTCTTAAACAAGAAGGTCTAATTTTCTTCAGGCAATACAAGTAAAGTTTCTACGAGGCTAGCTGATTTCCAGAAACCTCAGAGATATTTAGAAACGTGTGCAAATTTAAGAGTATGAATAAGGCGCTGGAGTTTGTAATATCTACAATTTATTTCATAGTCCTGGTCCGTGTACACGAACCATATAAGCAGCAGACGGATGTTTCATTGGGTGAATTTGTGACTTTTTAATTACGCCCAACATGATTGGATGATATATTTCCTCGGATGTAGAACTAATTAAAATAACGGGCGTGAATTCTTTCGTTTGGAAATCCCATTTAACAAACTGATGATCGCAATATACAAATTCATGCGGTGACCTTTTGACAGATCCTTTCAATGCAATTTTGATTCCATAAGAAAAACGTAATAGGAGCATGTAATTGTGGTGAAAGTAGTAAGTTACAGTACCAAGCAAATATGGTAGTAGCTATAACACTTTTATCTCGTTACCTGTCGACATATTACATTTTATAGTTCTAATAGGTCGATAATAATTATATATATTCAATTTCTACTTTAATTGTCAAAATAGACACCAACCAAGGCCAAGGTTTCAAAGGTCTCGACTCATCATATTTGCTTCTAATTTAGGTTACTGCTGCTGTAGAGCCTCGTGCACAAACATTAAAGATACATTCTTTTAAGGGACTGGACAGAAAGTACGGGGGATAGGCCGGTGTTTTTGGAAAGTCGCGTACAAAAAATATATGACCCTTCACAAACACACAGACCTCCCTTTGAATGGTGCATGACAAATTGTGATCTTCTACCTTGTGAGTGAAAGGATAGTACATCTATTACAATTATAATATATACAAAGTAATTGAAGTAGTCACAGCTTAGAACTTTTCTACTTCATTCAGTTACCCCAATCATTGAGACAAGAACATCGTATGATATTGTTTATGTCCCATATTACACACACTGAGTGTTGTGTGTTGAATCCTGTGCTTTCTTAAAAATACGAGATACACATGTTCAATGCCACCACTATTTTTAATATTCTATATTCTTATTACATACTCTAGATATACACCCTTTATATAACAACACTAAGATTCAGCAAAATTTTACTGGTCTAACGAGTTAACGTTCTAGTAATAGTTGCTTAATTATCGAGAAGCCTTTTATTCAAAGCATGTTGGAAGACTTGCCCACCACACAGTATAACAAGCCATGTATGGCACAGTCCCCAATAGTTATTACATTTAAGATAAACAGTTTTGTTTATAGTAATATAGTTGAAACATAAACATGTCAGAGATATGGATCCAGAAGCTGGTGCTTGATTATGATTAAAAGGATTGGCATTCAGTCATCTTTTATCGAGTACTTGCCAATATTAAAATATATTGCTCTGGAACGGCATTAATTAAAACTGAATTACCACCATTTGACCATTTTTGATACATCTATATATTTATAACACGATGTACAGTATAATGAATATGTAAAACGTAAACATAATCAGTCAAAGCATGTCAGAGATATGGCACTAGAGCTGCTTTCATTAAAACATAATGGCCACCAGTCGGCCATTTTGAATCCAATTTGATAAATAAAATGACTTCCAACAAGGTCCCATATTGTCAAATGTATGTACAAATTTGAACAAAATCCATCCCTAAATGTTTAATTTTAATGACTTTTTTCAGCACAAAAATGGCCGTCATTCGGCCATCTTGAATCAGATAGCAAAAAAATTGTATAATATTATGTATGATGTACGTGTGAAGTTTGAATATAATCGGTCCAGGCATGTCTAAGATATAGGTTAATACAATAAATCTGTGAGTTTGAATCCAGCAGTACTCGTACGTAACAATTGCGACCCTCCCCGATGCCTGCACAGATTACTATAACCCTCCCCCCAACAATTGCAGAAAAATCAGTGACCCACCCCCGAAAAACACCAACTTATATACCTGAGAAATCAAGATGATTCAATGGGAAACGTGCACAATATATGACCGGTCAGATGACCGTACGAATTGCAGATCTGACCTCAGGTGGGTAAATAAAACTAACAGAATCACTGAAATACTCAAATAAATGCCACAAATTGTAGAGCACATATTTGTTTTACATATTTCAGACTGTTCCTGCTCATCGTTTATTTTTCTCTTTGCGTGACTGGCGACCTAGGTATAGCAACTAATGTTCATCCCTATTCTTGCGATTGCACCGACGCTACCAACCCAAACTAATAGTAACATCATATATGTTAAGGTAGCAAGACTATTATTTGTGTTGAAAATTACGATTTTCACATTTATTTATTAATTGATGAAATTAATTTCTATGTAATAGAACAGATTTCTATGTAATAATATCATACTTTTGTATATATGTATTTAACACACATGGAGTTTTTATTAAACACACATAAGAAGCTCGGAAAATATAATAAGCTGAAACATTTGAAATTTACGATTTTCACATTTATTTATTAATTGATGAAATGCACTATAAACTTTCATATGATAAAGTCAACATAACATAGAATGTCATGTAAGTTGGTTAAAATGTTGATTTTCTGAAGGGAAGCAAGGTAGCCTCAGTAGTGTCTTCCAAAATCAACAACACAGGTTTAATCTGTGTGTCTATAATTTTCAAAGATTAACTCAAAACAAAGCAATGTTAGGATGTGTTATCAGTAGTTTTATGACACACAGTGAGTGTTTCCAAACACTTGAGTGGGTTGTCACCACCCCTGTTTGTTTCACAGATTAATCATTTGCATATGAATATGTCAGACACAAGGTCACACAGCCACTGAAAAAAAATCATTGATTTTGATGTTCTCATCTGCCGATTTTATCGAAATATAGCTATCCCATTCCTTTATTTTTTCCGGTTTCCAATAGCCTTACACATTTGGATGCCCCCACACATGTTAAAACAGACCTTGAAGTGAAAACAAATCGATTGTGCAGATAAACAAGCTTGAAAATCTTTGCTGCGCTTTCATAGACGTTTTCTAGGAGTTTATTTTTTTTTAAATACAAGGTCTTTAACAAAAATAACGTATACTTATTGTCGTCGGATTACAACCGAATTTTCACAGCTTCAAGGTGACAATGAGAGGAACCTGAATGTGTCCAGACAAACTATTTTGAGTTGGGGGCAATGCGACTAAAACGGAAATTAAAAATCAGCACACTACTTTTAAAACGCATTGCTTGAATAAAACTGACAAGACACATTCAATTTATCAGACTATCGAACAACCAGGAAAAGTGAAAAAATTCTTATCACCAGCAAAAATGTGTGAATTATTTTTTTTACAGGGAAAGTATTTTTTTTTACCTTTGATTGAGTATCGCGTCATAGAATGCAGATACGAGCATAAGAAACACACTTTTGAAAAGCTTGAAGTCTGACAATTCCAAACATGTATACTTTCCTGGACCTTTTTGTAGTCATTTAGTCACAATTAAAAGATGAAAACAAGTATGCAAATAATAGTTACGCTACCTTAAATTAGTCGATGTGATATTACCTTTTTTGTTTGTAAAAACAATATATAAATACCCATACATGTATAACGATGAAAATGGTCAATAAATTCTAAAGGGTCATGAAAAACTATGACGTAGATATCTTTATTTCTGGCGTTAAAATCCTACCTGTGCTCTTTCCATTTAAAACGTGCTAGTGACACTGTGACAAATATATTCTAATGTAAGCGATTATATGGGTACTTCGGATCCAAATACTTCATGCATTACCAGGCAGATGGATACCTCCCATAATTCGCATTTATTTCTGGATCCAGCTCAATGTACCTGCAACATTAACTCTCAATGCTGAGATGTAAAATACAAATATTTTTTCATTCCTGCCTGCAGCATGTCCTTGCATCTTGAAACATCCCATTTTGATCTAAATTGTGTTAAGTGTTAAGTTTGCCACACCATCTTAATTTCAACTGAATGATAATGATTTTAAAATTACGATTATAGATGATTCGTGTTCCTTAATCCTGAATCCACATATATAATTGTTCGGAAAGTTCATGTTCGGAATAACATTCAGATCACCAGTACTAGGTAGAACTAATTACATCAATATAGAAGAAACACGGTATTGTGGAATCTCTTTGTTATGAGGTATATTACTGGCGTTATTATGCACGCACCTCAAGGTTGTATATTTATACATATATACAATAAAAGAAGACTATTGAGCGTACCTTTGGACTTTGTTCATTTCGCTTATTATTTTATGCTACAACATTGAAATGAAACGTAATAGTACAGAACCCTCATATCGGAAATACACTTCCCCCTTGTTATAAGTTAGTATCGATATTTACTGAACGCCTCTACTAATGGCATTGTCTTTGTAATATCTAATAGTGACATACGTTGGAAATCACAATTGGTGCTGTACTGGAATAACTTGATTTTTGTAGCATAAACTTTTAATGACTCTAATTTAATATAACTCTATTTTTATCCTATTGTTTTGTAAGTTATTTTATCTGTACAAATAAATAATAAAATAAATAATATTAATTGTTAGCGTTATGAAAGACAAGAAGTACATCGATTTTAGTTGTCTATTTGTTAAATTTCGCAAATGAATCGTTTCTAGTCCTGCCTATGTGTCCCAAATCAGTGGTTTCCAATCGGCGAAAGAGCATCAGGGCCATAGTCAATACCTATAAAATTGACAGTAAAAAGTAAGTAGAATTATCCTGATTGTGAACGAACAAAAAAACATGCGATAAACAGTGATACATAGTGCATGCATAATATACATAGTGAGGTGGTAACTCAGAGCTATACATGAATCAAATATATATTTATTTGGCAAATGTTTATTGACTACATTCTTGAATGCAATAGTATAGTATTACATGTACTCACCTCCATAATCGATACATGTTTCACATTTACAGTTTCTACGACCCATCCCACAGCGTCCATTAGCACCACAACAATGTCTTCTGGCCGAGGGGTTGCATTGTGCTGGTTCACCACTTGGTAATGGGTAGTTTGGACCACATTGTCCATCATTTCTCCACAATTCTGAAAGATAAAAATTTAAATTACATGATAAGAATTGTTATGCTTATATTTCTTAAACTGAATAGTATATACTGACTTCATAAACTAAAGTTTGGTTCCAAGTGGTAATTGGCATTGGTATTCAAAGATAATTGTCCCCCAATAACTGTAAATCTTATACTAGTATATAAAAAATCAAAATGCATGATAACTCACGTGAACATGTAGTATTGTCTTCATTCAAATAAAAACCTTGTCGACAGTCACATATATAAGAGTCGCCATTATTTATGCAAATGTGTTCACAGCCGCCATTATCGTCTGCACATGGCCGTGTATCTAAGAGGATGAGTATAATTTTAGCACTGAAACACTGTATGATTCCCTATTTCCTATCCCAACATAAACTGGGGAACACAAAACATAGTAGCTAATGCTGTACAACAATACTTGGTAATATTTGTGAAATTAAGAGCGCATGATATGAGAAGTAATTAGGTATACCAGTTTTGCTGTTTGATTTTAATTACCCAATGTATTGTTAATACAATGCAAATTAGGTATTATATTGAAAAACTTTGAAGCACTTCCTTTTTATTGGACAGCTGGTTTCTAATAGTTGTCATCATCATTGTATTAATAGTAGTATCACTCTTAGGTTACAATTACGTCACATACCTGTGCAGCTGTGTTTATCGGCGTCTAAAATATAGCCTTCATCGCATGCACATGCATACCAGCCAAACCTGTTGTAACATATTTGTTCACATCCATCGATATTCAAATCACATTCATCAATATCTGAAATACAAACGACACTTCAGATATTGTGAGTATTGTAACTATATTATGTGAGCATTGTTACTGTATTATGTGAGCATTCGTACTATATAATGTAAGCATTGTAATTGTATAATGTGAGCATTGTAATTGTATTATGTGATCATTGTAATTGTAGTACGTCAGCATTGTAATTGTAGTATGTGAGCATTGTAATTGAAGTATGTGAGCATTGTAGTTGTATTATGTGAGCATTGTAATTATAGCATGTGAGCATTGTAATTGCAGTATGTCAGCATTGTAATTGTAGAATGTGAGCATTGTAATTGTAGTATGTGAGCATTGTAATTGTAGTATGTGAGCATTGTAATTGTAGTATGTGAGCATTGTAATTGTAGTATGTCAGCATTGTAATTATAGTATGCGAGCATTGTAATTGTAGTATGTCAGCATTGTAATTGCAGTATGTGAGCATTGTAATTGTAGTATGTCAGCATTGTAATTGTAGTTTGTGAGCATTGTAATTGTAGTATGTCAGCATTGTAATTGTAGTATGTGAGCATTGTAATTGTAGTATGCGAGCATTGTAATTGTAGTATGTGAGCATTGTAATTGTAGTATGCGAGCATTGTAATTGTAGTATGTCAGCATTGTAATTATAGTATGTGAGCATTGTAATTGTAGTATGTGAGCATTGTAATTGTGGTATGTCAGCATTGTAATTGTAGTATGTCAGCATTGTAATTGTAGTATATCAGCATTGTAATTGTAGTATGTCAGCATTGTAATTGTAGTATGTGAGCATTGTAATTGTAGTATGTGAGCATTGTAACTGTAGTATGTCAGCAATGTAATTGCAGTATGTGAGCATTGTAATTGTAGTATGTGAGCATTGTAATTGTAGTATGTGAGCATTGTAATTGTAGTATGTGAGCATTGTAATTGCAGTATGTGAGCATTGTAATTGTAGTATGTCAGCATTGTAATTGTAGTATGTCAGCATTGTAATTGTAGTATGTGAGCATTGTAATTGTAGTATGTGAGCATTGTAATTATAGTATGCGGGCATTGTAATTGTAGTATGCGAGCATTGTAATTGTAGTATGTCAGCATTGTAATTGTAGTATGCGAGCATTGTAATTGTAGTATGTCAGCATTGTAATTATAGTATGTGAGCATTGTAATCGTAGTATGTGAGCATTGTAATTGTGGTATGTCAGCATTGTAATTGTAGTATGTCAGCATTGTAATTGTAGTATGTCAGCATTGTAATTGTAGTATGTGAGCATTGTAATTGTAGTAGGTCAGCATTGTAATTGTAGTATGTCAGCATTGTAATTGCACTATGTGAGCATTGTAATTGTAGTATGTGAGCATTGTAATTGTAGTATGTGAGCATTGTAATTGCAGTATGTGAGCATTGTAATTGTAGTATGTCAGCATTGTAATTGCAGTATGTCAGCATTGTAATTGTAGTATGTGAGCATTGTAATTGTAGTATGTCAACATTGTAATTGTAGTATGTCAGCATTGTAATTGTAGTATGCGAGCATTGTAATTGTAGTATGTCAGCATTGTAATTGTAGTATGTCAGCATTGTAATTGTAGTATGTGAGCATTGTAATTGTAGTATGTCAGCATTGTAATTGTAGTATGTCAGCATTGTAATTGTAGTATGTCAGCATTGTAATTGTAGTATGTCAGCATTGTAATTGTAGTATGTCAGCATTGTAATTGTAGTATGTCAGCATTGTAATTGTAGTATGTCAGCATTGTAATTGCAGTATGTCAGCATTGTAATTGTAGTATATGAGCATTGTAATTGTAGTATGTGAACATTGTAATTGTAGTATGTCAGCATTGTAATTGTAGTGTGTGAGCATTGTAATTGCAGTATGTCAGCATTGTAATTGCAGTATGTCAGCATTGTAATTGTAGTATGTGAGCATTGTAATTGTAGTATGTGAGCATTGCAATTGTAGTATGTCAGCATTGTAATTGTAGTATGTCAGCATTGTAATTGTAGTATGTGCGCATTGTAATTGTAGTATGTGAGCATTGTAATTGTAGTATGTGAGCATTGTAATTGCAGTATGTGAGCATTGTAATTGCAGTATGTGAGCATTGTAATTGTAGTATGTGAGCATTGTAATTGTAGTATGTGAGCATTGTAATTGTAGTATGTGAGCATTGTAATTATAGTATGCGAGCATTGTAATTGTAGTATGCGAGCATTGTAATTGTAGTATGTCAGCATTGTAATTGTAGTATGTGAGCATTGTAATTGTAGTATGTCAGCATTGCAATTATAGTATGTGAGCATTGTAATTGTAGTATGCGAGCATTGTAATTGTAGTATGTCAGCATTGTAATTGCAGTATGTGAGCATTGTAATTGTAGTATGTCAGCATTGTAATTGCAGTATGTCAGCATTGTAATTGTAGTATGTGAGCATTGTAATTGTAGTATGTCAGCATTGTAATTGTAGTATGTCAGCATTGTAATTGTAGTATGCGAGCATTGTAATTGTAGTATGTCAGCATTGTAATTGCAGTATGTGAGCATTGTAATTGTAGTATGTCAGCATTGTAATTGTAGTATGTCAGCATTGTAATTGTAGTATGTGAGCATTGTAATTGTAGTATGTCAGCATTGTAATTGTAGTATGTCAGCATTGTAATTGTAGTATGCGAGCATTGTAATTGTAGTATGTCAGCATTGTAATTGTAGTATGTGAGCATTGTAATTGTAGTATGTGAGCATTGTAATTTTAGTATGTCAGCATTGTAATTGTAGTATGTGAGCATTGTAATTGTAGTATGTCAGCATTGTAATTGTAGTATGTCAGCATTGTAATTGTAGTATGTCAGCATTGTAATTGTAGTATGTCAGCATTGTAATTGTAGTATGTCAGCATTGTAATTGCAGTATGTCAGCATTGTAATTGTAGTATGTCAGCATTGTAATTGTAGTATGTGAACATTGTAATTGTAGTATGTCAGCATTGTAATTGTAGTATGTCAGCATTGTAATTGCAGTATGTCAGCATTGTAATTGCAGTATCTCAGCATTGTAATTGTAGTATGTCAGCATTGTAATTGTAGTATGTGAGCATTGTAATTGTAGTATGTCAGCATTGTAATTGTAGTATGTGAGCATTGTAATTGTAGTATGTGAGCATTGTAATTGTAGTATGTGAGCATTGTAATTGTAGTATGTGAGCATTGTAATTGCAGTATGTGAGCATTGTAATTGTAGTATGTCAGCATTGTAATTGTAGTATGTGAGCATTGTAATTGTAGTATGTGAGCATTGTAATTATAGCATGCGAGCATTGTAATTGTAGTATGCGAGCATTGTAATTGTAGTATGTGAGCATTGTAATTGTAGTATGTCAGCATTGTAATTGTAGAATGTGAGCTTTGTAATTGTAGTATGTGAGCATTGTAATTGTAGTATGTGAGCATTGTAATTATAGTATGCGAGCATTGTAATTGTAGTATGTGAGCATTGTAATTGCATTATGTGAGCATTGTAATTGTAGTATGTGAGCATTGTAATTGCAGTATGTGAGCATTGTAAATGTAGTATGTGAGCATTGTAATTATAGTATGCGAGCATTGTAATTGTAGTATGTGAGCATTGTAATTGTAGCATGTGAGCATGGTAATTGTAGTATGTGAGCATTGTAATTGTAGTATGTCAGCATTGTAATTGTAGTATGTGAGCATTGTAATTGTAGTATGTGAGCATTGTAATTGCAGTATGTGAGCATTGTAATTGTAGTATGTCAGCATTGTAATTGTAGTATGTCAGCATTGTAATTGTAGTATGTGAGCATTGTAATTGTAGTATGTCAACATTGTAATTGTAGTATGTCAGCATTGTAATTGTAGTATGCGAGCATTGTAATTGTAGTATGTCAGCATTGTAATTGTAGTATGTCAGCATTGTAATTGTAGTATGTCAGCATTGTAATTGTAGTATGTCAGCATTGTAATTGTAGTATGTCAGCATTGTAATTGTAGTATGTCAGCATTGTAATTGTAGTATGTCAGCATTGTAATTGTAGTATGTCAGTATTGTAATTGTAGTATGTCAGCATTGTAATTGTAGTATGTCAGCATTGTAATTGCAGTATGTCAGCATTGTAATTGTAGTATGTGAGCATTGTAATTGTAGTATGTGAACATTGTAATTGTAGTATGTCAGCATTGTAATTGTAGTATGTGAGCATTGTAATTGCAGTATGTCAGCATTGTAATTGCAGTATGTCAGCATTGTAATTGTAGTATGTGAGCATTGTAATTGTAGTATGTGAGCATTGCAATTGTAGTATGTCAGCATTGTAATTGTAGTATGTGAGCATTGTAATTGTAGTATGTGAGCATTGTAATTTTAGTATGTCAGCATTGTAATTGCAGTATGTGCGCATTGTAATTGTAGTATGTGAGCATTGTAATTGTAGTATGTGAGCATTGTAATTGCAGTATGTGAGCATTGTAATTGCAGTATGTGAGCATTGTAATTGTAGTATGTGAGCATTGTAATTGTAGTATGTGAGCATTGTAATTGTAGTATGTCAGCATTGTAATTGTAGTATGTCAGCATTGTAATTGTAGTATGTGAGCATTGTAATTGTAGTATGTGAGCATTGTAATTATAGTATGCGAGCATTGTAATTGTAGTATGCGAGCATTGTAATTGTAGTATGTCAGCATTGTAATTGTAGTATGTGAGCATTGTAATTGTAGTATGTCAGCATTGTAATTATAGTGTGTGAGCATTGTAATTGTAGTATGCGAGCATTGTAATTGTAGTATGTCAGCATTGTAATTGCAGTATGTGAGCATTGTAATTGTAGTATGTCAGCATTGTAATTGCAGTATGTCAGCATTGTAATTGTAGTATGTGAGCATTGTAATTGTAGTATGTCAGCATTGTAATTGTAGTATGTCAGCATTGTAATTGTAGTATGCGAGCATTGTAATTGTAGTATGTCAGCATTGTAATTGCAGTATGTGAGCATTGTAATTGTAGTATGTCAGCATTGTAATTGTAGTATGTCAGCATTGTAATTGTAGTATGTGAGCATTGTAATTGTAGTATGTCAGCATTGTAATTGTAGTATGTCAGCATTGTAATTGTAGTATGCAAGCATTGTAATTGTAGTATGTCAGCATTGTAATTGTAGTATGTGAGCATTGTAATTGTAGTATGTGAGCATTGTAATTGTAGTATGTCAGCATTGTAATTGTAGTATGTGAGCATTGTAATTGTAGTATGTCAGCATTGTAATTGTAGTATGTCAGCATTGTAATTGTAGTATGTCAGCATTGTAATTGTAGTATGTCAGCATTGTAATTGTAGTATGTCAGCATTGTAATTGCAGTATGTTAGCATTGTAATTGTAGTATGTCAGCATTGTAATTGTAGTATGTGAACATTGTAATTGTAGTATGTCAGCATTGTAATTGTAGTATGTCAGCATTGTAATTGCAGTATGTCAGCATTGTAATTGCAGTATCTCAGCATTGTAATTGTAGTATGTCAGCATTGTAATTGTAGTATGTCAGCATTGTAATTGTAGTATGTCAGCATTGTAATTGTAGTATGTCAGCATTGTAATTGTAGTATGTGAGCATTGTAATTGTAGTATGTGAGCATTGTAATTGTAGTATGTGAGCATTGTAATTGCAGTATGTGAGCATTGTAATTGTAGTATGTCAGCATTGTAATTGTAGTATGTCAGCATTGTAATTGTAGTATGTGAGCATTGTAATTGTAGTATGTGAGCATTGTAATTATAGTATGCGAGCATTGTAATTGTAGTATGCGAGCATTGTAATTGTAGTATGTGAGCATTGTAATTGTAGTATGTCAGCATTGTAATTGTAGAATGTGAGCTTTGTAATTGTAGTATGTGAGCATTGTAATTGTAGTATGTGAGCATTGTAATTATAGTATGCGAGCATTGTAATTGTAGTATGTGAGCATTGTAATTGCATTATGTGAGCATTGTAATTGTAGTATGTGAGCATTGTAATTGCAGTATGTGAGCATTGTAAATGTAGTATGTGAGCATTGTAATTATAGTATGCGAGCATTGTAATTGTAGTATGTGAGCATTGTAATTGTAGCATGTGAGCATGGTAATTGTAGTATGTGAGCATTGTAATTGTAGTATGTCAGCATTGTAATTGTAGTATGTGAGCATTGTAATTGTAGTATGTGAGCATTGTAATTGCAGTATGTGAGCATTGTAATTGTAGTATGTCAGCATTGTAATTGTAGTATGTCAGCATTGTAATTGTAGTATGTCAGCATTGTAATTGTAGTATGTCAACATTGTAATTGTAGTATGTCAGCATTGTAATTGTAGTATGCGAGCATTGTAATTGTAGTATGTCAGCATTGTAATTGTAGTATGTCAGCATTGTAATTGTAGTATGTGAGCATTGTAATTGTAGTATGTCAGCATTGTAATTGTAGTATGTCAGCATTGTAATTGTAGTATGTCAGCATTGTAATTGTAGTATGTCAGCATTGTAATTGTAGTATGTCAGCATTGTAATTGTAGTATGTCAGCATTGTAATTGTAGTATGTCAGCATTGTAATTGTAGTATGCAAGCATTGTAATTGTAGTATGTCAGCATTGTAATTGTAGTATGTGAGCATTGTAATTGTAGTATGTGAGCATTGTAATTGTAGTATGTGAGCATTGTAATTTTAGTATGTCAGCATTGTAATTGTAGTATGTGAGCATTGTAATTGTAGTATGTCAGCATTGTAATTGTAGTATGTCAGCATTGTAATTGTAGTATGTCAGCATTGTAATTGTAGTATGTCAGCATTGTAATTGTAGTATGTCAGCATTGTAATTGCAGTATGTCAGCATTGTAATTGTAGTATGTCAGCATTGTAATTGTAGTATGTGAACATTGTAATTGTAGTATGTCAGCATTGTAATTGTAGTATGTCAGCATTGTAATTGCAGTATGTCAGCATTGTAATTGCAGTATGTCAGCATTGTAATTGCAGTATCTCAGCATTGTAATTGTAGTATGTGAGCATTGTAATTGTAGTATGTGAGCATTGTAATTGTAGTATGTCAGCATTGTAATTGTAGTATGTGAGCATTGTAATTGTAGTATGTGAGCATTGTAATTGTAGTATGTGAGCATTGTAATTGTAGTATGTGAGCATTGTAATTGCAGTATGTGAGCATTGTAATTGTAGTATGTCAGCATTGTAATTGTAGTATGTGAGCATTGTAATTGTAGTATGTGAGCATTGTAATTATAGCATGCGAGCATTGTAATTGTAGTATGCGAGCATTGTAATTGTAGTATGTGAGCATTGTAATTGTAGTATGTCAGCATTGTAATTGTAGAATGTGAGCTTTGTAATTGTAGTATGTGAGCATTGTAATTGTAGTATGTGAGCATTGTAATTATAGTATGCGAGCATTGTAATTGTAGTATGTGAGCATTGTAATTGCATTATGTGAGCATTGTAATTGTAGTATGTGAGCATTGTAATTGCAGTATGTGAGCATTGTAAATGTAGTATGTGAGCATTGTAATTATAGTATGCGAGCATTGTAATTGTAGTATGTGAGCATTGTAATTGTAGCATGTGAGCATGGTAATTGTAGTATGTGAGCATTGTAATTGTAGTATGTCAGCATTGTAATTGTAGTATGTGAGCATTGTAATTGTAGTATGTGAGCATTGTAATTGCAGTATGTGAGCATTGTAATTGTAGTATGTCAGCATTGTAATTGTAGTATGTCAGCATTGTAATTGTAGTATGTGAGCATTGTAATTGTAGTATGTCAACATTGTAATTGTAGTATGTCAGCATTGTAATTGTAGTATGCGAGCATTGTAATTGTAGTATGTCAGCATTGTAATTGTAGTATGTCAGCATTGTAATTGTAGTATGTCAGCATTGTAATTGTAGTATGTCAGCATTGTAATTGTAGTATGTCAGCATTGTAATTGTAGTATGTCAGCATTGTAATTGTAGTATGTCAGCATTGTAATTGTAGTATGTCAGTATTGTAATTGTAGTATGTCAGCATTGTAATTGTAGTATGTCAGCATTGTAATTGCAGTATGTCAGCATTGTAATTGTAGTATGTGAGCATTGTAATTGTAGTATGTGAACATTGTAATTGTAGTATGTCAGCATTGTAATTGTAGTATGTGAGCATTGTAATTGCAGTATGTCAGCATTGTAATTGCAGTATGTCAGCATTGTAATTGTAGTATGTGAGCATTGTAATTGTAGTATGTGAGCATTGCAATTGTAGTATGTCAGCATTGTAATTGTAGTATGTGAGCATTGTAATTGTAGTATGTGAGCATTGTAATTTTAGTATGTCAGCATTGTAATTGCAGTATGTGCGCATTGTAATTGTAGTATGTGAGCATTGTAATTGTAGTATGTGAGCATTGTAATTGCAGTATGTGAGCATTGTAATTGCAGTATGTGAGCATTGTAATTGTAGTATGTGAGCATTGTAATTGTAGTATGTGAGCATTGTAATTGTAGTATGTCAGCATTGTAATTGTAGTATGTCAGCATTGTAATTGTAGTATGTGAGCATTGTAATTGTAGTATGTGAGCATTGTAATTATAGTATGCGAGCATTGTAATTGTAGTATGCGAGCATTGTAATTGTAGTATGTCAGCATTGTAATTGTAGTATGTGAGCATTGTAATTGTAGTATGTCAGCATTGTAATTATAGTATGTGAGCATTGTAATTGTAGTATGCGAGCATTGTAATTGTAGTATGTCAGCATTGTAATTGCAGTATGTGAGCATTGTAATTGTAGTATGTCAGCATTGTAATTGCAGTATGTCAGCATTGTAATTGTAGTATGTGAGCATTGTAATTGTAGTATGTCAGCATTGTAATTGTAGTATGTCAGCATTGTAATTGTAGTATGCGAGCATTGTAATTGTAGTATGTCAGCATTGTAATTGCAGTATGTGAGCATTGTAATTGTAGTATGTCAGCATTGTAATTGTAGTATGTCAGCATTGTAATTGTAGTATGTGAGCATTGTAATTGTAGTATGTCAGCATTGTAATTGTAGTATGTCAGCATTGTAATTGTAGTATGCAAGCATTGTAATTGTAGTATGTCAGCATTGTAATTGTAGTATGTGAGCATTGTAATTGTAGTATGTGAGCATTGTAATTGTAGTATGTCAGCATTGTAATTGTAGTATGTGAGCATTGTAATTGTAGTATGTCAGCATTGTAATTGTAGTATGTCAGCATTGTAATTGTAGTATGTCAGCATTGTAATTGTAGTATGTCAGCATTGTAATTGTAGTATGTCAGCATTGTAATTGCAGTATGTTAGCATTGTAATTGTAGTATGTCAGCATTGTAATTGTAGTATGTGAACATTGTAATTGTAGTATGTCAGCATTGTAATTGTAGTATGTCAGCATTGTAATTGCAGTATGTCAGCATTGTAATTGCAGTATCTCAGCATTGTAATTGTAGTATGTCAGCATTGTAATTGTAGTATGTCAGCATTGTAATTGTAGTATGTCAGCATTGTAATTGTAGTATGTCAGCATTGTAATTGTAGTATGTGAGCATTGTAATTGTAGTATGTGAGCATTGTAATTGTAGTATGTGAGCATTGTAATTGCAGTATGTGAGCATTGTAATTGTAGTATGTCAGCATTGTAATTGTAGTATGTCAGCATTGTAATTGTAGTATGTGAGCATTGTAATTGTAGTATGTGAGCATTGTAATTATAGTATGCGAGCATTGTAATTGTAGTATGCGAGCATTGTAATTGTAGTATGTGAGCATTGTAATTGTAGTATGTCAGCATTGTAATTGTAGAATGTGAGCTTTGTAATTGTAGTATGTGAGCATTGTAATTGTAGTATGTGAGCATTGTAATTATAGTATGCGAGCATTGTAATTGTAGTATGTGAGCATTGTAATTGCATTATGTGAGCATTGTAATTGTAGTATGTGAGCATTGTAATTGCAGTATGTGAGCATTGTAAATGTAGTATGTGAGCATTGTAATTATAGTATGCGAGCATTGTAATTGTAGTATGTGAGCATTGTAATTGTAGCATGTGAGCATGGTAATTGTAGTATGTGAGCATTGTAATTGTAGTATGTCAGCATTGTAATTGTAGTATGTGAGCATTGTAATTGTAGTATGTGAGCATTGTAATTGCAGTATGTGAGCATTGTAATTGTAGTATGTCAGCATTGTAATTGTAGTATGTCAGCATTGTAATTGTAGTATGTCAGCATTGTAATTGTAGTATGTCAACATTGTAATTGTAGTATGTCAGCATTGTAATTGTAGTATGCGAGCATTGTAATTGTAGTATGTCAGCATTGTAATTGTAGTATGTCAGCATTGTAATTGTAGTATGTGAGCATTGTAATTGTAGTATGTCAGCATTGTAATTGTAGTATGTCAGCATTGTAATTGTAGTATGTCAGCATTGTAATTGTAGTATGTCAGCATTGTAATTGTAGTATGTCAGCATTGTAATTGTAGTATGTCAGCATTGTAATTGTAGTATGTCAGCATTGTAATTGCAGTATGTCAGCATTGTAATTGTAGTATGTGAGCATTGTAATTGTAGTATGTGAACATTGTAATTGTAGTATGTCAGCATTGTAATTGTAGTATGTGAGCATTGTAATTGCAGTATGTCAGCATTGTAATTGCAGTATGTCAGCATTGTAATTGTAGTATGTGAGCATTGTAATTGTAGTATGTGAGCATTGCAATTGTAGTATGTCAGCATTGTAATTGTAGTATGTGAGCATTGTAATTGTAGTATGTGAGCATTGTAATTTTAGTATGTCAGCATTGTAATTGCAGTATGTGCGCATTGTAATTGTAGTATGTGAGCATTGTAATTGTAGTATGTGAGCATTGTAATTGCAGTATGTGAGCATTGTAATTGCAGTATGTGAGCATTGTAATTGTAGTATGTGAGCATTGTAATTGTAGTATGTGAGCATTGTAATTGTAGTATGTCAGCATTGTAATTGTAGTATGTCAGCATTGTAATTGTAGTATGTGAGCATTGTAATTGTAGTATGTGAGCATTGTAATTATAGTATGCGAGCATTGTAATTGTAGTATGCGAGCATTGTAATTGTAGTATGTCAGCATTGTAATTGTAGTATGTGAGCATTGTAATTGTAGTATGTCAGCATTGTAATTATAGTATGTGAGCATTGTAATTGTAGTATGCGAGCATTGTAATTGTAGTATGTCAGCATTGTAATTGCAGTATGTGAGCATTGTAATTGTAGTATGTCAGCATTGTAATTGCAGTATGTCAGCATTGTAATTGTAGTATGTGAGCATTGTAATTGTAGTATGTCAGCATTGTAATTGTAGTATGTCAGCATTGTAATTGTAGTATGAGAGCATTGTAATTGTAGTATGTCAGCATTGTAATTGCAGTATGTGAGCATTGTAATTGTAGTATGTCAGCATTGTAATTGTAGTATGTCAGCATTGTAATTGTAGTATGTGAGCATTGTAATTGTAGTATGTCAGCATTGTAATTGTAGTATGTCAGCATTGTAATTGTAGTATGCGAGCATTGTAATTGTAGTATGTCAGCATTGTAATTGTAGTATGTGAGCATTGTAATTGTAGTATGTGAGCATTGTAATTGTAGTATGTCAGCATTGTAATTGTAGTATGTGAGCATTGTAATTGTAGTATGTCAGCATTGTAATTGTAGTATGTCAGCATTGTAATTGTAGTATGTGAGCATTGTAATTGTAGTATGTCAGCATTGTAATTGTAGTATGTCAGCATTGTAATTGCAGTATGTCAGCATTGTAATTGTAGTATGTCAGCATTGTAATTGTAGTATGTGAACATTGTAATTGTAGTATGTCAGCATTGTAATTGTAGTATGTCAGCATTGTAATTATAGTATGTGAGCATTGTAATTGTAGTATGTGAGCATTGTAATTGTGGTATGTCAGCATTGTAATTGTAGTATGTCAGCATTGTAATTGTAGTATGTCAGCATTGTAATTGTAGTATGTGAGCATTGTAATTGTAGTATGTCAGCATTGTAATTGTAGTATGTCAGCATTGTAATTGCACTATGTGAGCATTGTAATTGTAGTATGTGAGCATTGTAATTGTAGTATGTGAGCATTGTAATTGCAGTATGTGAGCATTAAAATTGTAGTATGTCAGCA
Organism: Saccoglossus kowalevskii; assembly: GCF_978046115.1. Classification (NCBI taxonomy): domain Eukaryota; kingdom Metazoa; phylum Hemichordata; class Enteropneusta; family Harrimaniidae; genus Saccoglossus; species Saccoglossus kowalevskii. Next base: position 27,407,115 of record NC_140654.1, read on the forward strand.
TTGTAATTGTAGTATGTCAGCATTGTAATTGTAGTATGTGAGCATTGTAATTGTAGTATGTCAACATTGTAATTGTAGTATGTCAGCATTGTAATTGTAGTATGCGAGCATTGTAATTGTAGTATGTCAGCATTGTAATTGTAGTATGTCAGCATTGTAATTGTAGTATGTGAGCATTGTAATTGTAGTATGTCAGCATTGTAATTGTAGTATGTCAGCATTGTAATTGTAGTATGTCAGCATTGTAATTGTAGTATGTCAGCATTGTAATTGTAGTATGTCAGCATTGTAATTGTAGTATGTCAGCATTGTAATTGTAGTATGTCAGCATTGTAATTGCAGTATGTCAGCATTGTAATTGTAGTATGTGAGCATTGTAATTGTAGTATGTGAACATTGTAATTGTAGTATGTCAGCATTGTAATTGTAGTATGTGAGCATTGTAATTGCAGTATGTCAGCATTGTAATTGCAGTATGTCAGCATTGTAATTGTAGTATGTGAGCATTGTAATTGTAGTATGTGAGCATTGCAATTGTAGTATGTCAGCATTGTAATTGTAGTATGTGAGCATTGTAATTGTAGTATGTGAGCATTGTAATTTTAGTATGTCAGCATTGTAATTGCAGTATGTGCGCATTGTAATTGTAGTATGTGAGCATTGTAATTGTAGTATGTGAGCATTGTAATTGCAGTATGTGAGCATTGTAATTGCAGTATGTGAGCATTGTAATTGTAGTATGTGAGCATTGTAATTGTAGTATGTGAGCATTGTAATTGTAGTATGTCAGCATTGTAATTGTAGTATGTCAGCATTGTAATTGTAGTATGTGAGCATTGTAATTGTAGTATGTGAGCATTGTAATTATAGTATGCGAGCATTGTAATTGTAGTATGCGAGCATTGTAATTGTAGTATGTCAGCATTGTAATTGTAGTATGTGAGCATTGTAATTGTAGTATGTCAGCATTGTAATTATAGTATGTGAGCATTGTAATTGTAGTATGTCAGCATTGTAATTGTAGTATGTGAGCATTGTAATTGTAGTATGTGAGCATTGTAATTGTAGTATGTCAGCATTGTAATTGTAGTATGTGAGCATGGTAATTGTAGTATGCGAGCATTGTAATTGTAGTATGTGAGCATTGTAATTGTAGTATGTGAGCATTGTAATTGTAGTATGTGAGCATTGTAATTATAGTATGTCAGCATTGTAATTGCAGTATGTGAGCATTGTAATTGTAGTATGTGAACATTGTAATTGTAGTATGTCAGCATTGTAATTGCAGTATGTGAGCATTGTAATTGTAGTATGTGAGCATTGTAATTGTAGTATGTGAGCATTGTAATTGTAGTATGTGAGCATTGTAATTGTAGTATGTCAGCATTGTCATTGTAGTATGTGAGCATTGTAATTGTAGTATGTGAGCATTGTAATTGTAGTATGCGAGCATTGTAATTGAAGTATGTGAGCATTGTAATTGTAGTATGTCAGCATTGTAATTGTAGAATGTGAGCTTTGTAATTGTAGTATGTGAGCATTGTAATTGTAGTATGTGAGCATTGTAATTATAGTATGCTAGCATTGTAATTGTAGTATGTCAGCATTGTAATTGCAGTATGTGAGCATTGTAAGTGTAGTATGTCAGCATTGTAATTGTAGTATGTGAGCATTGTAATTGTAGTATGTCAGCATTGTAGTTGCAGTATGTCAGCATTGTAATTGTAGTATGTCAGCATTGTAATTGTAGTATGTCAGCATTGTAATTGTAGTATGCGAGCATTGTAATTGTAGTATGTCAGCATTGTAATTGTAGTATGTCAACATTGTAATTGTAGTATGTCAGCATTGTAATTTTAGTATGTCAGCATTGTAGTTGCAGTATGTGAGCATTGTAATTGTAGTATGTCAGCATTGTAATTGTAGTATGTCAGCATTGTAATTGTAGTATGCGAGCATTGTAATTGTAGTATGTCAGCATTGTAATTGTAGTATGTCAGCATTGTAATTGTAGTATGTGAGCATTGTAATTGTAGTATGTGAGCATTGTAATTGTAGTATGTCAGCATTGTAATTGTAGTATGTGAGCATTGTAATTGTAGTATGTCAGCATTGTAATTGTAGTATGTGAGCATTGTAATTGTAGTATGTCAGCAATGTAATTGTAGCATATGAGCATTGTAATTGTAGTATGTGAGCATTGTAATTGTAGTATGTGAGCATTGTAATTGTAGTATGTCAGCATTGTAATTGTAGTTTGTGAGCATTGTAATTGTAGTATGTCAGCATTGTAATTGTAGTATGCGAGCATTGTAATTGTAGTATGTCAGCATTGTAATTGTAGTATGTCAGCATTGTAATTGTAGTATGTCAGCATTGTAATTGTAGTATGTCAGCATTGTAATTGTAGTATGTGAGCATTGTAATTGTAGTATGTCAGCATTGTAATTGCAGTATGTCAGCATTGTAATTGCAGTATGTGAGCATTGTAATTGTAGTATGTCAGCATTGTAATTGTAGTATGTCAGCATTGTAATTGTAGTATGTGAGCATTGTAATTGTAGTATGTCAGCATTGTAACTGTAGTATGTCAGCATTGTAATTGCAGTATGTGAGCATTGTAATTGTAGTATGTGAGCATTGTAATTGTAGTATGTGAGCATTGTAATTGTAGTATGTGAGCATTGTAATTGCAGTATGTGAGCATTGTAATTGTAGTATGTGAGCATTGTAATTGTAGTATGTGAGCATTGTAATTGTAGTATGTGAGCATTGTAATTGTAGTATGTCAGCATTGTAATTGTAGTATGTGAGCATTGTAATTGTAGTATGTGAGCATTGTAATTATAGTATGCGGGCATTGTAATTGTAGTATGCGAGCATTGTAATTGTAGTATGTCAGCATTGTAATTGTAGTATGCGAGCATTGTAATTGTAGTATGTGAGCATTGTAATTATAGTATGTGAGCATTGTAATTGTAGTATGTGAGCATTGTAATTGTGGTATGTCAGCATTGTAATTGTAGTATGTCAGCATTGTAATTGTAGTATGTCAGCATTGTAATTGTAGTATGTCAGCATTGTAATTGTAGTATGTCAGCATTGTAATTGCAGTATGTCAGCATTGTAATTGTAGTATGTGAGCATTGTAATTGTAGTATGTGAACATTGTAATTGTAGTATGTCAGCATTGTAATTGTAGTATGTGAGCATTGTAATTGCAGTATGTCAGCATTGTAATTGCAGTATGTCAGCATTGTAATTGTAGTATGTGGGCATTGTAATTGTAGTATGTGAGCATTGCAATTGTAGTATGTCAGCATTGTAATTGTAGTATGTGAGCATTGTAATTGTAGTATGTGAGCATTGTAATTTTAGTATGTCAGCATTGTAATTGCAGTATGTGCGCATTGTAATTGTAGTATGTGAGCATTGTAATTGTAGTATGTGAGCATTGTAATTGCAGTATGTGAGCATTGTAATTGCAGTATGTGAGCATTGTAATTGTAGTATGTGAGCATTGTAATTGTAGTATGTGAGCATTGTAATTGTAGTATGTCAGCATTGTAATTGTAGTATGTCAGCATTGTAATTGTAGTATGTGAGCATTGTAATTGTAGTATGTGAGCATTGTAATTATAGTATGCGAGCATTGTAATTGTAGTATGCGAGCATTGTAATTGTAGTATGTCAGCATTGTAATTGTAGTATGTGAGCATTGTAATTGTAGTATGTCAGCATTGTAATTATAGTATGTGAGCATTGTAATTGTAGTATGTCAGCATTGTAATTGTAGTATGTGAGCATTGTAATTGTAGTATGTGAGCATTGTAATTGTAGTATGTCAGCATTGTAATTGTAGTATGTGAGCATGGTAATTGTAGTATGCGAGCATTGTAATTGTAGTATGTGAGCATTGTAATTGTAGTATGTGAGCATTGTAATTGTAGTATGTGAGCATTGTAATTATAGTATGTCAGCATTGTAATTGCAGTATGTGAGCATTGTAATTGTAGTATGTGAACATTGTAATTGTAGTATGTCAGCATTGTAATTGTAGTATGTGAGCATTGTAATTGTAGTATGTGAGCATTGTAATTGTAGTATGTGAGCATTGTAATTGTAGTATGTCAGCATTGTCATTGTAGTATGTGAGCATTGTAATTGTAGTATGTGAGCATTGTAATTATAGTATGCGAGCATTGTAATTGTAGTATGCGAGCATTGTAATTGAAGTATGTGAGCATTGTAATTGTAGTATGTCAGCATTGTAATTGTAGAATGTGAGCATTGTAATTGTAGTATGTGAGCATTGTAATTGTAGTATGTGAGCATTGTAATTATAGTATGCTAGCATTGTAATTGTAGTATGTCAGCATTGTAATTGCAGTATGTGAGCATTGTAAGTGTAGTATGTCAGCATTGTAATTGTAGTATGTGAGCATTGTAATTGTAGTATGTCAGCATTGTAGTTGCAGTATGTCAGCATTGTAATTGTAGTATGTCAGCATTGTAATTGTAGTATGTCAGCATTGTAATTGTAGTATGCGAGCATTGTAATTGTAGTATGTCAGCATTGTAATTGTAGTATGTCAGCATTGTAATTGTAGTATGTCAGCATTGTAATTTTAGTATGTCAGCATTGTAGTTGCAGTATGTGAGCATTGTAATTGTAGTATGTCAGCATTGTAATTGTAGTATGTCAGCATTGTAATTGTAGTATGCGAGCATTGTAATTGTAGTATGTCAGCATTGTAATTGTAGTATGTCAGCATTGTAATTGTAGTATGTGAGCATTGTAATTGTAGTATGTGAGCATTGTAATTGTAGTATGTCAGCATTGTAATTGTAGTATGTGAGCATTGTAATTGTAGTATGTCAGCATTGTAATTGTAGTATGTGAGCATTGTAATTGTAGTATGTCAGCAATGTAATTGTAGCATATGAGCATTGTAATTGTAGTATGTGAGCATTGTAATTGTAGTATGTGAGCATTGTAATTGTAGTATGTCAGCATTGTAATTGTAGTTTGTGAGCATTGTAATTGTAGTATGTCAGCATTGTAATTGTAGTATGCGAGCATTGTAATTGTAGTATGTCAGCATTGTAATTGTAGTATGTCAGCATTGTAATTGTAGTATGTCAGCATTGTAATTGTAGTATGTCAGCATTGTAATTGTAGTATGTGAGCATTGTAATTGTAGTATGTCAGCATTGTAATTGCAGTATGTGAGCATTGTAATTGCAGTATGTGAGCATTGTAATTGTAGTATGTCAGCATTGTAATTGTAGTATGTCAGCATTGTAATTGTAGTATGTGAGCATTGTAATTGTAGTATGTCAGCATTGTAACTGTAGTATGTCAGCATTGTAATTGCAGTATGTGAGCATTGTAATTGTAGTATGTGAGCATTGTAATTGTAGTATGTGAGCATTGTAATTGTAGTATGTGAGCATTGTAATTGCAGTATGTGAGCATTGTAATTGTAGTATGTGAGCATTGTAATTGTAGTATGTGAGCATTGTAATTGTAGTATGTCAGCATTGTAATTGTAGTATGTCAGCATTGTAATTGTAGTATGTGAGCATTGTAATTGTAGTATGTGAGCATTGTAATTATAGTATGCGGGCATTGTAATTGTAGTATGCGAGCATTGTAATTGTAGTATGTCAGCATTGTAATTGTAGTATGCGAGCATTGTAATTGTAGTATGTCAGCATTGTAATTATAGTATGTGAGCATTGTAATTGTAGTATGTGAGCATTGTAATTGTGGTATGTCAGCATTGTAATTGTAGTATGTCAGCATTGTAATTGTAGTATGTCAGCATTGTAATTGTAGTATGTGAGCATTGTAATTGTAGTATGTCAGCATTGTAATTGTAGTATGTCAGCATTGTAATTGCACGATGTGAGCATTGTAATTGTAGTATGTGAGCATTGTAATTGTAGTATGTGAGCATTGTAATTGCAGTATGTGAGCATTGTAATTGTAGTATGTCAGCATTGTAATTGTAGTATGTCAGCATTGTAATTGTAGTATGTGAGCATTGTAATTGTAGTATGCCAACATTGTAATTGTAGTATGTCAGCATTGTAATTGTAGTATGCGAGCATTGTAATTGTAGTATGTCAGCATTGTAATTGTAGTATGTCAGCATTGTAATTGTAGTATGTGAGCATTGTAATTGTAGTATGTCAGCATTGTAATTGTAGTATGTCAGCATTGTAATTGTAGTATGTCAGCATTGTAATTGTAGTATGTCAGCATTGTAATTGTAGTATGTCAGCATTGTAATTGTAGTATGTCAGCATTGTAATTGTAGTATGTCAGCATTGTAATTGCAGTATGTCAGCATTGTAATTGTAGTATGTCAGCATTGTAATTGTAGTATGTGAACATTGTAATTGTAGTATGTCAGCATTGTAATTGTAGTATGTGAGCATTGTAATTGCAGTATGTCAGCATTGTAATTGCAGTATGTCAGCATTGTAATTGTAGTATGTGAGCATTGTAATTGTAGTATGTGAGCATTGCAATTGTAGTATGTCAGCATTGTAATTGTAGTATGTGAGCATTGTAATTGTAGTACGTGAGCATTGTAATTTTAGTATGTCAGCATTGTAATTGCAGTATGTGCGCATTGTAATTGTAGTATGTGAGCATTGTAATTGTAGTATGTGAGCATTGTAATTGCAGTATGTGAGCATTGTAATTGCAGTATGTGAGCATTGTAATTGTAGTATGTGAGCATTGTAATTGTAGTATGTCAGCATTGTAATTGTAGTATGTCAGCATTGTAATTGTAGTATGTCAGCATTGTAATTGTAGTATGTGAGCATTGTAATTGTAGTATGTGAGCATTGTAATTATAGTATGCGAGCATTGTAATTGTAGTATGCGAGCATTGTAATTGTAGTATGTCAGCATTGTAATTGTAGTATGTGAGCATTGTAATTGTAGTATGCCAGCATTGTAATTATAGTATGTGAGCATTGTAATTGTAGTATGCGAGCATTGTAGTTGTAGTATGTCAGCATTGTAATTGCAGTATGTGAGCATAGTAATTGTAGTATGTCAGCATTGTAATTGTAGTATGTGAGCATTGTAATTGTAGTATGTCAGCATTGTAATTGTAGTATGTCAGCATTGTAATTGTAGTATGTCAGCATTGTAATTGTAGTATGTCAGCATTGTAATTGTAGTATGTCAGCATTGTAATTGTAGTATGCCAGCATTGTAATTGTAGTATGTCAGCATTGTAATTGCAGTATGTCAGCATTGTAATTGTAGTATGTCAGCATTGTAATTGTAGTATGTGAACATTGTAATTGTAGTATGTCAGCATTGTAATTGTAGTATGTCAGCATTGTAATTGCAGTATGTCAGCATTGTAATTGCAGTATGTCAGCATTGTAATTGTAGTATGTGAGCATTGTAATTGTAGTATGTGAGCATTGTAATTGTAGTATGTGAGCATTGTAATTGTAGTATGTCAGCATTGTAATTGTAGTATGTGAGCATTGTAATTGTAGTATGTCAGCATTGTAATTGTAGTATGTGAGCATTGTAATTGCAGTATGTGAGCATTGTAATTGTAGTATGTCAGCATTGTAATTGTAGTATGTCAGCATTGTAATTGTAGTATGTGAGCATTGTAATTGTAGTATGTGAGCATTGTAATTATAGTATGCGAGCATTGTAATTGTAGTATGCGAGCATTGTAATTGTAGTATGTGAGCATTGTAATTGTAGTATGTCAGCATTGTAATTGTAGAATGTGAGCTTTGTAATTGTAGTATGTGAGCATTGTAATTGTAGTATGTCAGCATTGTAATTATAGTATGCGAGCATTGTAATTGTAGTATGTGAGCATTGTAATTGCATTATGTGAGCATTGTAATTGTAGTATGTGAGCATTGTAATTGCAGTATGTGAGCATTGTAAATGTAGTATGTGAGCATTGTAATTATAGTATGCGAGCATTGTAATTGTAGTATGTGAGCATTGTAATTGTAGCATGTGAGCATGGTAATTGTAGTATGTGAGCATTGTAATTGTAGTATGTCAGCATTGTAATTGTAGTATGTGAGCATTGTAATTGTAGTATGCGAGCATTGTAATTGTAGTATGTGAGCATTGTAATTGTAGTATGTCAGCATTGTAATTGTAGTATGTGAGCATTGTAATTGTAGTATGTCAGCATTGTAATTATAGTATGTGAGCATTGTAATTGTAGTATGCGAGCATTGTAATTGTAGTATGTCAGCATTGTAATTGCAGTATGTGAGCATTGTAATTGTAGTATGTCAGCATTGTAATTGCAGTATGTCCGCATTGTAATTGTAGTATGTGAGCATTGTAATTGTAGTATGTCAGCATTGTAATTGTAGTATGTCAGCATTGTAATTGTAGTATGCGAGCATTGTAATTGTAGTATGTCAGCATTGTAATTGCAGTATGTGAGCATAGTAATTGTAGTATGTCAGCATTGTAATTGTAGTATGTCAGCATTGTAATTGTAGTATGTGAGCATTGTAATTGTAGTATGTCAGCATTGTAATTGTAGTATGTGAGCATTGTAATTGTAGTATGCGAGCATTGTAATTGTAGTATGTCGGCATTGTAATTGTAGTATGTGAGCATTATAATTGTAGTATGTGAGCATTGTAATTGTAGTATGTCAGCATTGTAATTGTAGTATGTCAGCATTGTAATTGTAGTATGTCAGCATTGTAATTGTAGTATGTCAGCATTGTAATTGTAGTATGTCAGCATTGTAATTGTAGTATTTCAGCATTGTAATTGTAGTATGTCAGCATTGTAATTGCAGTATGTCAGCATTGTAATTGTAGTATGTCAGCATTGTAATTGTAGTATGTGAACATTGTAATTGTAGTATGTCAGCATTGTAATTGTAGTATGTCAGCATTGTAATTGTAGTATGTCAGCATTGTAATTGTAGTATGTGAGCATTGTAATTGTAGTATGTGAGCATTGTAATTATAGTATGCGAGCATTGTAATTGTAGTATGCGAGCATTGTAATTGTAGTATGTGAGCATTGTAATTGTAGTATGTCAGCATTGTAATTGCAGTATGTGAGCATTGTAATTGTAGTATGTCAGCATTGTAATTGTAGTATGTCAGCATTGTAATTGTAGTATGTGAGCATTGTAATTGTAGTATGTCAGCATTGTAATTGTAGTATGTCAGCATTGTAATTGTAGTATGCGAGCATTGTAATTGTAGTATGTCAGCATTGTAATTGTAGTATGTGAGCATTGTAATTGTAGTATGTGAGCATTGTAATTTTAGTATGTCAGCATTGTAATTGTAGTATGTGAGCATTGTAATTGTAGTATGTCAGCATTGTAATTGTAGTATGTCAGCATTGTAATTGTAGTATGTCAGCATTGTAATTGTAGTATGTCAGCATTGTAATTGTAGTATGTCAGCATTGTAATTGCAGAATGTCAGCATTGTAATTGTAGTATGTCAGCATTGTAATTGTAGTATGTGAACATTGTAATTGTAGTATGTGAGCATTGTAATTGTAGTATGTCAGCATTGTAATTGTAGTATGTGAGCATTGTAATTGTAGTATGTGAGCATTGTAATTGTAGTATGTGAGCATTGTAATTGTAGTATGTGAGCATTGTAATTGCAGTATGTGAGCATTGTAATTGTAGTATGTCAGCATTGTAATTGTAGTATGTGAGCATTGTAATTGTAGTATGTGAGCATTGTAATTATAGCATGCGAGCATTGTAATTGTAGTATGCGAGCATTGTAATTGTAGTATGTGAGCATTGTAATTGTAGTATGTCAGCATTGTAATTGTAGAATGTGAGCTTTGTAATTGTAGTATGTGAGCATTGTAATTGTAGTATGTGAGCATTGTAATTATAGTATGCGAGCATTGTAATTGTAGTATGTGAGCATTGTAATTGCATTATGTGAGCATTGTAATTGTAGTATGTGAGCATTGTAATTGCAGTATGTGAGCATTGTAAATGTAGTATGTGAGCATTGTAATTATAGTATGCGAGCATTGTAATTGTAGTATGTGAGCATTGTAATTGTAGCATGTGAGCATGGTAATTGTAGTATGTGAGCATTGTAATTGTAGTATGTCAGCATTGTAATTGTAGTATGTGAGCATTGTAATTGTAGTATGTGAGCATTGTAATTGCAGTATGTGAGCATTGTAATTGTAGTATGTCAGCATTGTAATTGTAGTATGTCAGCATTGTAATTGTAGTATGTGAGCATTGTAATTGTAGTATGTCAACATTGTAATTGTAGTATGTCAGCATTGTAATTGTAGTATGCGAGCATTGTAATTGTAGTATGTCAGCATTGTAATTGTAGTATGTCAGCATTGTAATTGTAGTATGTCAGCATTGTAATTGTAGTATGTCAGCATTGTAATTGTAGTATGTCAGCATTGTAATTGTAGTATGTCAGCATTGTAATTGTAGTATGTCAGCATTGTAATTGTAGTATGTCAGCATTGTAATTGTAGTATGTCAGCATTGTAATTGTAGTATGTCAGCATTGTAATTGCAGTATGTCAGCATTGTAATTGTAGTATGTGAGCATTGTAATTGTAGTATGTGAACATTGTAATTGTAGTATGTCAGCATTGTAATTGTAGTATGTGAGCATTGTAATTGCAGTATGTCAGCATTGTAATTGCAGTATGTCAGCATTGTAATTGTAGTATGTGAGCATTGTAATTGTAGTATGTGAGCATTGCAATTGTAGTATGTCAGCATTGTAATTGTAGTATGTGAGCATTGTAATTGTAGTATGTGAGCATTGTAATTTTAGTATGTCAGCATTGTAATTGCAGTATGTGCGCATTGTAATTGTAGTATGTGAGCATTGTAATTGTAGTATGTGAGCATTGTAATTGCAGTATGTGAGCATTGTAATTGCAGTATGTGAGCATTGTAATTGTAGTATGTGAGCATTGTAATTGTAGTATGTGAGCATTGTAATTGTAGTATGTCAGCATTGTAATTGTAGTATGTCAGCATTGTAATTGTAGTATGTGAGCATTGTAATTGTAGTATGTGAGCATTGTAATTATAGTATGCGAGCATTGTAATTGTAGTATGCGAGCATTGTAATTGTAGTATGTCAGCATTGTAATTGTAGTATGTGAGCATTGTAATTGTAGTATGTCAGCATTGTAATTATAGTATGTGAGCATTGTAATTGTAGTATGCGAGCATTGTAATTGTAGTATGTCAGCATTGTAATTGCAGTATGTGAGCATTGTAATTGTAGTATGTCAGCATTGTAATTGCAGTATGTCAGCATTGTAATTGTAGTATGTGAGCATTGTAATTGTAGTATGTCAGCATTGTAATTGTAGTATGTCAGCATTGTAATTGTAGTATGCGAGCATTGTAATTGTAGTATGTCAGCATTGTAATTGCAGTATGTGAGCATTGTAATTGTAGTATGTCAGCATTGTAATTGTAGTATGTCAGCATTGTAATTGTAGTATGTGAGCATTGTAATTGTAGTATGTCAGCATTGTAATTGTAGTATGTCAGCATTGTAATTGTAGTATGCAAGCATTGTAATTGTAGTATGTCAGCATTGTAATTGTAGTATGTGAGCATTGTAATTGTAGTATGTGAGCATTGTAATTGTAGTATGTCAGCATTGTAATTGTAGTATGTGAGCATTGTAATTGTAGTATGTCAGCATTGTAATTGTAGTATGTCAGCATTGTAATTGTAGTATGTCAGCATTGTAATTGTAGTATGTCAGCATTGTAATTGTAGTATGTCAGCATTGTAATTGCAGTATGTCAGCATTGTAATTGTAGTATGTCAGCATTGTAATTGTAGTATGTGAACATTGTAATTGTAGTATGTCAGCATTGTAATTGTAGTATGTCAGCATTGTAATTGCAGTATGTCAGCATTGTAATTGCAGTATCTCATCATTGTAATTGTAGTATGTCAGCATTGTAATTGTAGTATGTCAGCATTGTAATTGTAGTATGTCAGCATTGTAATTGTAGTATGTCAGCATTGTAATTGTAGTATGTGAGCATTGTAATTGTAGTATGTGAGCATTGTAATTGTAGTATGTGAGCATTGTAATTGCAGTATGTGAGCATTGTAATTGTAGTATGTCAGCATTGTAATTGTAGTATGTCAGCATTGTAATTGTAGTATGTGAGCATTGTAATTGTAGTATGTGAGCATTGTAATTATAGTATGCGAGCATTGTAATTGTAGTATGCGAGCATTGTAATTGTAGTATGTGAGCATTGTAATTGTAGTATGTCAGCATTGTAATTGTAGAATGTGAGCTTTGTAATTGTAGTATGTGAGCATTGTAATTGTAGTATGTGAGCATTGTAATTATAGTATGCGAGCATTGTAATTGTAGTATGTGAGCATTGTAATTGCATTATGTGAGCATTGTAATTGTAGTATGTGAGCATTGTAATTGCAGTATGTGAGCATTGTAAATGTAGTATGTGAGCATTGTAATTATAGTATGCGAGCATTGTAATTGTAGTATGTGAGCATTGTAATTGTAGCATGTGAGCATGGTAATTGTAGTATGTGAGCATTGTAATTGTAGTATGTCAGCATTGTAATTGTAGTATGTGAGCATTGTAATTGTAGTATGTGAGCATTGTAATTGCAGTATGTGAGCATTGTAATTGTAGTATGTCAGCATTGTAATTGTAGTATGTCAGCATTGTAATTGTAGTATGTCAGCATTGTAATTGTAGTATGTCAACATTGTAATTGTAGTATGTCAGCATTGTAATTGTAGTATGCGAGCATTGTAATTGTAGTATGTCAGCATTGTAATTGTAGTATGTCAGCATTGTAATTGTAGTATTTGAGCATTGTAATTGTAGTATGTCAGCATTGTAATTGTAGTATGTGTGCATTGTAATTGTAGTATGTCAGCATTGTAATTGTAGTATGTCAGCATTGTAATTGTAGTATGTCAGCATTGTAATTGTAGTATGTCAGCATTGTAATTGTAGTATGTCAGCATTGTAATTGCAGTATGTCAGCATTGTAATTGTAGTATGTGAGCATTGTAATTGTAGTATGTGAACATTGTAATTGTAGTATGTCAGCATTGTAATTGTAGTATGTGAGCATTGTAATTGCAGTATGTGAGCATTGCAATTGTAGTATGTCAGCATTGTAATTGTAGTATGTGAGCATTGTAATTGTAGTATGTGAGCATTGTAATTTTAGTATGTGAGCATTGTAATTGCAGTATGTGCGCATTGTAATTGTAGTATGTGAGCATTGTAATTGTAGTATGTGAGCATTGTAATTGCAGTATGTGAGCATTGTAATTGCAGTATGTGAGCATTGTAATTGTAGTATGTGAGCATTGTAATTGTAGTATGTGAGCATTGTAATTGTAGTATGTCAGCATTGTAATTGTAGTATGTCAGCATTGTAATTGTAGTATGTGAGCATTGTAATTGTAGTATGTGAGCATTGTAATTATAGTATGCGAGCATTGTAATTGTAGTATGCGAGCATTGTAATTGTAGTATGTCAGCATTGTAATTGTAGTATGTGAGCATTGTAATTGTAGTATGTCAGCATTGTAATTATAGTATGTGAGCATTGTAATTGTAGTATGCGAGCATTGTAATTGTAGTATGTCAGCATTGTAATTGCAGTATGTGAGCATTGTAATTGTAGTATGTCAGCATTGTAATTGCAGTATGTCAGCATTGTAATTGTAGTATGTGAGCATTGTAATTGTAGTATGTCAGCATTGTAATTGTAGTATGTCAGCATTGTAATTGTAGTATGAGAGCATTGTAATTGTAGTATGTCAGCATTGTAATTGCAGTATGTGAGCATTGTAATTGTAGTATGTCAGCATTGTAATTGTAGTATGTCAGCATTGTAATTGTAGTATGTGAGCATTGTAATTGTAGTATGTCAGCATTGTAATTGTAGTATGTCAGCATTGTAATTGTAGTATGCGAGCATTGTAATTGTAGTATGTGAGCATTGTAATTGTAGTATGTGAGCATTGTAATTGTAGTATGTGAGCATTGTAATTGTAGTATGTCAGCATTGTAATTGTAGTATGTGAGCATTGTAATTGTAGTATGTCAGCATTGTAATTGTAGTATGTCAGCATTGTAATTGTAGTATGTGAGCATTGTAATTGTAGTATGTCAGCATTGTAATTGTAGTATGTCAGCATTGTAATTGCAGTATGTCAGCATTGTAATTGTAGTATGTCAGCATTGTAATTGTAGTATGTGAACATTGTAATTGTAGTATGTCAGCATTGTAATTGTAGTATGTCAGCATTGTAATTATAGTATGTGAGCATTGTAATTGTAGTATGTGAGCATTGTAATTGTGGTATGTCAGCATTGTAATTGTAGTATGTCAGCATTGTAATTGTAGTATGTCAGCATTGTAATTGTAGTATGTGAGCATTGTAATTGTAGTATGTCAGCATTGTAATTGTAGTATGTCAGCATTGTAATTGCACTATGTGAGCATTGTAATTGTAGTATGTGAGCATTGTAATTGTAGTATGTGAGCATTGTAATTGCAGTATGTGAGCATTGTAATTGTAGTATGTCAGCATTGTAATTGTAGTATGTCAGCATTGTAATTGTAGTATGTGAGCATTGTAATTGTAGTATGTCAACATTGTAATTGTAGTATGTCAGCATTGTAATTGTAGTATGCGAGCATTGTAATTGTAGTATGTCAGCATTGTAATTGTAGTATGTCAGCATTGTAATTGTAGTATGTGAGCATTGTAATTGTAGTATGTCAGCATTGTAATTGTAGTATGTCAGCATTGTAATTGTAGTATGTCAGCATTGTAATTGTAGTATGTCAGCATTGTAATTGTAGTATGCCAGCATTGTAATTGTAGTATGTCAGCATTGTAATTGCAGTATGTCAGCATTGTAATTGTAGTATGTGAGCATTGTAATTGTAGTATGTGAACATTGTAATTGTAGTATGTCAGCATTGTAATTGTAGTATGTGAGCATTGTAATTGCAGTATGTCAGCATTGTAATTGCAGTATGTCAGCATTGTAATTGTAGTATGTGAGCATTGTAATTGTAGTATGTGAGCATTGCAATTGTAGTATGTCAGCATTGTAATTGTAGTATGTGAGCATTGTAATTGTAGTATGTGAGCATTGTAATTTTAGTATGTCAGCATTGTAATTGCAGTATGTGCGCATTGTAATTGTAGTATGTGAGCATTGTAATTGTAGTATGTGAGCATTGTAATTGCAGTATGTGAGCATTGTAATTGCAGTATGTGAGCATTGTAATTGTAGTATGTGAGCATTGTAATTGTAGTATGTGAGCATTGTAATTGTAGTATGTCAGCATTGTAATTGTAGTATGTCAGCATTGTAATTGTAGTATGTGAGCATTGTAATTGTAGTATGTGAGCATTGTAATTATAGTATGCGAGCATTGTAATTGTAGTATGCGAGCATTGTAATTGTAGTATGTCAGCATTGTAATTGTAGTATGTGAGCATTGTAATTGTAGTATGTCAGCATTGTAATTATAGTATGTGAGCATTGTAATTGTAGTATGTCAGCATTGTAATTGTAGTATGTGAGCATTGTAATTGTAGTATGTGAGCATTGTAATTGTAGTATGTCAGCATTGTAATTGTAGTATGTGAGCATGGTAATTGTAGTATGCGAGCATTGTAATTGTAGTATGTGAGCATTGTAATTGTAGTATGTGAGCATTGTAATTGTAGTATGTGAGCATTGTAATTATAGTATGTCAGCATTGTAATTGCAGTATGTGAGCATTGTAATTGTAGTATGTGAACATTGTAATTGTAGTATGTCAGCATTGTAATTGCAGTATGTGAGCATTGTAATTGTAGTATGTGAGCATTGTAATTGTAGTATGTGAGCATTGTAATTGTAGTATGTGAGCATTGTAATTGTAGTATGTCAGCATTGTCATTGTAGTATGTGAGCATTGTAATTGTAGTATGTGAGCATTGTAATTATAGTATGCGAGCATTGTAATTGTAGTATGCGAGCATTGTAATTGAAGTATGTGAGCATTGTAATTGTAGTATGTCAGCATTGTAATTGTAGAATGTGAGCATTGTAATTGTAGTATGTGAGCATTGTAATTGTAGTATGTGAGCATTGTAATTATAGTATGCTAGCATTGTAATTGTAGTATGTCAGCATTGTAATTGCAGTATGTGAGCATTGTAAGTGTAGTATGTCAGCATTGTAATTGTAGTATGTGAGCATTGTAATTGTAGTATGTCAGCATTGTAGTTGCAGTATGTCAGCATTGTAATTGTAGTATGTCAGCATTGTAATTGTAGTATGTCAGCATTGTAATTGTAGTATGCGAGCATTGTAATTGTAGTATGTCAGCATTGTAATTGTAGTATGTCAACATTGTAATTGTAGTATGTCAGCATTGTAATTTTAGTATGTCAGCATTGTAGTTGCAGTATGTGAGCATTGTAATTGTAGTATGTCAGCATTGTAATTGTAGTATGTCAGCATTGTAATTGTAGTATGCGAGCATTGTAATTGTAGTATGTCAGCATTGTAATTGTAGTATGTCAGCATTGTAATTGTAGTATGTGAGCATTGTAATTGTAGTATGTGAGCATTGTAATTGTAGTATGTCAGCATTGTAATTGTAGTATGTGAGCATTGTAATTGTAGTATGTCAGCATTGTAATTGTAGTATGTGAGCATTGTAATTGTAGTATGTCAGCAATGTAATTGTAGCATATGAGCATTGTAATTGTAGTATGTGAGCATTGTAATTGTAGTATGTGAGCATTGTAATTGTAGTATGTCAGCATTGTAATTGTAGTTTGTGAGCATTGTAATTGTAGTATGTCAGCATTGTAATTGTAGTATGCGTGCATTGTAATTGTAGTATGTCAGCATTGTAATTGTAGTATGTCAGCATTGTAATTGTAGTATGTCAGCATTGTAATTGTAGTATGTCAGCATTGTAATTGTAGTATGTGAGCATTGTAATTGTAGTATGTCAGCATTGTAATTGCAGTATGTCAGCATTGTAATTGCAGTATGTGAGCATTGTAATTGTAGTATGTCAGCATTGTAATTGTAGTATGTCAGCATTGTAATTGTAGTATGTGAGCATTGTAATTGTAGTATGTCAGCATTGTAACTGTAGTATGTCAGCATTGTAATTGCAGTATGTGAGCATTGTAATTGTAGTATGTGAGCATTGTAATTGTAGTATGTGAGCATTGTAATTGTAGTATGTGAGCATTGTAATTGCAGTATGTGAGCATTGTAATTGTAGTATGTGAGCATTGTAATTGTAGTATGTGAGCATTGTAATTGTAGTATGTGAGCATTGTAATTGTAGTATGTCAGCATTGTAATTGTAGTATGTGAGCATTGTAATTGTAGTATGTGAGCATTGTAATTATAGTATGCGGGCATTGTAATTGTAGTATGCGAGCATTGTAATTGTAGTATGTCAGCATTGTAATTGTAGTATGCGAGCATTGTAATTGTAGTATGTCAGCATTGTAATTATAGTATGTGAGCATTGTAATTGTAGTATGTGAGCATTGTAATTGTGGTATGTCAGCATTGTAATTGTAGTATGTCAGCATTGTAATTGTAGTATGTCAGCATTGTAATTGTAGTATGTCAGCATTGTAATTGTAGTATGTCAGCATTGTAATTGCAGTATGTCAGCATTGTAATTGTAGTATGTGAGCATTGTAATTGTAGTATGTGAACATTGTAATTGTAGTATGTCAGCATTGTAATTGTAGTATGTGAGCATTGTAATTGCAGTATGTCAGCATTGTAATTGCAGTATGTCAGCATTGTAATTGTAGTATGTGGGCATTGTAATTGTAGTATGTGAGCATTGCAATTGTAGTATGTCAGCATTGTAATTGTAGTATGTGAGCATTGTAATTGTAGTATGTGAGCATTGTAATTTTAGTATGTCAGCATTGTAATTGCAGTATGTGCGCATTGTAATTGTAGTATGTGAGCATTGTAATTGTAGTATGTGAGCATTGTAATTGCAGTATGTGAGCATTGTAATTGCAGTATGTGAGCATTGTAATTGTAGTATGTGAGCATTGTAATTGTAGTATGTGAGCATTGTAATTGTAGTATGTCAGCATTGTAATTGTAGTATGTCAGCATTGTAATTGTAGTATGTGAGCATTGTAATTGTAGTATGTGAGCATTGTAATTATAGTATGCGAGCATTGTAATTGTAGTATGCGAGCATTGTAATTGTAGTATGTCAGCATTGTAATTGTAGTATGTGAGCATTGTAATTGTAGTATGTCAGCATTGTAATTATAGTATGTGAGCATTGTAATTGTAGTATGTCAGCATTGTAATTGTAGTATGTGAGCATTGTAATTGTAGTATGTGAGCATTGTAATTGTAGTATGTCAGCATTGTAATTGTAGTATGTGAGCATGGTAATTGTAGTATGCGAGCATTGTAATTGTAGTATGTGAGCATTGTAATTGTAGTATGTGAGCATTGTAATTGTAGTATGTGAGCATTGTAATTATAGTATGTCAGCATTGTAATTGCAGTATGTGAGCATTGTAATTGTAGTATGTGAACATTGTAATTGTAGTATGTGAGCATTGTAATTGTAGTATGTGAGCATTGTAATTGTAGTATGTGAGCATTGTAATTGTAGTATGTGAGCATTGTAATTGTAGTATGTCAGCATTGTCATTGTAGTATGTGAGCATTGTCATTGTAGTATGTGAGCATTGTAATTATAGTATGCGAGCATTGTAATTGTAGTATGCGAGCATTGTAATTGAAGTATGTGAGCATTGTAATTGTAGTATGTCAGCATTGTAATTGTAGAATGTGAGCATTGTAATTGTAGTATGTGAGCATTGTAATTGTAGTATGTGAGCATTGTAATTATAGTATGCTAGCATTGTAATTGTAGTATGTCAGCATTGTAATTGCAGTATGTGAGCATTGTAAGTGTAGTATGTCAGCATTGTAATTGTAGTATGTGAGCATTGTAATTGTAGTATGTCAGCATTGTAGTTGCAGTATGTCAGCATTGTAATTGTAGTATGTCAGCATTGTAATTGTAGTATGTCAGCATTGTAATTGTAGTATGCGAGCATTGTAATTGTAGTATGTCAGCATTGTAATTGTAGTATGTCAGCATTGTAATTGTAGTATGTCAGCATTGTAATTTTAGTATGTCAGCATTGTAGTTGCAGTATGTGAGCATTGTAATTGTAGTATGTCAGCATTGTAATTGTAGTATGTCAGCATTGTAATTGTAGTATGCGAGCATTGTAATTGTAGTATGTCAGCATTGTAATTGTAGTATGTCAGCATTGTAATTGTAGTATGTGAGCATTGTATTTGTAGTATGTGAGCATTGTAATTGTAGTATGTCAGCATTGTAATTGTAGTATGTGAGCATTGTAATTGTAGTATGTCAGCATTGTAATTGTAGTATGTGAGCATTGTAATTGTAGTATGTCAGCAATGTAATTGTAGCATATGAGCATTGTAATTGTAGTATGTGAGCATTGTAATTGTAGTATGTGAGCATTGTAATTGTAGTATGTCAGCATTGTAATTGTAGTTTGTGAGCATTGTAATTGTAGTATGTCAGCATTGTAATTGTAGTATGCGAGCATTGTAATTGTAGTATGTCAGCATTGTAATTGTAGTATGTCAGCATTGTAATTGTAGTATGTCAGCATTGTAATTGTAGTATGTCAGCATTGTAATTGTAGTATGTGAGCATTGTAATTGTAGTATGTCAGCATTGTAATTGCAGTATGTCAGTATTGTAATTGCAGTATGTGAGCATTGTAATTGTAGTATGTCAGCATTGTAATTGTAGTATGTCAGCATTGTAATTGTAGTATGTGAGCATTGTAATTGTAGTATGTCAGCATTGTAACTGTAGTATGTCAGCATTGTAATTGCAGTATGTGAGCATTGTAATTGTAGTATGTGAGCATTGTAATTGTAGTATGTGAGCATTGTAATTGTAGTATGTGAGCATTGTAATTGCAGTATGTGAGCATTGTAATTGTAGTATGTGAGCATTGTAATTGTAGTATGTGAGCATTGTAATTGTAGTATGTCAGCATTGTAATTGTAGTATGTCAGCATTGTAATTGTAGTATGTGAGCATTGTAATTGTAGTATGTGAGCATTGTAATTATAGTATGTCAGCATTGTAATTGTAGTATGCGAGCATTGTAATTGTAGTATGTCAGCATTGTAATTGTAGTATGCGAGCATTGTAATTGTAGTATGTCAGCATTGTAATTATAGTATGTGAGCATTGTAATTGTAGTATGTGAGCATTGTAATTGTGGTATGTCAGCATTGTAATTGTAGTATGTCAGCATTGTAATTGTAGTATGTCAGCATTGTAATTGTAGTATGTGAGCATTGTAATTGTAGTATGTCAGCATTGTAATTGTAGTATGTCAGCATTGTAATTGCACGATGTGAGCATTGTAATTGTAGTATGTGAGCATTGTAATTGTAGTATGTGAGCATTGTAATTGTAGTATGTGAGCATTGTAATTGCAGTATGTGAGCATTGTAATTGTAGTATGTCAGCATTGTAATTGTAGTATGTCAGCATTGTAATTGTAGTATGTGAGCATTGTAATTGTAGTATGCCAACATTGTAATTGTAGTATGTCAGCATTGTAATTGTAGTATGCGAGCATTGTAATTGTAGTATGTCAGCATTGTAATTGTAGTATGTCAGCATTGTAATTGTAGTATGTGAGC
The DNA here is from genome assembly GCF_978046115.1 of Saccoglossus kowalevskii. NCBI lineage: Eukaryota > Metazoa > Hemichordata > Enteropneusta > Harrimaniidae > Saccoglossus > Saccoglossus kowalevskii. The sequence continues at coordinate 27,427,948 of NC_140654.1, forward strand.
ATTGTAATTGTAGTATGTCAGCATTGTAATTGTAGTATGTCAGCATTGTAATTGTAGTATGTCAGCATTGTAATTGTAGTATGTCAGCATTGTAATTGTAGTATGTCAGCATTGTAATTGTAGTATGTCAGCATTGTAATTGTAGTATGTCAGCATTGTAATTGCAGTATGTCAGCATTGTAATTGTAGTATGTCAGCATTGTAATTGTAGTATGTGAACATTGTAATTGTAGTATGTCAGCATTGTAATTGTAGTATGTGAGCATTGTAATTGCAGTATGTCAGCATTGTAATTGCAGTATGTCAGCATTGTAATTGTAGTATGTGAGCATTGTAATTGTAGTATGTGAGCATTGCAATTGTAGTATGTCAGCATTGTAATTGTAGTATGTGAGCATTGTAATTGTAGTACGTGAGCATTGTAATTTTAGTATGTCAGCATTGTAATTGCAGTATGTGCGCATTGTAATTGTAGTATGTGAGCATTGTAATTGTAGTATGTGAGCATTGTAATTGCAGTATGTGAGCATTGTAATTGCAGTATGTGAGCATTGTAATTGTAGTATGTGAGCATTGTAATTGTAGTATGTCAGCATTGTAATTGTAGTATGTCAGCATTGTAATTGTAGTATGTCAGCATTGTAATTGTAGTATGTGAGCATTGTAATTGTAGTATGTGAGCATTGTAATTATAGTATGCGAGCATTGTAATTGTAGTATGCGAGCATTGTAATTGTAGTATGTCAGCATTGTAATTGTAGTATGTGAGCATTGTAATTGTAGTATGTCAGCATTGTAATTATAGTATGTGAGCATTGTAATTGTAGTATGCGAGCATTGTAGTTGTAGTATGTCAGCATTGTAATTGCAGTATGTGAGCATTGTAATTGTAGTATGTCAGCATTGTAATTGCAGTATGTCAGCATTGTAATTGTAGTATGTGAGCATTGTAATTGTAGTATGTCAGCATTGTAATTGTAGTATGTCAGCATTGTAATTGTAGTATGCGAGCATTGTAATTGTAGTATGTCAGCATTGTAATTGCAGTATGTGAGCATAGTAATTGTAGTATGTCAGCATTGTAATTGTAGTATGTCAGCATTGTAATTGTAGTATGTGAGCATTGTAATTGTAGTATGTCAGCATTGTAATTGTAGTATGTCAGCATTGTAATTGTAGTATGCGAGCATTGTAATTGTAGTATGTCAGCATTGTAATTGTAGTATGTGAGCATTGTAATTGTAGTATGTGAGCATTGTAATTGTAGTATGTCAGCATTGTAATTGTAGTATGTCAGCATTGTAATTGTAGTATGTCAGCATTGTAATTGTAGTATGTCAGCATTGTAATTGTAGTATGTCAGCATTGTAATTGTAGTATGTCAGCATTGTAATTGTAGTATGTCAGCATTGTAATTGCAGTATGTCAGCATTGTAATTGTAGTATGTCAGCATTGTAATTGTAGTATGTGAACATTGTAATTGTAGTATGTCAGCATTGTAATTGTAGTATGTCAGCATTGTAGTATGTCAGCATTGTAATTGTAGTATGTGAGCATTGTAATTGTAGTATGTCAGCATTGTAATTGTAGTATGTGAGCATTGTAATTGCAGTATGTGAGCATTGTAATTGTAGTATGTCAGCATTGTAATTGTAGTATGTCAGCATTGTAATTGTAGTATGTGAGCATTGTAATTGTAGTATGTGAGCATTGTAATTATAGTATGCGAGCATTGTAATTGTAGTATGCGAGCATTGTAATTGTAGTATGTGAGCATTGTAATTGTAGTATGTCAGCATTGTAATTGTAGAATGTGAGCTTTGTAATTGTAGTATGTGAGCATTGTAATTGTAGTATGTCAGCATTGTAATTATAGTATGCGAGCATTGTAATTGTAGTATGTGAGCATTGTAATTGCATTATGTGAGCATTGTAATTGTAGTATGTGAGCATTGTAATTGCAGTATGTGAGCATTGTAAATGTAGTATGTGAGCATTGTAATTATAGTATGCGAGCATTGTAATTGTAGTATGTGAGCATTGTAATTGTAGCATGTGAGCATGGTAATTGTAGTATGTGAGCATTGTAATTGTAGTATGTCAGCATTGTAATTGTAGTATGTGAGCATTGTAATTGTAGTATGCGAGCATTGTAATTGTAGTATGTGAGCATTGTAATTGTAGTATGTCAGCATTGTAATTGTAGTATGTGAGCATTGTAATTGTAGTATGTCAGCATTGTAATTATAGTATGTGAGCATTGTAATTGTAGTATGCGAGCATTGTAATTGTAGTATGTCAGCATTGTAATTGCAGTATGTGAGCATTGTAATTGTAGTATGTCAGCATTGTAATTGCAGTATGTCCGCATTGTAATTGTAGTATGTGAGCATTGTAATTGTAGTATGTCAGCATTGTAATTGTAGTATGTCAGCATTGTAATTGTAGTATGCGAGCATTGTAATTGTAGTATGTCAGCATTGTAATTGCAGTATGTGAGCATAGTAATTGTAGTATGTCAGCATTGTAATTGTAGTATGTCAGCATTGTAATTGTAGTATGTGAGCATTGTAATTGTAGTATGTCAGCATTGTAATTGTAGTATGTGAGCATTGTAATTGTAGTATGCGAGCATTGTAATTGTAGTATGTCGGCATTGTAATTGTAGTATGTGAGCATTATAATTGTAGTATGTGAGCATTGTAATTGTAGTATGTCAGCATTGTAATTGTAGTATGTCAGCATTGTAATTGTAGTATGTCAGCATTGTAATTGTAGTATGTCAGCATTGTAATTGTAGTATGTCAGCATTGTAATTGTAGTATTTCAGCATTGTAATTGTAGTATGTCAGCATTGTAATTGCAGTATGTCAGCATTGTAATTGTAGTATGTCAGCATTGTAATTGTAGTATGTGAACATTGTAATTGTAGTATGTCAGCATTGTAATTGTAGTATGTGAGCATTGTAATTGTAGTATGTCAGCATTGTAATTGTAGTATGTCAGCATTGTAATTGTAGTATGTGAGCATTGTAATTGTAGTATGTGAGCATTGTAATTGCAGTATGTGAGCATTGTAATTGTAGTATGTCAGCATTGTAATTGTAGTATGTCAGCATTGTAATTGTAGTATGTGAGCATTGTAATTGTAGTATGTGAGCATTGTAATTATAGTATGCGAGCATTGTAATTGTAGTATGCGAGCATTGTAATTGTAGTATGTGAGCATTGTAATTGTAGTATGTCAGCATTGTAATTGTAGAATGTGAGCTTTGTAATTGTAGTATGTGAGCATTGTAATTGTAGTATGTGAGCATTGTAATTATAGTATGCGAGCATTGTAATTGTAGTATGTGAGCATTGTAATTGCATTATGTGAGCATTGTAATTGTAGTATGTGAGCATTGTAATTGCAGTATGTGAGCATTGTAAATGTAGTATGTGAGCATTGTAATTATAGTATGCGAGCATTGTAATTGTAGTATGTGAGCATTGTAATTGTAGCATGTGAGCATGGTAATTGTAGTATGTGAGCATTGTAATTGTAGTATGTCAGCATTGTAATTGTAGTATGTGAGCATTGTAATTGTAGTATGCGAGCATTGTAATTGTAGTATGTGAGCATTGTAATTGTAGTATGTGAGCATTGTAATTGTAGTATGTGAGCATTGTAATTTTAGTATGTGAGCATTGTAATTATAGTATGTGAGCATTGTAATTGTAGTATGTGAGCATTGTAATTGTAGTATGTCAGCATTGTAATTGTAGTATGTGAGCATGGTAATTGCAGTATGTGAGCATTGTAATTGTAGTATGTGAACATTGTAATTGTAGTATGTCAGCATTGTAATTGCAGTATGTGAGCATTGTAATTGTAGTATGTGAGCATTGTAATTGTAGTATGTGAGCATTGTAATTGTAGTATGTGAGCATTGTAATTGTAGTATGTCAGCATTGTCATTGTAGTATGTGAGCATTGTAATTGTAGTATGTGAGCATTGTAATTATAGTATGCGAGCATTGTAATTGTAGTATGCGAGCATTGTAATTGAAGTATGTGAGCATTGTAATTGTAGTATGTCAGCATTGTAATTGTAGAATGTGAGCATTGTAATTGTAGTATGAGAGCATTGTAATTGTAGTATGTGAGCATTGTAATTATAGTATGCGAGCATTGTAATTGTAGTATGTCAGCATTGTAATTGCAGTATGTGAGCATTGTAAGTGTAGTATGTCAGCATTGTAATTGTAGTATGTCAGCATTGTAATTGTAGTATGCGAGCATTGTAATTGTAGTATGTGAGCATTGTAATTGTAGTATGTGAGCATTGTAATTGTAGTATGTCAGCATTGTAATTGTAGTATGTCAGCATTGTAATTGTAGTATGTGAGCATTGTAATTGTAGTATGTCAGCATTGTAATTGTAGTATGCGAGCATTGTAATTGTAGTATGTCAGCATTGTAATTGTAGTATGTCAGCATTGTAATTTTAGTATGTCAGCATTGTAGTTGCAGTATGTGAGCATTGTAATTGTAGTATGTCAGCATTGTAATTGCAGTATGTGAGCATTGTAAGTGTAGTATGTCAGCATTGTAATTGTAGTATGTCAGCATTGTAATTGTAGTATGTCAGCATTGTAATTGTAGTATGTGAGCATTGTAATTGTAGTATGTGAGCATTGTAATTATAGTATGCGAGCATTGTAATTGTAGTATGCGAGCATTGTAATTGTAGTATGTGAGCATTGTAATTGTAGTATGTCAGCATTGTAATTGTAGAATGTGAGCTTTGTAATTGTAGTATGTGAGCATTGTAATTGTAGTATGTGAGCATTGTAATTATAGTATGCGAGCATTGTAATTGTAGTATGTGAGCATTGTAATTGCATTATGTGAGCATTGTAATTGTAGTATGTGAGCATTGTAATTGCAGTATGTGAGCATTGTAAATGTAGTATGTGAGCATTGTAATTATAGTATGCGAGCATTGTAATTGTAGTATGTGAGCATTGTAATTGTAGCATGTGAGCATGGTAATTGTAGTATGTGAGCATTGTAATTGTAGTATGTCAGCATTGTAATTGTAGTATGTGAGCATTGTAATTGTAGTATGCGAGCATTGTAATTGTAGTATGTGAGCATTGTAATTGTAGTATGTCAGCATTGTAATTGTAGTATGTGAGCATTGTAATTGTAGTATGTCAGCATTGTAATTATAGTATGTGAGCATTGTAATTGTAGTATGCGAGCATTGTAATTGTAGTATGTCAGCATTGTAATTGCAGTATGTGAGCATTGTAATTGTAGTATGTCAGCATTGTAATTGCAGTATGTCAGCATTGTAATTGTAGTATGTGAGCATTGTAATTGTAGTATGTCAGCATTGTAATTGTAGTATGTCAGCATTGTAATTGTAGTATGCGAGCATTGTAATTGTAGTATGTCAGCATTGTAATTGCAGTATGTGAGCATAGTAATTGTAGTATGTCAGCATTGTAATTGTAGTATGTCAGCATTGTAATTGCAGTATGTCAGCATTGTAATTGCAGTATCTCAGCATTGTAATTGTAGTATGTGAGCATTGTAATTGTAGTATGTGAGCATTGTAATTGTAGTATGTGAGCATTGTAATTGTAGTATGTCAGCATTGTAATTGTAGTATGTGAGCATTGTAATTGTAGTATGTGAGCATTGTAATTGTAGTATGTGAGCATTGTAATTGTAGTATGTGAGCATTGTAATTGCAGTATGTGAGCATTGTAATTGTAGTATGTCAGCATTGTAATTGTAGTATGTGAGCATTGTAATTGTAGTATGTGAGCATTGTAATTATAGCATGCGAGCATTGTAATTGTAGTATGCGAGCATTGTAATTGTAGTATGTGAGCATTGTAATTGTAGTATGTCAGCATTGTAATTGTAGAATGTGAGCTTTGTAATTGTAGTATGTGAGCATTGTAATTGTAGTATGTGAGCATTGTAATTATAGTATGCGAGCATTGTAATTGTAGTATGTGAGCATTGTAATTGCATTATGTGAGCATTGTAATTGTAGTATGTGAGCATTGTAATTGCAGTATGTGAGCATTGTAAATGTAGTATGTGAGCATTGTAATTATAGTATGCGAGCATTGTAATTGTAGTATGTGAGCATTGTAATTGTAGCATGTGAGCATGGTAATTGTAGTATGTGAGCATTGTAATTGTAGTATGTCAGCATTGTAATTGTAGTATGTGAGCATTGTAATTGTAGTATGTGAGCATTGTAATTGCAGTATGTGAGCATTGTAATTGTAGTATGTCAGCATTGTAATTGTAGTATGTCAGCATTGTAATTGTAGTATGTGAGCATTGTAATTGTAGTATGTCAACATTGTAATTGTAGTATGTCAGCATTGTAATTGTAGTATGCGAGCATTGTAATTGTAGTATGTCAGCATTGTAATTGTAGTATGTCAGCATTGTAATTGTAGTATGTCAGCATTGTAATTGTAGTATGTCAGCATTGTAATTGTAGTATGTCAGCATTGTAATTGTAGTATGTCAGCATTGTAATTGTAGTATGTCAGCATTGTAATTGTAGTATTTCAGCATTGTAATTGTAGTATGTCAGCATTGTAATTGCAGTATGTCAGCATTGTAATTGTAGTATGTCAGCATTGTAATTGTAGTATGTGAACATTGTAATTGTAGTATGTCAGCATTGTAATTGTAGTATGTCAGCATTGTAATTGCAGTATGTCAGCATTGTAATTGCAGTATGTCAGCATTGTAATTGTAGTATGTGAGCATTGTAATTGTAGTATGTGAGCATTGTAATTGTAGTATGTGAGCATTGTAATTGTAGTATGTCAGCATTGTAATTGTAGTATGTGAGCATTGTAATTGTAGTATGTGAGCATTGTAATTGTAGTATGTGAGCATTGTAATTGCAGTATGTGAGCATTGTAATTGTAGTATGTCAGCATTGTAATTGTAGTATGTGAGCATTGTAATTGTAGTATGTGAGCATTGTAATTGTAGTATGTGAGCATTGTAATTATAGTATGCGAGCATTGTAATTGTAGTATGCGAGCATTGTAATTGTAGTATGTGAGCATTGTAATTGTAGTATGTCAGCATTGTAATTGTAGAATGTGAGCTTTGTAATTGTAGTATGTGAGCATTGTAATTGTAGTATGTGAGCATTGTAATTGCAGTATGTGAGCATTGTAATTGCATTATGTGAGCATTGTAATTGTAGTATGTGAGCATTGTAATTGCAGTATGTGAGCATTGTAAATGTAGTATGTGAGCATTGTAATTATAGTATGCGAGCATTGTAATTGTAGTATGTGAGCATTGTAATTGTAGCATGTGAGCATGGTAATTGTAGTATGTGAGCATTGTAATTGTAGTATGTCAGCATTGTAATTGTAGTATGTGAGCATTGTAATTGTAGTATGCGAGCATTGTAATTGTAGTATGTGAGCATTGTAATTGTAGTATGTGAGCATTGTAATTGTAGTATGTGAGCATTGTAATTTTAGTATGTGAGCATTGTAATTATAGTATGTGAGCATTGTAATTGTAGTATGTGAGCATTGTAATTGTAGTATGTCAGCATTGTAATTGTAGTATGTGAGCATGGTAATTGCAGTATGTGAGCATTGTAATTGTAGTATGTGAACATTGTAATTGTAGTATGTCAGCATTGTAATTGCAGTATGTGAGCATTGTAATTGTAGTATGTGAGCATTGTAATTGTAGTATGTGAGCATTGTAATTGTAGTATGTGAGCATTGTAATTGTAGTATGTCAGCATTGTCATTGTAGTATGTGAGCATTGTAATTGTAGTATGTGAGCATTGTAATTATAGTATGCGAGCATTGTAATTGTAGTATGCGAGCATTGTAATTGAAGTATGTGAGCATTGTAATTGTAGTATGTCAGCATTGTAATTGTAGAATGTGAGCATTGTAATTGTAGTATGTGAGCATTGTAATTGTAGTATGTGAGCATTGTAATTATAGTATGCGAGCATTGTAATTGTAGTATGTCAGCATTGTAATTGCAGTATGTGAGCATTGTAAGTGTAGTATGTCAGCATTGTAATTGTAGTATGTCAGCATTGTAATTGTAGTATGCGAGCATTGTAATTGTAGTATGTGAGCATTGTAATTGTAGTATGTGAGCATTGTAATTGTAGTATGTCAGCATTGTAATTGTAGTATGTCAGCATTGTAATTGTAGTATGTGAGCATTGTAATTGTAGTATGTCAGCATTGTAATTGTAGTATGCGAGCATTGTAATTGTAGTATGTCAGCATTGTAATTGTAGTATGTCAGCATTGTAATTTTAGTATGTCAGCATTGTAGTTGCAGTATGTGAGCATTGTAATTGTAGTATGTCAGCATTGTAATTGCAGTATGTGAGCATTGTAATTGTAGTCTGTGAGCATTGTAAATGTAGTATATGAGCATTGTAATTATAGTATGCGAGCATTGTAATTGTAGTATGTGAGCATTGTAATTATAGTATGTCAGCATTGTAATTGTAGTATGTGAGCATTGTAATTATAGTATGTCAGCATTGTAATTGTAGTATGTGAGCATTGTAATTTTAGTATGTGAGCATTGTAATTGTAGTATGTGAGCATTGTAATTGTAGTATGTCAGCATTGTAATTGTAGTATGTGAGCATTGTAATTATAGTATGTCAGCATTGTAATTGTAGTATGTGAGCATTGTAATTGTAGTATGTGAGCATTGTAATTATAGTATGTCAGCATTGTAATTGTAGTATGTGAGCATTGTAATTGTAGTATGTGAGCATTGTAATTATAGTATGCGAGCATTGTAATTGTAGTATGTGAGCATTGTAATTGGAGTATGTGAGCAATGTAATTGCAGTATGTGAGCATTGTAAATGTAGTATGTGAGCAATGTAATAGTATGTGAGCATTGTAATTGTAGTATGTGAGCATTGTAATTGTAGTATGTGAGCAATGTAATTGCAGTATGTGAGCATTGTAAATGTAGTATGTGAGCTTTGTAATTGCAGTATGTCAGCATTGTAATTGTAGTATGTGAGCATTGTAATTGTAGTATGTGAGCATTGTAATTGTAGTATGTCAGCATTGTAATTGTAGTATGTGAGCATTGTAATTGTAGTATGTCAGCATTGTAATTGTAGTATGTCAGCAATGTAATTGTAGTATGTGAGCATTGTAATTGTAGTATGTCAGCATTGTAATTGTAGTATGTGAGCATTGTAATTGTAGTATGTCAGCATTGTAATTGTAGTATGTGAGCATTGTAATTGTAGTATGTCAGCATTGTAATTGTAGTATGTCAGCATTGTAATTGTAGTATGTCAGCAATGTAATTGTAGCATGTGAGCATTGTAATTGTAGTATGTGAGCATTGTAATTGTAGTATGTGAGCATTGTAATTGTAGTATGTGAGCATTGTAATTATAGTATGTGAGCATCTTAATTGTAGTATGTGAGCATTGTAATTGTAGTATGTGAGCATTGTAAATGTAGCATGTGAGCATTGTAATTGTAGTATGTGAGCATTGTAATTGTAGTATGTGAGCATTGTAATTATAGTATGTGAGCATCTTAATTGTAGTATGTGAGCATTGTAATTGTAGTATGTGAGCATTGTAAATGTAGCATGTGAGCATTGTAATTGTAGTATGTGAGCATTGTAAATGTAGTATGTGAGCATTGTAATTGTAGTATGCGAGCATTGTAATTGTAGTATGTCGGCATTGTAATTGCAGTATGTCAGCATTGTAATTGTAGTATGTGAGCATTGTAATTGTAGCATGTGAGCATTGTAATTGTAGTATGTGAGCATTGTAATTGTAGTATGTGAGCATTGTAATTGTAGTATGTGAGCATTGTAATTGTAGTATGTGAGCATTGTAATTGTAGTATGTGAGCATTGTAAATGTAGTTTGTGTGCATTGTAATTATAGTATACGAGCATTGTAATTGTAGTATGTGAGCATTGTAATTGTAGTATGTCAGCATTGTAATTGTAGTATGTGAGCATTGTAATTGTAGTATGTGAGCATTGTAAATGTAGTATGTGAGCATTGTAATTATAATATGCGAGCATTGCAATTGTAGTATGTGAGCATTGTAATTATAGTATGTCAGCATTGTAATTGTAGTATGTGAGCATTGTAATTATAGTATGTCAGCATTGTAATTGTAGTATGTGAGCATTGTAATTGTAGTATGTGAGCATTGTAATTGTAGTATGTGAGCATTGTAATTGTAGTATGTCAGCATTGTAATTGTAGTATGTGAGCATTGTAATTATAGTATGTCAGCATTGTAATTGTAGTATGTGAGCATTGTAATTGTAGTATGTGAGCATTGTAATTATAGTATGTCAGCATTGTAATTGTAGTATGTGAGCATTGTAATTGTAGTATGTGAGCATTGTAATTATAGTATGCGAGCATTGTAATTGTAGTATGTGAGCATTGTAATTGTAGTATGTGAGCAATGTAATTGCAGTATGTGAGCATTGTAAATGTAGTATGTGAGCAATGTAATAGTATGTGAGCATTGTAATTGTAGTATGTGAGCAATGTAATTGCAGTATGTGAGCATTGTAAATGTAGTATGTGAGCAATGTAATAGTATGTGAGCATTGTAATTGTAGTATGTGAGCATTGTAATTGTAGTATGTGAGCAATGTAATTGCAGTATGTGAGCATTGTAAATGTAGTATGTGAGCTTTGTAATTGCAGTATGTCAGCATTGTAATTGTAGTATGTGAGCATTGTAATTGTAGTATGTGAGCATTGTAATTGTAGTATGTCAGCATTGTAATTGTAGTATGTGAGCATTGTAATTGTAGTATGTGAGCATTGTAATTTTAGTATGTCAGCATTGTAATTGTAGTATGTGAGCATTGTAATTGTAGTATGTCAGCATTGTAATTGTAGTATGTGAGCATTGTAATTGTAGTATGTCAGCATTGTAATTGTAGTATGTGAGCATTGTAATTGTAGTATGTCAGCATTGTAATTGTAGTATGTCAGCATTGTAATTGTAGTATGTCAGCAATGTAGTTGTAGCATGTGAGCATTGTAATTGTAGTATGTGAGCATTGAAATTGTAGTGTGTGAGCATGAGCATTGTAATTGTAGTATGTCAGCATTGTAATTGTAGTATGTCAGCATTGTAATTGTAGTATGTGAGCATTGTAATTGTAGCATGTGAGCATTGTAATTGTAGTATGTGAGCATTGTAATTGTAGTATGTGAGCATTGTAATTGTAGTATGTCAGCATTGTAATTGTAGTATGTCAGCATTGTAATTGTAGTATGTGAGCATTGTAATTGTAGTATGCGAGCATTGTAATTGTAGTATGTGAGCATTGTAACTGTAGTATGTGAGCATTGTAATTGTAGTATGTGAGCATTGTAATTGCATTATGTGAGCATTGTAATTGTGGTATGTGAGCATTGTAATTGCAGTATGTGAGCATTGTAAATGTAGTATGTGAGCATTGTAATTATAGTATGCGAGCATTGTAATTGTAGTATGTCAGCATTGTAATTGCAGTATGTCAGCATTGTAAATGTAGTATGTGAGCATTGTAATTGCAGTATGTCAGCATTGTAATTGTAGTATGTGAGCATTGTAATTGTAGTATGTGAGCATTGTAATTGTAGTATGTCAGCATTGTAATTGTAGTATGTGAGCATTGTAATTGTAGTATGTGAGCATTGTAATTGTAGTATGTCAGCATTGTAATTGTAGTATGTGAGCATTGTAATTGTAGTATGTCAGCATTGTAATTGTAGTATGTGAGCATTGTAATTGTAGTATGTCAGCAATGTAATTGTAGCATATGAGCATTGTAATTGTAGTATGTGAGCATTGTAATTGTAGTGTGTGAGCATTGTAATTGTAGTATGTCAGCATTGTAATTGTAGTATGTCAGCATTATAATTGTAGTATGTGAGCATTGTAATTGTAGCATGTGAGCATTGTAATTGTAGTATGTGAGCATTGTAATTGTAGTATGTCAGCATTGTAATTGTAGTATGTCAGCATTGTAATTGTAGTATGTCAGCATTGTAATTGTAGTATGTGAGCATTGTAATTGTAGTATGCGAGCATTGTAATTGTAGTATGTGAGCATTGTAACTGTAGTATGTGAGCATTGTAATTGTAGTATGTGAGCATTGTAATTGCATTATGTGAGCATTGTAATTGTGGTATGTGAGCATTGTAATTGCAGTATGTGAGCATTGTAAATGTAGTATGTGAGCATTGTAATTATAGTATGCGAGCATTGTAATTGTAGTATGTCAGCATTGTAATTGCAGTATGTCAGCATTGTAATTGTAGCATGTGAGCATTGTAATTGTAGTATGTGAGCTTTGTAATTGTAGTATGTGAGCACTGTAATTGTAGTATGTGAGCATTGTAATTGTAGTATGTGAGCATTGTAATTGTAGTATGTGAGCATTGTAATTGCAGTATGTGAGCATTGTAATTGTAGTATGTGAGCATTGTAAATGTAGTATGTGAGCATTGTAATTATAGTATGTGAGCATTGTAATTGCAGTATGTGAGCATTGTAAATGTAGTATGTGAGCATTGTAATTGCATTATGTCAGCATTGTAATTGTATTATGTGAGCATTGTAATTGTAGTATGTGAGCATTGTAATTATAGTATGCGAGCATTTTAATTGTAGTATGTCAGCATTGTAATTGCAGTATGTCAGCATTGTAATTGTAGTATGTGAGCATTGTAATTGTAGTATGTGAGCATTGTAATTGTAGTATGTGAGCATTGTAAATGTAGCATGTGAGCATTGTAATTGTAGTATGTGAGCATTGTAAATGTAGTATGTGAGCATTGTAATTGTAGTATGTGAGCATTGTAATTGTAGTATGTGAGCATTGTAATTGCATTATGTGAGCATTGTAATTGTGGTATGTGAGCATTGTAATTGCAGTATGTGAGCATTGTAAATGTAGTATGTGAGCATTGTAATTATAGTATGCGAGCATTGTAATTGTAGTATGTCAGCATTGTAATTGCAGTATGTCAGCATTGTAATTGTAGCATGTAAGCATTGTAATTGTAGTATGTGAGCTTTGTAATTGTAGTATGTGAGCACTGTAATTGTAGTATGTGAGCATTGTAATTGTAGTATGTGAGCATTGTAATTGTAGTATGTGAGCATTGTAATTGCAGTATGTGAGCATTGTAATTGTAGTATGTGAGCATTGTAATTATAGTATGTGAGCATTGTAATTATAGTATGTGAGCATTGTAATTGCAGTATGTGAGCATTGTAATTGTAGTATGTCAGCATTGTAATTGCAGTATGTCAGCATTGTAATTGTAGTATGTGAGCATTGTAATTGTAGTATGTGAGCATTGTAAATGTAGCATGTGAGCATTGTAAATGTAGCATGTGAGCATTGTAATTGTAGTATGTGAGCATTGTAAATGTAGTATGTCAGCATTGTAATTGTAGTATGCGAGCATTGTAATTGTAGTATGTCAGCATTGTAATTGCAGTATGTCAGCATTGTAATTGTAGTATGTCAGCATTGTAATTGCAGTATGTGAGCATTGTAATTGTAGTATGTGAGCATTGTAAATGTAGTATGTGAGCATTGTAATTATAGTATGCGAGCATTGTAATTGTAGTATGTCAGCATTGTAATTGCAGTATGTCAGCATTGTAATTGTAGTATGTGAGCATTGTAATTGTAGTATGTGAGCATTGTAATTATAGTATGTCAGCATTGTAATTGTAGTATGTGAGCATTGTAATTGTAGTATGTGAACATTGTAATTGTAATATGTGAGCATTGTAATTGTAGTATGTGAGCAATGTAATAGTATGTGAGCATTGTAATTGTAGTATGTGAGCATTGTAATTGTAGTATGTCAGCATTGTAATTGCAGTATGTGAGCATTGTAAATGTAGTATGTGAGCATTGTAATTGCATTATGTCAGCATTGTAATTGTATTATGTGAGCATTGTAAATGTAGTATGTCAGCATTGTAATTGTAGTATGTGAGCATTGTAATTGTAGTGTGCGAGCATTGTAATTGTAGTATGTGAGCATTGTAATTGTAGTATGTGAGCATTGTAATTGTAGTATGTGAGCATTGTAATTGCATTATGTGAGCATTGTAATTGTGGTATGTGAGCATTGTAATTGCAGTATGTGAGCATTGTAAATGTAGTATGTGAGCATTGTAATTATAGTATTCGAGCATTGTAATTGTAGTATGTCAGCATTGTAATTGCAGTATGTCAGCATTGTAATTGTAGCATGTGAGCATTGTAATTGTAGTATGTGAGCTTTGTAATTGTAGTATGTGAGCACTGTAATTGTAGTATGTGAGCATTGTAATTGTAGTATGTGAGCATTGTAATTGTAGTATGTGAGCATTGTAATTGCAGTATGTGAGCATTGTAATTGTAGTATGTGAGCATTGTAAATGTAGTATGTGAGCATTGTAATTATAGTATGTGAGCTTTGTAATTGCAGTATGTGAGCATTGTAATTGTAGTATGTGAGCATTGTAATTATAGTATGTGAGCATTGTAATTGCAGTATGTGAGCATTGTAATTGTAGTATGTCAGCATTGTAATTGTAGTATGTGAGCATTGTAATTGTAGCATGTGAGCATTGTAATTGTAGTATGTCAGCATTGTAATTGTAGTATGTGAGCATTGTAAATGTAGTATGTGAGCATTGTAATTATAGTATGTGAGCATTGTAATTGCAGTATGTGAGCATTGTAATTGTAGTATGTGAGCATTGTAATTGTAGTATGTCAGCATTGTAATTGCAGTATGTCAGCATTGTAATTGTAGTATGTGAGCATTGTAATTGTAGTATGTGAGCATTGTAATTGTAGTATGTGAGCATTGTAAATGTAGTATGTGAGCATTGTAATTATAGTATGCGAGCATTTTAATTGTATTATGTCAGCATTGTAATTGCAGTATGTCAGCATTGTAATTGTAGTATGTGAGCATTGTAATTGTAGTATGTGAGCATTGTAATTGTAGTATGTGAGCATTGTAAATGTAGCATGTGAGCATTGTAATTGTAGTATGTGAGCATTGTAAATGTAGTATGTGAGCATTGTAATTGTAGTATGTGAGCATTGTAATTGTAGTATGTGAACATTGTAATTGTAGTATGTGAGCATTGTAATTGTAGTATGTGAGCAATGTAATAGTACGTGAGCATTGTAATTGTAGTATGTGAGCATTGTAATTGTAGTATGTCAGCATTGTAATTGCAGTATGTGAGCATTGTTAATGTAGTATGTGAGCATTGTAATTGCATTATGTCAGCATTGTAATTGTATTATGTCAGCATTGTAATTGTAGTATGTCAGCATTGTAATTGTAGTATGTCAGCATTGTAATTGTAGTATGTCAGCATTGTAATTGTAGTATGTCAGCATTGTAATTGCAGTATGTCAGCATTGTAATTGTAGTATGTCAGCATTGTAATTGTAGTATGTGAGCATTGTAATTGCAGTATGTGAGCATTGTAATTGCAGTATGTCAGCATTGTAATTGTAGTATGTGAGCATTGTAATTGTAGTATGTCAGCAATGTAATTGTAGTATGTCAGCATTGTAATTGCTGTATGTCAGCATTGTAATTGCAGTATGTCAGCATTGTAATTGTAGTATGTGAGCATTGTAATTGTAGTATGTCAGCATTGTAATTGCAGTATGTCAGCATTGTAATTGTAGTATGTCAGTATTGTAATTGTAGTATGTCAGCATTGTAATTGCAGTATGTCAGGATTGTAATTGCAGTATGTCAGCATTGTAATTGTAGTATGTATGCATTGTAATTGTAGTAAGTCAGCATTGTAATTGCAGTATGTCAGCATTGTAATTGTAGTATGTCAGCATTGTAATTGCAGTATGTCAGCATTGTAATTGTAGTATGTCAGCATTGTAAATATAGTATGTGAGCATTGTAATTGCAGTATGTGAGCAATGTAATTGTAGTATGTCAGCATTGTAATTGTAGTATGTAAGCATTGTAATTGTAGTATGTCAGCATTGTAATTGTAGTATGTCAGCATTGTAATTGTAGTATGTGAGCATTGTAAATGTAGTATGTGAGCATTGTAATTGTAGTATGTGAGCATTGTAATTGTAGTATGCGAGCATTGTAATTGTAGTATGTGAGCATTGTATTTGCAGTATGTCAGCATTGTAATTGTAGTATGTCAGCATTGTAATTGCAGTATGTGAGCATTGTAATTGCAGTATGTCAGCATTGTAATTGTAGTATGTGAGCATTGTAATTGTAGTATGTCAGCATTGTAATTGCAGTATGTCAGCATTGTAATTGCAGTATGTCAGCATTGTAATTGTAGTATGTCATCATTGTAATTGTAGTATGTCAGCATTGTAATTGTAGTATGTGAGCATTGTAAATGTAGTATGTGAGCATTGTAATTGTAGTATGTGGGCATTGTAAATGTAGTATGTGAGCATTTTAATTGTAGTATGTGAGCATTGTAATTGTAGTATGTGAGCATTGTAATTGTAGTATGCGAGCATTGTAATTATAGTATGTGAGCATTGTAATTGCAGTATGTCAGCATTGTAATTGTAGTATGTGAGCATTGTAATTGCAGTATGTCAGCATTGTAATTGCAGTATGTCAGCATTGTAATTGTAGTATGTGAGCATAGTAATTGTAGTATGTCAGCATTGTAATTGCAGTATGTCAGCATTGTAATTGTAGTATGTGAGCATTGTAATTGTAGTATGTGAGCATTGTAATTGTAGTATGTCAGCATTGTAATTGTAGTATGTGAGCATTGTAATTGTAGTATGTGAGCATTGTAAATGTAGTAGTGAGCATTGTTATTGTAGTATGTGGGCATTGTAAATGTAGTATGTGAGCATTGTAATTGTAGTATGTGAGCATTGTAATTGTAGTATGCGAGCATAGTAATTGTAGTATGTGAGCATTGTAATTGCAGTACGTCAGCATTGTAATTGTAGTATGTGAGCATTGTAATTGCAGTATGTCAGCATTGTAATTGCAGTATGTCAGCATTGTAATTGTAGTATGTGAGCATTGTAATTGTAGTATGTCAGCATTGTAATTGCAGTATATCAGCATTGTAATTGTAGTATGTGAGCATTGTAATTGTAGTATGTGAGCATTGTAATTGTAGTATGTCAGCATTGTAATTGTAGTATGTGAGCATTGTAATTGTAGTATGTGAGCATTGTAATTGTAGTACGTGAGCCTTGTAATTGTAGTATGTGAGCATTGTAATTGTAGTATGCGAGCATGTAATTGTAGTATGTGAGCATTGTAATTGAAGTATGTGAGCATTGTAATTTTAGTATGTGAGCATTGTAATTGTAGTATGTGAGCATTGTAATTGTAGTATGTGAGCATTGTAATTGTAGTATGTGAGCATTGTAATTGTAGTATGTGAGCATTGTAATTTTAGTATGTGAGCATTGTAATTGTAGCATGTGAGCATTGTAATTTTAGCATGTGAACATTGTAATTGTAGTATGTGAGCATTGTAATTTTAGTATGTGAGCATTGTAATTGTAGTATGTGAGCATTGTAATTGTAGTATGTGAGTATTGTAATTTTAGTATGTGAGCATTGTAATTGTAGTATGTGAGTATTATAATTGTAGTATGTGAGCATTGTAATTGTAGTATGTGGGCACTGTAATTGTAGTATGTGAGCATTGTAATTGCATTATGTGAGCATTGTAATTGGAGTATGTGAGCATTGTAATTGTAGTATGTGAGCATTGTAATTGCATTATGTGAGCATTGTAATTGGAGTATGTGAGCATTGTAATTACAGTATGTGTGCATTGTAATTGAAGCATGTGAGCATTGTAATTATAGTATGTGAGCATTGTAATTGTAGTATGTCAGCATTGTAATTGCAGTATGTCAGCATTGTAATTGTAGTATGTGAGCATTGTAATTGTAGTATGTGAGCATTGTAATTGTAGTATGTGAGCATTGTAAATGTAGCATGTGAGCATTGTAATTGTAGTATGTGAGCATTGTAAATGTAGTATGTGAGCATTGTAATTGTAGTATGCGAGCATTGTAATTGTAGTATGTCAGCATTGTAATTGCAGTATGTCAGCATTGTAATTGTAGTATTTGAGCATTGTAATTGCAGTATGTGAGCATTGTAATTGTAGTATGTGAGCATTGTAAATGTAGTATGTGAGCATTGTAATTATAGTATGCGAGCATTGTAATTGTAGTATGTCAGCATTGTAATTGCAGTATGTCAGCATTGTAATTGTAGTATGTGAGCATTGTAATTGTAGTATGTGAGCATTGTAATTATAGTATGTCAGCATTGTAATTGTAGTATGTGAGCATTGTAATTGTAGTATGTGAACATTGTAATTGTAGTATGTGAGCATTGTAATTGTAGTATGTGAACATTGTAATTGTAGTATGTGAGCATTGTAATTGTAGTATGTGAGCAATGTAATAGTATGTGAGTATTGTAATTGTAGTATGTGAGCATTGTAATTGTAGTATGTCAGCATTGTAATTGCAGTATGTGAGCATTGTTAATGTAGTATGTGAGCATTGTAATTGCATTATGTCAGCATTGTAATTGTATTATGTCAGCATTGTAATTGTAGTATGTCAGCATTGTAATTGTAGTATGTCAGCATTGTAATTGTAGTATGTCAGCATTGTAATTGTAGTATGTCAGCATTGTAATTGCAGTATGTCAGCATTGTAATTGTAGTATGTCAGCATTGTAATTGTAGTATGTAAGCATTGTAATTGCAGTATGTCAGCATTGTAATTGCAGTATGTCAGCATTGTAATTGTAGTATGTGAGCATTGTAATTGTAGTATGTCAGCAATGTAATTGTAGTATGTCAGCATTGTAATTGCTGTATGTCAGCATTGTAATTGCAGTATGTCAGCATTGTAATTGTAGTATGTCAGCATTGTAATTGTAGTATGTCAGCATTGTAATTGCAGTATGTCAGCATTGTAATTGCAGTATGTCAGCATTGTAATTGTAGTATGTGAGCATTGTAATTGTAGTATGTCAGCATTGTAATTGCAGTATATCAGCATTGTAATTGTAGTATGTGAGCATTGTAATTGTAGTATGTCAGCATTGTAATTGTAGTATGTGAGCATTGTAATTGTAGTATGTCAGCATTGTAATTGCAGTATGTGAGCATTGTTAATGTAGTATGTGAGCATTGTAATTGCATTATGTCAGCATTGTAATTGTATTATGTCAGCATTGTAATTGTAGTATGTCAGCATTGTAATTGTAGTATGTCAGCATTGTAATTGTAGTATGTCAGCATTGTAATTGTAGTATGTCAGCATTGTAATTGCAGTATGTCAGCATTGTAATTGTAGTATGTCAGCATTGTAATTGTAGTATGTAAGCATTGTAATTGCAGTATGTCAGCATTGTAATTGTAGTATGTGAGCATTGTAATTGTAGTATGTCAGCATTGTAATTGCAGTATGTCAGCATTGTAATTGCAGTATGTCAGCATTGTAATTGTAGTATGTCATCATTGTAATTGTAGTATGTGAGCATTGTAATTGTAGTATGCGAGCATTGTAATTGTAGTATGTGAGCATTGTAATTGTAGTATGTGAGCATTGTAATTGTAGTATGTGAGCATTGTAATTGCATTATGTGAGCATTGTAATTGTGGTATGTGAGCATTGTAATTGCAGTATGTGAGCATTGTAAATGTAGTATGTGAGCATTGTAATTATAGTATGCGAGCATTGTAATTGTAGTATGTCAGCATTGTAATTGCAGTATGTCAGCATTGTAATTGTAGCATGTGAGCATTGTAATTGTAGTATGTGAGCTTTGTAATTGTAGTATGTGAGCACTGTAATTGTAGTATGTGAGCATTGTAATTGTAGTATGTGAGCATTGTAATTGTAGTATGTGAGCATTGTAATTGCAGTATGTGAGCATTGTAATTGTAGTATGTGAGCATTGTAATTATAGTATGTGAGCATTGTAATTATAGTATGTGAGCATTGTAATTGCAGTATGTGAGCATTGTAATTGTAGTATGTCAGCATTGTAATTGCAGTATGTCAGCATTGTAATTGTAGTATGTGAGCATTGTAATTGTAGTATGTGAGCATTGTAAATGTAGCATGTGAGCATTGTAAATGTAGCATGTGAGCATTGTAATTGTAGTATGTGAGCATTGTAAATGTAGTATGTCAGCATTGTAATTGTAGTATGCGAGCATTGTAATTGTAGTATGTCAGCATTGTAATTGCAGTATGTCAGCATTGTAATTGTAGTATGTCAGCATTGTAATTGCAGTATGTGAGCATTGTAATTGTAGTATGTGAGCATTGTAAATGTAGTATGTGAGCATTGTAATTATAGTATGCGAGCATTGTAATTGTAGTATGTCAGCATTGTAATTGCAGTATGTCAGCATTGTAATTGTAGTATGTGAGCATTGTAATTGTAGTATGTGAGCATTGTAATTATAGTATGTCAGCATTGTAATTGTTTTATGTGAGCATTGTAATTGTAGTATGTGAACATTGTAATTGTAATATGTGAGCATTGTAATTGTAGTATGTGAGCAATGTAATAGTATGTGAGCATTGTAATTGTAGTATGTGAGCATTGTAATTGTAGTATGTCAGCATTGTAATTGCAGTATGTGAGCATTGTAAATGTAGTATGTGAGCATTGTAATTGCATTATGTCAGCATTGTAATTGTATTATGTGAGCATTGTAAATGTAGTATGTCAGCATTGTAATTGTAGTATGTGAGCATTGTAATTGTAGTGTGCGAGCATTGTAATTGTAGTATGTGAGCATTGTAATTGTAGTATGTGAGCATTGTAATTGTAGTATGTGAGCATTGTAATTGCATTATGTGAGCATTGTAATTGTGGTATGTGAGCATTGTAATTGCAGTATGTGAGCATTGTAAATGTAGTATGTGAGCATTGTAATTATAGTATTCGAGCATTGTAATTGTAGTATGTCAGCATTGTAATTGCAGTATGTCAGCATTGTAATTGTAGCATGTGAGCATTGTAATTGTAGTATGTGAGCTTTGTAATTGTAGTATGTGAGCATTGTAATTGCAGTATGTGAGCATTGTAATTGTAGTATGTGAGCATTGTAAATGTAGTATGTGAGCATTGTAACTATAGTATGTGAGCTTTGTAATTGCAGTATGTGAGCATTGTAATTGTAGTATGTGAGCATTGTAATTATAGTATGTGAGCATTGTAATTGCAGTATGTGAGCACTGTAATTGTAGTATGTGAGCATTGTAATTGTAGTATGTGAGCATTGTAATTGTAGTATGTGAGCATTGTAATTGCAGTATGTGAGCATTGTAATTGTAGTATGTGAGCATTGTAATTATAGTATGTGAGCATTGTAATTATAGTATGTGAGCATTGTAATTGCAGTATGTGAGCATTGTAATTGTAGTATGTCAGCATTGTAATTGCAGTATGTCAGCATTGTAATTGTAGTATGTGAGCATTGTAATTGTAGTATGTGAGCATTGTAAATGTAGCATGTGAGCATTGTAAATGTAGCATGTGAGCATTGTAATTGTAGTATGTGAGCATTGTAAATGTAGTATGTCAGCATTGTAATTGTAGTATGCGAGCATTGTAATTGTAGTATGTCAGCATTGTAATTGCAGTATGTCAGCATTGTAATTGTAGTATGTCAGCATTGTAATTGCAGTATGTGAGCATTGTAATTGTAGTATGTGAGCATTGTAAATGTAGTATGTGAGCATTGTAATTATAGTATGCGAGCATTGTAATTGTAGTATGTCAGCATTGTAATTGCAGTATGTCAGCATTGTAATTGTAGTATGTGAGCATTGTAATTGTAGTATGTGAGCATTGTAATTATAGTATGTCAGCATTGTAATTGTAGTATGTGAGCATTGTAATTGTAGTATGTGAACATTGTAATTGTAATATGTGAGCATTGTAATTGTAGTATGTGAGCAATGTAATAGTATGTGAGCATTGTAATTGTAGTATGTG
This sequence comes from Saccoglossus kowalevskii, assembly GCF_978046115.1. Lineage (NCBI taxonomy): Eukaryota > Metazoa > Hemichordata > Enteropneusta > Harrimaniidae > Saccoglossus > Saccoglossus kowalevskii. The sequence goes on from NC_140654.1 coordinate 27,450,051, forward strand.
AGCATTGTAATTGTAGTATGTCAGCATTGTAATTGCAGTATGTGAGCATTGTAAATGTAGTATGTGAGCATTGTAATTGCATTATGTCAGCATTGTAATTGTATTATGTGAGCATTGTAAATGTAGTATGTCAGCATTGTAATTGTAGTATGTGAGCATTGTAATTGTAGTGTGCGAGCATTGTAATTGTAGTATGTGAGCATTGTAATTGTAGTATGTGAGCATTGTAATTGTAGTATGTGAGCATTGTAATTGCATTATGTGAGCATTGTAATTGTGGTATGTGAGCATTGTAATTGCAGTATGTGAGCATTGTAAATGTAGTATGTGAGCATTGTAATTATAGTATTCGAGCATTGTAATTGTAGTATGTCAGCATTGTAATTGCAGTATGTCAGCATTGTAATTGTAGCATGTGAGCATTGTAATTGTAGTATGTGAGCTTTGTAATTGTAGTATGTGAGCACTGTAATTGTAGTATGTGAGCATTGTAATTGTAGTATGTGAGCATTGTAATTGTAGTATGTGAGCATTGTAATTGCAGTATGTGAGCATTGTAATTGTAGTATGTGAGCATTGTAAATGTAGTATGTGAGCATTGTAATTATAGTATGTGAGCTTTGTAATTGCAGTATGTGAGCATTGTAATTGTAGTATGTGAGCATTGTAATTATAGTATGTGAGCATTGTAATTGCAGTATGTGAGCATTGTAATTGTAGTATGTCAGCATTGTAATTGTAGTATGTGAGCATTGTAATTGTAGCATGTGAGCATTGTAATTGTAGTATGTCAGCATTGTAATTGTAGTATGTGAGCATTGTAAATGTAGCATGTGAGCATTGTAATTATAGTATGTGAGCATTGTAATTGCAGTATGTGAGCATTGTAATTGTAGTATGTGAGCATTGTAATTGTAGTATGTCAGCATTGTAATTGCAGTATGTCAGCATTGTAATTGTAGTATGTGAGCATTGTAATTGTAGTATGTGAGCATTGTAATTGTAGTATGTGAGCATTGTAAATGTAGTATGTGAGCATTGTAATTATAGTATGCGAGCATTTTAATTGTATTATGTCAGCATTGTAATTGCAGTATGTCAGCATTGTAATTGTAGTATGTGAGCATTGTAATTGTAGTATGTGAGCATTGTAATTGTAGTATGTGAGCATTGTAAATGTAGCATGTGAGCATTGTAATTGTAGTATGTGAGCATTGTAAATGTAGTATGTGAGCATTGTAATTGTAGTATGTGAGCATTGTAATTGTAGTATGTGAACATTGTAATTGTAGTATGTGAGCATTGTAATTGTAGTATGTGAGCAATGTAATAGTACGTGAGCATTGTAATTGTAGTATGTGAGCATTGTAATTGTAGTATGTCAGCATTGTAATTGCAGTATGTGAGCATTGTTAATGTAGTATGTGAGCATTGTAATTGCATTATGTCAGCATTGTAATTGTATTATGTCAGCATTGTAATTGTAGTATGTCAGCATTGTAATTGTAGTATGTCAGCATTGTAATTGTAGTATGTCAGCATTGTAATTGTAGTATGTCAGCATTGTAATTGCAGTATGTCAGCATTGTAATTGTAGTATGTCAGCATTGTAATTGTAGTATGTGAGCATTGTAATTGCAGTATGTGAGCATTGTAATTGCAGTATGTCAGCATTGTAATTGTAGTATGTGAGCATTGTAATTGTAGTATGTCAGCAATGTAATTGTAGTATGTCAGCATTGTAATTGCTGTATGTCAGCATTGTAATTGCAGTATGTCAGCATTGTAATTGTAGTATGTGAGCATTGTAATTGTAGTATGTCAGCATTGTAATTGCAGTATGTCAGCATTGTAATTGTAGTATGTCAGTATTGTAATTGTAGTATGTCAGCATTGTAATTGCAGTATGTCAGGATTGTAATTGCAGTATGTCAGCATTGTAATTGTAGTATGTATGCATTGTAATTGTAGTAAGTCAGCATTGTAATTGCAGTATGTCAGCATTGTAATTGTAGTATGTCAGCATTGTAATTGCAGTATGTCAGCATTGTAATTGTAGTATGTCAGCATTGTAAATATAGTATGTGAGCATTGTAATTGCAGTATGTGAGCAATGTAATTGTAGTATGTCAGCATTGTAATTGTAGTATGTAAGCATTGTAATTGTAGTATGTCAGCATTGTAATTGTAGTATGTCAGCATTGTAATTGTAGTATGTGAGCATTGTAAATGTAGTATGTGAGCATTGTAATTGTAGTATGTGAGCATTGTAATTGTAGTATGCGAGCATTGTAATTGTAGTATGTGAGCATTGTATTTGCAGTATGTCAGCATTGTAATTGTAGTATGTCAGCATTGTAATTGCAGTATGTGAGCATTGTAATTGCAGTATGTCAGCATTGTAATTGTAGTATGTGAGCATTGTAATTGTAGTATGTCAGCATTGTAATTGCAGTATGTCAGCATTGTAATTGCAGTATGTCAGCATTGTAATTGTAGTATGTCATCATTGTAATTGTAGTATGTCAGCATTGTAATTGTAGTATGTGAGCATTGTAAATGTAGTATGTGAGCATTGTAATTGTAGTATGTGGGCATTGTAAATGTAGTATGTGAGCATTTTAATTGTAGTATGTGAGCATTGTAATTGTAGTATGTGAGCATTGTAATTGTAGTATGCGAGCATTGTAATTGTAGTATGTGAGCATTGTAATTGCAGTATGTCAGCATTGTAATTGTAGTATGTGAGCATTGTAATTGCAGTATGTCAGCATTGTAATTGCAGTATGTCAGCATTGTAATTGTAGTATGTGAGCATAGTAATTGTAGTATGTCAGCATTGTAATTGCAGTATGTCAGCATTGTAATTGTAGTATGTGAGCATTGTAATTGTAGTATGTGAGCATTGTAATTGTAGTATGTCAGCATTGTAATTGTAGTATGTGAGCATTGTAATTGTAGTATGTGAGCATTGTAAATGTAGTAGTGAGCATTGTTATTGTAGTATGTGGGCATTGTAAATGTAGTATGTGAGCATTGTAATTGTAGTATGTGAGCATTGTAATTGTAGTATGCGAGCATAGTAATTGTAGTATGTGAGCATTGTAATTGCAGTACGTCAGCATTGTAATTGTAGTATGTGAGCATTGTAATTGCAGTATGTCAGCATTGTAATTGCAGTATGTCAGCATTGTAATTGTAGTATGTGAGCATTGTAATTGTAGTATGTGAGCATTGTAATTGCAGTATATCAGCATTGTAATTGTAGTATGTGAGCATTGTAATTGTAGTATGTCAGCATTGTAATTGTAGTATGTCAGCATTGTAATTGTAGTATGTGAGCATTGTAATTGTAGTATGTGAGCATTGTAATTGTAGTATGTGAGCATTGTAATTGTAGTACGTGAGCCTTGTAATTGTAGTATGTGAGCATTGTAATTGTAGTATGCGAGCATGTAATTGTAGTATGTGAGCATTGTAATTGAAGTATGTGAGCATTGTAATTTTAGTATGTGAGCATTGTAATTGTAGTATGTGAGCATTGTAATTGTAGTATGTGAGCATTGTAATTGTAGTATGTGAGCATTGTAATTGTAGTATGTGAGCATTGTAATTTTAGTATGTGAGCATTGTAATTGTAGCATGTGAGCATTGTAATTTTAGCATGTGAACATTGTAATTGTAGTATGTGAGCATTGTAATTTTAGTATGTGAGCATTGTAATTGTAGTATGTGAGCATTGTAATTGTAGTATGTGAGTATTGTAATTTTAGTATGTGAGCATTGTAATTGTAGTATGTGAGTATTATAATTGTAGTATGTGAGCATTGTAATTGTAGTATGTGGGCACTGTAATTGTAGTATGTGAGCATTGTAATTGTAGTATGTGAGCATTGTAATTGTAGCATGTGAGCATTGTAATTGTAGTATGTGAGCATTGTAATTGCATTATGTGAGCATTGTAATTGGAGTATGTGAGCATTGTAATTGTAGTATGTGAGCATTGTAATTGCATTATGTGAGCATTGTAATTGGAGTATGTGAGCATTGTAATTACAGTATGTGTGCATTGTAATTGAAGCATGTGAGCATTGTAATTATAGTATGTGAGCATTGTAATTGTAGTATGTCAGCATTGTAATTGCAGTATGTCAGCATTGTAATTGTAGTATGTGAGCATTGTAATTGTAGTATGTGAGCATTGTAATTGTAGTATGTGAGCATTGTAAATGTAGCATGTGAGCATTGTAATTGTAGTATGTGAGCATTGTAAATGTAGTATGTGAGCATTGTAATTGTAGTATGCGAGCATTGTAATTGTAGTATGTCAGCATTGTAATTGCAGTATGTCAGCATTGTAATTGTAGTATTTGAGCATTGTAATTGCAGTATGTGAGCATTGTAATTGTAGTATGTGAGCATTGTAAATGTAGTATGTGAGCATTGTAATTATAGTATGCGAGCATTGTAATTGTAGTATGTCAGCATTGTAATTGCAGTATGTCAGCATTGTAATTGTAGTATGTGAGCATTGTAATTGTAGTATGTGAGCATTGTAATTATAGTATGTCAGCATTGTAATTGTAGTATGTGAGCATTGTAATTGTAGTATGTGAACATTGTAATTGTAGTATGTGAGCATTGTAATTGTAGTATGTGAACATTGTAATTGTAGTATGTGAGCATTGTAATTGTAGTATGTGAGCAATGTAATAGTATGTGAGTATTGTAATTGTAGTATGTGAGCATTGTAATTGTAGTATGTCAGCATTGTAATTGCAGTATGTGAGCATTGTTAATGTAGTATGTGAGCATTGTAATTGCATTATGTCAGCATTGTAATTGTATTATGTCAGCATTGTAATTGTAGTATGTCAGCATTGTAATTGTAGTATGTCAGCATTGTAATTGTAGTATGTCAGCATTGTAATTGTAGTATGTCAGCATTGTAATTGCAGTATGTCAGCATTGTAATTGTAGTATGTCAGCATTGTAATTGTAGTATGTAAGCATTGTAATTGCAGTATGTCAGCATTGTAATTGCAGTATGTCAGCATTGTAATTGTAGTATGTCAGCATTGTAATTGTAGTATGTCAGCAATGTAATTGTAGTATGTCAGCATTGTAATTGCTGTATGTCAGCATTGTAATTGCAGTATGTCAGCATTGTAATTGTAGTATGTGAGCATTGTAATTGTAGTATGTCAGCATTGTAATTGCAGTATGTCAGCATTGTAATTGCAGTATGTCAGCATTGTAATTGTAGTATGTGAGCATTGTAATTGTAGTATGTCAGCATTGTAATTGCAGTATATCAGCATTGTAATTGTAGTATGTGAGCATTGTAATTGTAGTATGTCAGCATTGTAATTGTAGTATGTGAGCATTGTAATTGTAGTATGTCAGCATTGTAATTGCAGTATGTGAGCATTGTTAATGTAGTATGTGAGCATTGTAATTGCATTATGTCAGCATTGTAATTGTATTATGTCAGCATTGTAATTGTAGTATGTCAGCATTGTAATTGTAGTATGTCAGCATTGTAATTGTAGTATGTCAGCATTGTAATTGTAGTATGTCAGCATTGTAATTGCAGTATGTCAGCATTGTAATTGTAGTATGTCAGCATTGTAATTGTAGTATGTAAGCATTGTAATTGCAGTATGTCAGCATTGTAATTGCAGTATGTCAGCATTGTAATTGTAGTATGTGAGCATTGTAATTGTAGTATGTCAGCATTGTAATTGCAGTATGTCAGCATTGTAATTGCAGTATGTCAGCATTGTAATTGTAGTATGTCATCATTGTAATTGTAGTATGTCAGCATTGTAATTGTAGTATGTGAGCATTGTAAATGTAGTATGTGAGCATTGTAATTGTAGTATGTGGGCATTGTAAATGTAGTATGTGAGCATTTTAATTGTAGTATGTGAGCATTGTAATTGTAGTATGTGAGCATTGTAATTGTAGTATGCGAGCATTGTAATTGTAGTATGTGAGCATTGTAATTGCAGTATGTCAGCATTGTAATTGTAGTATGTGAGCATTGTAATTGCAGTATGTCAGCATTGTAATTGCAGTATGTCAGCATTGTAATTGTAGTATGTGAGCATAGTAATTGTAGTATGTCAGCATTGTAATTGCAGTATGTCAGCATTGTAATTGTAGTATGTGAGCATTGTCATTGTAGTATGTGAGTATTGTAATTGTAGTATGTCAGCATTGTAATTGTAGTATGTGAGCATTGTAATTGTAGTATGTGAGCATTGTAAATGTAGTAGTGAGCATTGTTATTGTAGTATGTGGGCATTGTAAATGTAGTATGTGAGCATTGTAATTGTAGTATGTGAGCATTGTAATTGTAGTATGTGAGCATTGTAATTGTAGTATGCGAGCATAGTAATTGTAGTATGTGAGCATTGTAATTGCAGTACGTCAGCATTGTAATTGTAGTATGTGAGCATTGTAATTGCAGTATGTCAGCATTGTAATTGCAGTATGTCAGCATTGTAATTGTAGTATGTGAGCATTGTAATTGTAGTATGTCAGCATTGTAATTGCAGTATATCAGCATTGTAATTGTAGTATGTGAGCATTGTAATTGTAGTATGTCAGCATTGTAATTGTAGTATGTCAGCATTGTAATTGTAGTATGTGAGCATTGTAATTGTAGTATGTGAGCATTGTAATTGTAGTATGTGAGCATTGTAATTGTAGTACGTGAGCCTTGTAATTGTAGTATGTGAGCATTGTAATTGTAGTATGCGAGCATTGTAATTGAAGTATGTGAGCATTGTAATTTTAGTATGTGAGCATTGTAATTGTAGTATGTGAGCATTGGTAATTGTAGTATGTGAGCATTGTAATTGTAGTATGTGAGCATTGTAATTGTAGTATGTGAGCATTGTAATTTTAGTATGTGAGCATTGTAATTGTAGCATGTGAGCATTGTAATTTTAGCATGTGAACATTGTAATTGTAGTATGTGAGCATTGTAATTTTAGTATGTGAGCATTGTAATTGTAGTATGTGAGCATTGTAATTGTAGTATGTGTGCATTGTAATTGTAGCATGTGAGCATTGTAATTATAGTATGTGAGCATTGTAATTGTAGTATGTCAGCATTGTAATTGCAGTATGTCAGCATTGTAATTGTAGTATGTGAGCATTGTAATTGTAGTATGTGAGTATTGTAATTGTAGTATGTGAGCATTGTAAATGTAGCATGTGAGCATTGTAATTGTAGTATGTGAGCATTGTAAATGTAGTATGTGAGCATTGTAATTGTAGTATGCGAGCATTGTAATTGTAGTATGTCAGCATCGTAATTGCAGTATGTCAGCATTGTAATTGTAGTATTTGAGCATTGTAATTGCAGTATGTGAGCATTGTAATTGTAGTATGTGAGCATTGTAAATGTAGTATGTGAGCATTGTAATTATAGTATGCGAGCATTGTAATTGTAGTATGTCAGCATTGTAATTGCAGTATGTCAGCATTATAATTGTAGTATGTGAGCATTGTAATTGTAGTATGTGAGCATTGTAATTATAGTATGTCAGCATTGTAATTGTAGTATGTGAGCATTGTAATTGTAGTATGTGAACATTGTAATTGTAGTATGTGAGCATTGTAATTGTAGTATGTGAACATTGTAATTGTAGTATGTGAGCATTGTAATTATAGTATGCGAGCATTGTAATTGTAGTATGTCAGCATTGTAATTGCAGTATGTCAGCATTGTAATTGTAGTATGTGAGCATTGTAATTGTAGTATGTGAGCATTGTAATTATAGTATGTCAGCATTGTAATTGTAGTATGTGAGCATTGTAATTGTAGTATGTGAACATTGTAATTGTAGTATGTGAGCATTGTAATTGTAGTATGTGAACATTGTAATTGTAGTATGTGAGCATTGTAATTGTAGTATGTGAGCAATGTAATAGTATGTGAGTATTGTAATTGTAGTATGTGAGCATTGTAATTGTAGTATGTCAGCATTGTAATTGCAGTATGTGAGCATTGTTAATGTAGTATGTGAGCATTGTAATTGCATTATGTCAGCATTGTAATTGTATTATGTCAGCATTGTAATTGTAGTATGTCAGCATTGTAATTGTAGTATGTCAGCATTGTAATTGTAGTATGTCAGCATTGTAATTGTAGTATGTCAGCATTGTAATTGCAGTATGTCAGCATTGTAATTGTAGTATGTCAGCATTGTAATTGTAGTATGTAAGCATTGTAATTGCAGTATGTCAGCATTGTAATTGCAGTATGTCAGCATTGTAATTGTAGTATGTCAGCATTGTAATTGTAGTATGTCAGCAATGTAATTGTAGTATGTCAGCATTGTAATTGCTGTATGTCAGCATTGTAATTGCAGTATGTCAGCATTGTAATTGTAGTATGTGAGCATTGTAATTGTAGTATGTCAGCATTGTAATTGCAGTATGTCAGCATTGTAATTGCAGTATGTCAGCATTGTAATTGTAGTATGTGAGCATTGTAATTGTAGTATGTCAGCATTGTAATTGCAGTATATCAGCATTGTAATTGTAGTATGTGAGCATTGTAATTGTAGTATGTCAGCATTGTAATTGTAGTATGTGAGCATTGTAATTGTAGTATGTCAGCATTGTAATTGCAGTATGTGAGCATTGTTAATGTAGTATGTGAGCATTGTAATTGCATTATGTCAGCATTGTAATTGTATTATGTCAGCATTGTAATTGTAGTATGTCAGCATTGTAATTGTAGTATGTCAGCATTGTAATTGTAGTATGTCAGCATTGTAATTGTAGTATGTCAGCATTGTAATTGCAGTATGTCAGCATTGTAATTGTAGTATGTCAGCATTGTAATTGTAGTATGTAAGCATTGTAATTGCAGTATGTCAGCATTGTAATTGCAGTATGTCAGCATTGTAATTGTAGTATGTGAGCATTGTAATTGTAGTATGTCAGCATTGTAATTGCAGTATGTCAGCATTGTAATTGCAGTATGTCAGCATTGTAATTGTAGTATGTCATCATTGTAATTGTAGTATGTCAGCATTGTAATTGTAGTATGTGAGCATTGTAAATGTAGTATGTGAGCATTGTAATTGTAGTATGTGGGCATTGTAAATGTAGTATGTGAGCATTTTAATTGTAGTATGTGAGCATTGTAATTGTAGTATGTGAGCATTGTAATTGTAGTATGCGAGCATTGTAATTGTAGTATGTGAGCATTGTAATTGCAGTATGTCAGCATTGTAATTGTAGTATGTGAGCATTGTAATTGCAGTATGTCAGCATTGTAATTGCAGTATGTCAGCATTGTAATTGTAGTATGTGAGCATAGTAATTGTAGTATGTCAGCATTGTAATTGCAGTATGTCAGCATTGTAATTGTAGTATGTGAGCATTGTCATTGTAGTATGTGAGTATTGTAATTGTAGTATGTCAGCATTGTAATTGTAGTATGTGAGCATTGTAATTGTAGTATGTGAGCATTGTAAATGTAGTAGTGAGCATTGTTATTGTAGTATGTGGGCATTGTAAATGTAGTATGTGAGCATTGTAATTGTAGTATGTGAGCATTGTAATTGTAGTATGTGAGCATTGTAATTGTAGTATGCGAGCATAGTAATTGTAGTATGTGAGCATTGTAATTGCAGTACGTCAGCATTGTAATTGTAGTATGTGAGCATTGTAATTGCAGTATGTCAGCATTGTAATTGCAGTATGTCAGCATTGTAATTGTAGTATGTGAGCATTGTAATTGTAGTATGTCAGCATTGTAATTGCAGTATATCAGCATTGTAATTGTAGTATGTGAGCATTGTAATTGTAGTATGTCAGCATTGTAATTGTAGTATGTCAGCATTGTAATTGTAGTATGTGAGCATTGTAATTGTAGTATGTGAGCATTGTAATTGTAGTATGTGAGCATTGTAATTGTAGTACGTGAGCCTTGTAATTGTAGTATGTGAGCATTGTAATTGTAGTATGCGAGCATGTAATTGTAGTATGTGAGCATTGTAATTGAAGTATGTGAGCATTGTAATTTTAGTATGTGAGCATTGTAATTGTAGTATGTGAGCATTGGTAATTGTAGTATGTGAGCATTGTAATTGTAGTATGTGAGCATTGTAATTGTAGTATGTGAGCATTGTAATTTTAGTATGTGAGCATTGTAATTGTAGCATGTGAGCATTGTAATTTTAGCATGTGAACATTGTAATTGTAGTATGTGAGCATTGTAATTTTAGTATGTGAGCATTGTAATTGTAGTATGTGAGCATTGTAATTGTAGTATGTGAGTATTGTAATTTTAGTATGTGAGCATTGTAATTGTAGTATGTGAGTATTATAATTGTAGTATGTGAGCATTGTAATTGTAGTATGTGGGCACTGTAATTGTAGTATGTGAGCATTGTAATTGTAGTATGTGAGCATTGTAATTGTAGCATGTGAGCATTGTAATTGTAGTATGTGAGCATTGTAAATGCATTATGTGAGCATTGTAATTGGAGTATGTGAGCATTGTAATTGTAGTATGTGAGCATTGTAATTGCATTATGTGAGCATTGTAATTGGAGTATGTGAGCATTGTAATTACAGTATGTGTGCATTGTAATTGTAGCATGTGAGCATTGTAATTATAGTATGTGAGCATTGTAATTGTAGTATGTCAGCATTGTAATTGCAGTATGTCAGCATTGTAATTGTAGTATGTGAGCATTGTAATTGTAGTATGTGAGTATTGTAATTGTAGTATGTGAGCATTGTAAATGTAGCATGTGAGCATTGTAATTGTAGTATGTGAGCATTGTAAATGTAGTATGTGAGCATTGTAATTGTAGTATGCGAGCATTGTAATTGTAGTATGTCAGCATTGTAATTGCAGTATGTCAGCATTGTAATTGTAGTATTTGAGCATTGTAATTGCAGTATGTGAGCATTGTAATTGTAGTATGTGAGCATTGTAAATGTAGTATGTGAGCATTGTAATTATAGTATGCGAGCATTGTAATTGTAGTATGTCAGCATTGTAATTGCAGTATGTCAGCATTATAATTGTAGTATGTGAGCATTGTAATTGTAGTATGTGAGCATTGTAATTATAGTATGTCAGCATTGTAATTGTAGTATGTGAGCATTGTAATTGTAGTATGTGAACATTGTAATTGTAGTATGTGAGCATTGTAATTGTAGTATGTGAACATTGTAATTGTAGTATGTGAGCATTGTAATTGTAGTATGTGAGCAATGTAATAGTATGTGAGTATTGTAATTGTAGTATGTGAGCATTGTAATTGTAGTATGTCAGCATTGTAATTGTAGTATGTGAGCATTGTTAATGTAGTATGTGAGCATTGTAATTGCATTATGTCAGCATTGTAATTGTATTATGTCAGCATTGTAATTGTAGTATGTCAGCATTGTAATTGTAGTATGTCAGCATTGTAATTGTAGTATGTCAGCATTGTAATTGTAGTATGTCAGCATTGTAATTGCAGTATGTCAGCATTGTAATTGTAGTATGTCAGCATTGTAATTGTAGTATGTAAGCATTGTAATTGCAGTATGTCAGCATTGTAATTGCAGTATGTCAGCATTGTAATTGTAGTATGTGAGCATTGTAATTGTAGTATGTCAGCAATGTAATTGTAGTATGTCAGCATTGTAATTGCTGTATGTCAGCATTGTAATTGCAGTATGTCAGCATTGTAATTGTAGTATGTGAGCATTGTAATTGTAGTATGTCAGCATTGTAATTGCAGTATGTCAGCATTGTAATTGCAGTATGTCAGCATTGTAATTGTAGTATGTGAGCATTGTAATTGTAGTATGTCAGCATTGTAATTGCAGTATATCAGCATTGTAATTGTAGTATGTGAGCATTGTAATTGTAGTATGTCAGCATTGTAATTGTAGTATGTGAGCATTGTAATTGTAGTATGTCAGCATTGTAATTGCAGTATGTGAGCATTGTTAATGTAGTATGTGAGCATTGTAATTGCATTATGTCAGCATTGTAATTGTATTATGTCAGCATTGTAATTGTAGTATGTCAGCATTGTAATTGTAGTATGTCAGCATTGTAATTGTAGTATGTCAGCATTGTAATTGCAGTATGTCAGCATTGTAATTGTAGTATGTCAGCATTGTAATTGTAGTATGTAAGCATTGTAATTGCAGTATGTCAGCATTGTAATTGCAGTATGTCAGCATTGTAATTGTAGTATGTGAGCATTGTAATTGTAGTATGTCAGCAATGTAATTGTAGTATGTCAGCATTGTAATTGCTGTATGTCAGCATTGTAATTGCAGTATGTCAGCATTGTAATTGTAGTATGTGAGCATTGTAATTGTAGTATGTCAGCATTGTAATTGCAGTATGTCAGCATTGTAATTGCAGTATGTCAGCATTGTAATTGTAGTATGTCAGCATTGTAATTGTAGTATGTGAGCATTGTAATTGCAGTATATCAGCATTGTAATTGTAGTATGTGAGCATTGTAATTGTAGTATGTGAGCATTGTAATTGTAGTATGTCAGCATTGTTATTGTAGTATGTGAGCATTGTAATTGTAGTATGTGAGCATTGTAATTGTAGTATGTGAGCATTGTAATTGTAGTACGTGAGCCTTGTAATTGTAGTATGTGAGCATTGTAATTGTAGTATGTGAGCATTGTAATTGTAGTATGCGAGCATTGTAATTGTAGTATGTGAGCATTGTAATTGAAGTATGTGAGCATTGTAATTGTAGTATGTGAGCATTGTAATTGTAGTATGTGAGCATTGTAATTGTAGTATGTGAGCATTGTAATTGTAGTATGTGAGCATTGTAATTTTAGTGTGTGAGCATTGTAATTGTAGCATGTGAGCATTGTAATTTTAGCATGTGAACATTGTAATTGTAGTATGTGAGCATTGTAATTTTAGTATGTGAGCATTGTAATTGTAGTATGTGAGCATTGTAATTGTAGTATGTGAGTATTGTAATTTTAGTATGTGAGCATTGTAATTGTAGTATGTGAGTATTATAATTGTAGTATGTGAGCATTGTAATTGTAGTATGTGGGCACTGTAATTGTAGTATGTGAGCATTGTACTTGTAGTATGTGAGCATTGTAATTGTAGCATGTGAGCATTGTAATTGCAGTATGTGAGCATTGTAATTGCATTATGTGAGCATTGTAATTGGAGTATGTGAGCATTGTAATTGTAGTATGTGAGCATTGTAATTGCATTATGTGAGCATTGTAATTGGAGTATGTGAGCATTGTAATTACAGTATGTGTGCATTGTAATTGTAGCATGTGAGCATTGTAATTATAGTATGTGAGCATTGTAATTGTAGTATGTGAGTATTGTAATTGTAGTATGTGAGCATTGTAATTGTAGTATGTCAGCATTGTAATTGCAGTATGTCAGCATTGTAATTGTAGTATGTGAGCATTGTAATTGTAGTATGTGAGCATTGTAATTGTAGTATGTGAGCATTGTAAATGTAGCATGTGAGCATTGTAATTGTAGTATGTGAGCATTGTAAATGTAGTATGTGAGCATTGTAATTGTAGTATGCGAGCATTGTAATTGTAGTATGTCAGCATTGTAATTGCAGTATGTCAGCATTGTAATTGTAGTATTTGAGCATTGTAATTGCAGTATGTGAGCATTGTAATTGTAGTATGTGAGCATTGTAAATGTAGTATGTGAGCATTGTAATTATAGTATGCGAGCATTGTAATTGTAGTATGTCAGCATTGTAATTGCAGTATGTCAGCATTGTAATTGTAGTATGTGAGCATTGTAATTGTAGTATGTGAGCATTGTAATTATAGTATGTCAGCATTGTAATTGTAGTATGTGAGCATTGTAATTGTAGTATGTGAACATTGTAATTGTAGTATGTGAGCATTGTAATTGTAGTATGTGAACATTGTAATTGTAGTATGTGAGCATTGTAATTGTAGTATGTGAGCAATGTAATAGTATGTGAGTATTGTAATTGTAGTATGTGAGCATTGTAATTGTAGTATGTCAGCATTGTAATTGCAGTATGTGAGCATTGTTAATGTAGTATGTGAGCATTGTAATTGCATTATGTCAGCATTGTAATTGTATTATGTCAGCATTGTAATTGTAGTATGTCAGCATTGTAATTGTAGTATGTCAGCATTGTAATTGTAGTATGTCAGCATTGTAATTGTAGTATGTCAGCATTGTAATTGCAGTATGTCAGCATTGTAATTGTAGTATGTCAGCATTGTAATTGTAGTATGTAAGCATTGTAATTGCAGTATGTCAGCATTGTAATTGCAGTATGTCAGCATTGTAATTGTAGTATGTGAGCATTGTAATTGTAGTATGTCAGCAATGTAATTGTAGTATGTCAGCATTGTAATTGTAGTATGTGAGCATTGTAATTGTAGTATGTCAGCATTGCAATTGCAGTATGTCAGCATTGTAATTGCAGTATGTCAGCATTGTAATTGTAGTATGTCAGCATTGTAATTGTAGTATGTCAGCATTGTAATTGCAGTATGTCAGGATTGTAATTGCAGTATGTCAGCATTGTAATTGTAGTATGTATGCATTGTATTTGTAGTAAGTCAGCATTGTAATTGCAGTATGTCAGCATTGTAATTGTAGTATGTCAGCATTGTAATTGCAGTATGTCAGCATTGTAATTGTAGTATGTCAGCATTGTAAATATAGTATGTGAGCATTGTAATTGCAGTATGTGAGCAATGTAATTGTAGTATGTCAGCATTGTAATTGTAGTATGTCAGCATTGTAATTGTAGTATGTGAGCATTGTAAATGTAGTATGTGAGCATTGTAATTGTAGTATGTGGGCATTGTAAATGTAGTATGCGAGCATTGTAATTGTAGTATGTGAGCATTGTAATTGTAGTATGTGAGCATTGTAATTGTAGTATGCGAGCATTGTAATTGTAGTATGTGAGCATTGTAATTGCAGTATGTCAGCATTGTAATTGTAGTATGTGAGCATTGTAATTGCAGTATGTGAGCATTGTAATTGCAGTATGTCAGCATTGTAATTGTAGTATGTGAGCATAGTAATTGTAGTATGTCAGCATTGTAATTGCAGTATGTCAGCATTGTAATTGTAGTATGTGAGCATTGTAATTGTAGTATGTGAGCATTGTAATTGTAGTATGTCAGCATTGTAATTGTAGTATGTGAGCATTGTAATTGTAGTATGTGAGCATTGTAAATGTAGTAGTGAGCATTGTTATTGTAGTTTGTGGGCATTGTAAATGTAGTATGTGAGCATTGTAATTGTAGTATGTGAGCATTGTAATTGTAGTATGTGAGCATTGTAATTGTAGTATGCGAGCATAGTAATTGTAGTATGTGAGCATTGTAATTGCAGTACGTCAGCATTGTAATTGTAGTATGTGAGCATTGTAATTGCAGTATGTCAGCATTGTAATTGCAGTATGTCAGCATTGTAATTGTAGTATGTGAGCATTGTAATTGTAGTATGTCAGCATTGTAATTGCAGTATATCAGCATTGTAATTGTAGTATGTGAGCATTGTAATTGTAGTATGTCAGCATTGTAATTGTAGTATGTCAGCATTGTAATTGTAGTATGTCAGCAATGTAATTGTAGTATGTGAGCATTGTAATTGAAGTATGTGAGCATTGTAATTGTAGTACGTGAGCCTTGTAATTGTAGTATGTGAGCATTGTAATTGTAGTATGCGAGCATTGTAATTGTAGTATGTGAGCATTGTAATTGTAGTATGTGAGCATTGTAATTTTAGTATGTGAGCATTGTAATTGTAGTATGTGAGCATTGTAATTGTAGTATGTGAGCATTGTAATTGTAGTATGTGAGCATTGTAATTGTAGTATGTGAGCATTGTAATTTTAGTATGTGAGCATTGTAATTGTAGCATGTGAGCATTGTAATTTTAGCATGTGAGCATTGTAATTGTAGTATGTGAGCATTGTAATTTTAGTATGTGAGCATTGTAATTGTAGTATGTGAGCATTGTAATTGTAGTATGTGAGTATTGTAATTTTAGTATGTGAGCATTGTAATTGTAGTATGTGAGTATTATAATTGTAGTATGTGAGCATTGTAATTGTAGTACGTGGGCACTGTAATTGTAGTATGTCAGCATTGTAATTGCAGTATGTCAGCATTGTAATTGTAGTATGTCAGCATTGTAATTGTAGTATGTCAGCATTGTAATTGTAGTATGTGAGCATTGTAAATGTAGTATGTGAGCATTGTAATTGTAGTATGTGGGCATTGTAAATGTAGTATGTGAGCATTGTAATTGTAGTATGTGAGCATTGTAATTGTAGTATGTGAGCATTGTAATTGTAGTATGCGAGCATTGTAATTGTAGTATGTGAGCATTGTAATTGCAGTATGTCAGCATTGTAATTGTAGTATGTGAGCATTGTAATTGCAGTATGTCAGCATTGTAATTGCAGTATGTCAGCATTGTAATTGTAGTATGTGAGCATAGTAATTGTAGTATGTCAGCATTGTAATTGCAGTATGTCAGCATTGTAATTGTAGTATGTGAGCATTGTAATTGTAGTATGTGAGCATTGTAATTGTAGTATGTCAGCATTGTAATTGTAGTATGTGAGCATTGTAATTGTAGTATGTGAGCATTGTAAATGTAGTAGTGAGCATTGTTATTGTAGTTTGTGGGCATTGTAAATGTAGTATGTGAGCATTGTAATTGTAGTATGTGAGCATTGTAATTTTAGTATGTGAGCATTGTAATTGTAGTATGTGAGCATTGTAATTGTAGTATGTGAGCATTGTAATTGTAGTATGTGAGCATTGTAATTTTAGTATGTGAGCATTGTAATTGTAGCATGTGAGCATTGTAATTTTAGCATGTGAGCATTGTAATTGTAGTATGTGAGCACTGTAATTTTAGTATGTGAGCATTGTAATTGTAGTATGTGAGCATTGTAATTGTAGTATGTGAGTATTGTAATTTTAGTATGTGAGCATTGTAATTGTAGTATGTGAGTATTATAATTGTAGTATGTGAGCATTGTAATTGTAGTACGTGGGCACTGTAATTGTAGTATGTCAGCATTGTAATTGCAGTATGTCAGCATTGTAATTGTAGTATGTCAGCATTGTAATTGTAGTATGTCAGCATTGTAATTGTAGTATGTGAGCATTGTAAATGTAGTATGTGAGCATTGTAATTGTAGTATGTGGGCATTGTAAATGTAGTATGTGAGCATTGTAATTGTAGTATGTGAGCATTGTAATTGTAGTATGTGAGCATTGTAATTGTAGTATGCGAGCATTGTAATTGTAGTATGTCAGCATTGTAATTGCAGTATGTCAGCATTGTAATTGTAGTATGTCAGCATTGTAATTGCAGTATGTGAGCATTGTAATTGCAGTATGTCAGCATTGTAATTGTAGTATGTGAGCATAGTAATTGTAGTATGTCAGCATTGTAATTGCAGTATGTCAGCATTGTAATTGTAGTATGTGAGCATTGTAATTGTAGTATGTGAGCATTGTAATTGTAGTATGTCAGCATTGTAATTGTAGTATGTGAGCATTGTAATTGTAGTATGTGAGCATTGTAAATGTAGTAGTGAGCATTGTTATTGTAGTTTGTGGGCATTGTAAATGTAGTATGTGAGCATTGTAATTGTAGTATGTGAGCATTGTAATTGTAGTATGTGAGCATTGTAATTGTAGTATGCGAGCATAGTAATTGTAGTATGTGAGCATTGTAATTGCAGTACGTCAGCATTGTAATTGTAGTATGTGAGCATTGTAATTGCAGTATGTCAGCATTGTAATTGTAGTATGTGAGCATTGTAATTGTAGTATGTCAGCATTGTAATTGCAGTATATCAGCATTGTAATTGTAGTATGTGAGCATTGTAATTGTAGTATGTCAGCATTGTAATTGTAGTATGTGAGCATTGTAATTGTAGTATGTCAGCATTGTAATTGTAGTATGTGAGCATTGTAATTGTAGTATGTGAGCATTGTAATTGTAGTACGTGAGCCTTGTAATTGTAGTATGTGAGCATTGTAATTGTAGTATGCGAGCATTGTAATTGTAGTATGTGAGCATTGTAATTGTAGTATGTGAGCATTGTAATTGTAGTATGTGAGCATTGTAATTGTAGTATGTGAGCATTGTAATTGTAGTATGTGAGCATTGTAATTGTAGCATGTGAGCATTGTAATTTTAGCATGTGAGCATTGTAATTGTAGTATGTGAGCATTGTAATTTTAGTATGTGAGCATTGTAATTGTAGTATGTGAGCATTGTAATTGTAGTATGTGAGCATTGTAATTGTAGTATGTCAGCATTGTAATTGCAGTATATCAGCATTGTAATTGTAGTATGTGAGCATTGTAATTGTAGTATGTGAGCATTGTAATTGTAGTATGTGAGCATTGTAATTGTAGTATGTCAGCATTGTAATTGTAGTATGTGAGCATTGTAATTGTAGTATGTGAGCATTGTAATTGTAGTACGTGAGCCTTGTAATTGTAGTATGTGAGCATTGTAATTGTAGTATGCGAGCATTGTAATTGTAGTATGTGAGCATTGTAATTGTAGTATGTGAGCATTGTAATTGTAGTATGTGAGCATTGTAATTGTAGTATGTGAGCATTGTAATTGTAGTATGTGAGCATTGTAATTGTAGCATGTGAGCATTGTAATTTTAGCATGTGAGCATTGTAATTGTAGTATGTGAGCATTGTAATTTTAGTATGTGAGCATTGTAATTGTAGTATGTGAGCATTGTAATTGTAGTATGTGAGTATTGTAATTTTAGTATGTGAGCATTGTAATTGTAGTATGTGAGTATTATAATTGTAGTATGTGAGCATTGTAATTGTAGTATGTGGGCACTGTAATTGTAGTATGTGAGCATTGTAATTGTAGTATGTGAGCATTGTAATTGTAGCATGTGAGCATTGTAATTGTAGTATGTGAGCATTGTAATTGCATTATGTGAGCATTGTAATTGCATTATGTGAGCATTGTAATTGGAGTATGTGAGCATTGTAATTGCATTATGTGAGCATTGTAATTGGAGTATGTGAGCATTGTAATTGCAGTATGTGTGCATTGTAATTGTAGCATGTGAGAATTGTAATTATAGTATGTGAGCATTGTAATTGTAGTATGTGAGTATTGTAATTGTAGTATGTCAGCATTGTAATTGTAGTATGTCAGCATTGTAATTGCAGTATGTCAGCATTGTAATTGTAGTATGTGAGCATTGTAATTGTAGTATGTGAGCATTGTAATTGTAGTATGTGAGCATTGTAAATGTAGCATGTGAGCATTGTAATTGTAGTTTGTGAGCATTGTAAATGTAGTATGTGAGCATTGTAATTGTAGTATGCGAGCATTGTAATTGTAGTATGTCAGCATTGTAATTGCAGTATGTCAGCATTGTAATTGTAGTATTTGAGCATTGTAATTGCAGTATGTGAGCATTGTAATTGTAGTATGTGAGCATTGTAAATGTAGTATGTGAGCATTGTAATTATAGTATGCGAGCATTGTAATTGTAGTATGTCAGCATTGTAATTGCAGTATGTCAGCATTGTAATTGTAGTATGTGAGCATTGTAATTGTAGTATGTGAGCATTGTAATTATAGTATGTCAGCATTGTAATTGTAGTATGTGAGCATTGTAATTGTAGTATGTGAACATTGTAATTGTAGTATGTGAGCATTGTAATTGTAGTATGTGAGCAATGTAATAGTATGTGAGCATTGTAATTGTAGTATGTGAGCATTGTAATTGTAGTATGTGAGCATTGTAATTGCAGTATGTGAGCATTGTTAACATAGTATGTGAGCATTGTAATTGCATTATGTCAGCATTGTAATTGTATTATGTCAGCATTGTAATTGTAGTATGTCAGCATTGTAATTGTAGTATGTCAGCATTGTAATTGTAGTATGTCAGCATTGTAATTGCAGTATGTCAGGATTGTAATTGCAGTATGTCAGCATTGTAATTGTAGTATGTATGCATTGTAATTGTAGTAAGTCAGCATTGTAATTGCAGTATGTCAGCATTGTAATTGTAGTATGTCAGCATTGTAATTGCAGTATGACAGCATTGTAATTGTAGTATGTCAGCATTGTAAATATAGTATGTGAGCATTGTAATTGCAGTATGTGAGCATTGTAATTGTAGTATGTCAGCATTGTAATTGTAGTATGTGAGCATTGTAATTGTAGTATGTCAGCATTGCAATTGTAGTATGTCAGCATTGTAATTGTAGTATGTGAGCATTGTAAATGTAGTATGTGAGCATTGTAATTGTAGTATGTGAGCATTGTAATTGTAGTATGCGAGCATTGTAATTGTAGTATGTGAGCATTGTATTTGCAGTATGTCAGCATTGTAAGTGTAGTATGTCAGCATTGTAATTGCAGTATGTGAGCATTGTAATTGCAGTATGTCAGCATTGTAATTGTAGTATGTGAGCATTGTAATTGTAGTATGTCAGCATTGTAATTGCAGTATGTCAGCATTGTAATTGCAGTATGTCAGCATTGTAATTGTAGTATGTCAGCATTGTAATTGTAGTATGTCAGCATTGTAATTGTAGCATGTGAGCATTGTAATTATAGCATGTGAGCATTGTAATTACAGCATTGAGCATTGTAATTGCAGTATATGAGCATTGTAATTATAGCATGTGAGCATTGTAATTATAGCATGTGAGTATTGTAATTGTAGCATGTGAGCATTGTAATTATAGCATGTGAGCATTGTAATTACAGCATTGAGCATTGTAATTGCAGTATATGAGCATTGTAATTATAGTATGTGAGCATTGTAATTATAGCATGTGAGTATTGTAATTGTAGTATGTGCGCATTGTAATTGTAGTATGTGAGCATTGTAATTGTAGTATGTGAGCATTGTAATTGTAGCATGTGAGCATTGTAATTTTAGCATGTGAGCATTGTAATTGTAGTATGTGAGCATTGTAATTCTAGTATGTGAGCATTGTAATTGTAGTATGTGAGCATTGTAATTGTAGTATGTGAGTATTGTAATTTTAGTATGTGAGCATTGTAATTGTAGTATGTGAGTATTATAATTGTAGTATGTGAGCATTGTAATTGTAGTATGTGGGCACTGTAATTGTAGTATGTGAGCACAGTAATTGTAGTATGTGAGCATTGTAATTGTAGCACGTGAGCATTGTAATTGTAGTATGTGAGCATTGTAATTCTAGTATGTGAGCATTGTAATTGTAGTATGTGAGCATTGTAATTGTAGTATGTGAGTATTGTAATTTTAGTATGTGAGCATTGTAATTGTAGTATGTGAGTATTATAATTGTAGTATGTGAGCATTGTAATTGTAGTATGTGGGCACTGTAATTGTAGTATGTGAGCACAGTAATTGTAGTATGTGAGCATTGTAATTGTAGCACGTGAGCATTGTAATTGTAGTATGTGAGCATTGCAATTGCATTATGTGAGCATTGTAATTGGAGTATGTGAGCATTGTAATTGTAGTATGTGAGCATTGTAATTGCATTATGTGAGCATTGTAATTGGAGTATGTGAGCATTGTAATTGCAGTATGTGTGCATTGTAATTGTAGCATGTGAGCATTGTAATTATAGTATGTGAGCATTGTAATTGTAGTATGTGAGTATTGTAATTGTAGTATGTGAGCATTGTAATTGTAGTATGTGAGCATTGTAATTCTAGTATGTGAGTATTGTAATTGTAGTATGTGAGCGTTGTAATTGTAGTATGTCAGCATTGTAATTGTAGTATGTCAGCATTGTAATTGTAGTATGCGAGCATTGTAATTGTAGTATGTCAGCATTGTAATTGTAGTATGTCAGCATTGTAATTGTAGTATGTCAGCATTGTAATTGTAGTATGTGAGCATTGTAATTGTAGTATGCGAGCATTGTAATTGTAGTATGTGAGCATTGTAATTGTAGTATGTGAGCATTGTAATTGTAGTATGTGAGCATTGTAATTGCATTATGTGAGCATTGTAATTGTGGTATGTGAGCATTGTAATTGCAGTATGTGAGCATTGTAAATGTAGTATGTGAGCATTGTAATTATAGTATGCGAGCATTGTAATTGTAGTATGTCAGCATTGTAATTGCAGTATGTCAGCATTGTAATTGTAGCATGTGAGCATTGTAATTGTAGTATGTGAGCTTTGTAATTGTAGTATGTGAGCACTGTAATTGTAGTATGTGAGCATTGTAATTGTAGTATGTGAGCATTGTAATTGTAGTATGTGAGCATTGTAATTGCAGTATGTGAGCATTGTAATTGTAGTATGTGAGCATTGTAAATGTAGTATGTGAGCATTGTAATTATAGTATGTGAGCATTGTAATTGCAGTATGTGAGCATTGTAATTGTAGTATGTCAGCATTGTAATTGCAGTATGTCAGCATTGTAATTGTAGTATGTGAGCATTGTAATTGTAGTATGTGAGCATTGTAATTGTAGTATGTGAGCATTGTAAACGTAGCATGTGAGCATTGTAATTGTAGTATTTGAGCATTGTAATTGCAGTATGTGAGCATTGTAATTGTAGTATGTGAGCATTGTAAATGTAGTATGCGAGCATTGTAATTGTAGTATGTGAGCATTGTAATTGAAGTATGTGAGCATTGTAATTGTAGTATGTGAGCATTGTAATTGTAGTATGTGAGCATTGTAATTGTAGTATGTGAGCATTGTAATTGTAGTATGTGAGCATTGTAATTTTAGTGTGTGAGCATTGTAATTGTAGCATGTGAGCATTGTAATTTTAGCATGTGAACATTGTAATTGTAGTATGTGAGCATTGTAATTTTAGTATGTGAGCATTGTAATTGTAGTATGTGAGCATTGTAATTGTAGTATGTGAGTATTGTAATTTTAGTATGTGAGCATTGTAATTGTAGTATGTGAGTATTATAATTGTAGTATGTGAGCATTGTAATTGTAGTATGTGGGCACTGTAATTGTAGTATGTGAGCATTGTACTTGTAGTATGTGAGCATTGTAATTGTAGCATGTGAGCATTGTAATTGCAGTATGTGAGCATTGTAATTGCATTATGTGAGCATTATAATTGGAGTATGTGAGCATTGTAATTGTAGTATGTGAGCATTGTAATTGCATTATGTGAGCATTGTAATTGGAGTATGTGAGCATTGTAATTACAGTATGTGTGCATTGTAATTGTAGCATGTGAGCATTGTAATTATAGTATGTGAGCATTGTAATTGTAGTATGTGAGTATTGTAATTGTAGTATGTGAGCATTGTAATTGTAGTATGTGAGCATTGTAATTGCAGTATGTCAGCATTGTAATTGTAGTATGTGAGCATTGTAATTGTAGTATGTGAGCATTGTAATTGTAGTATGTGAGCATTGTAAATGTAGCATGTGAGCATTGTAATTGTAGTATGTGAGCATTGTAAATGTAGTATGTGAGCATTGTAATTGTAGTATGCGAGCATTGTAATTGTAGTATGTCAGCATTGTAATTGCAGTATGTCAGCATTGTAATTGTAGTATTTGAGCATTGTAATTGCAGTATGTGAGCATTGTAATTGTAGTATGTGAGCATTGTAAATGTAGTATGTGAGCATTGTAATTATAGTATGCGAGCATTGTAATTGTAGTATGTCAGCATTGTAATTGCAGTATGTCAGCATTGTAATTGTAGTATGTGAGCATTGTAATTGTAGTATGTGAGCATTGTAATTATAGTATGTCAGCATTGTAATTGTAGTATGTGAGCATTGTAATTGTAGTATGTCAGCATTGTAATTGTAGTATGTGAGCATTGTAATTGTAGTATGTGAACATTGTAATTGTAGTATGTGAGCATTGTAATTGTAGTATGTGAGCAATGTAATAGTATGTGAGTATTGTAATTGTAGTATGTGAGCATTGTAATTGTAGTATGTCAGCATTGTAATTGCAGTATGTGAGCATTGTTAATGTAGTATGTGAGCATTGTAATTGCATTATGTCAGCATTGTAATTGTATTATGTCAGCATTGTAATTGTAGTATGTCAGCATTGTAATTGTAGTATGTCAGCATTGTAATTGTAGTATGTCAGCATTGTAATTGTAGTATGTCAGCATTGTAATTGCAGTATGTCAGCATTGTAATTGTAGTATGTCAGCATTGTAATTGTAGTATGTAAGCATTGTAATTGCAGTATGTCAGCATTGTAATTGCAGTATGTCAGCATTGTAATTGTAGTATGTGAGCATTGTAATTGTAGTATGTCAGCAATGTAATTGTAGTATGTCAGCATTGTAATTGCTGTATGTCAGCATTGTAATTGCAGTATGTCAGCATTGTAATTGTAGTATGTGAGCATTGTAATTGTAGTATGCGAGCATTGTAATTGTAGTATGTGAGCATTGTAATTGCAGTATGTCAGCATTGTAATTATAGCATGTGAGCATTGTAATTACAGCATTGAGCATTGTAATTGCAGTATATGAGCATTGTAATTATAGTATGTGAGCATTGTAATTATAGCATGTGAGTATTGTAATTGTAGTATGTGCGCATTGTAATTGTAGTATGTGAGCATTGTAATTGTAGTATGTGAGCATTGTAATTGTAGCATGTGAGCATTGTAATTTTAGCATGTGAGCATTGTAATTGTAGTATGTGAGCATTGTAATTCTAGTATGTGAGCATTGTAATTGTAGTATGTGAGCATTGTAATTGTAGTATGTGAGTATTATAATTGAAGTATGTGAGCATTGTAATTGTAGTATGTGGGCACTGTAATTGTAGTATGTGAGCACAGTAATTGTAGTATGTGAGCATTGTAATTGTAGCACGTGAGCATTGTAATTGTAGTATGTGAGCATTGTAATTATAGTATGTGAGCATTGTAATTGTAGTATGTGAGTATTGTAATTGTAGTATGTGAGCATTGTAATTGTAGTATGTGAGCATTGTAATTCTAGTATGTGAGTATTGTAATTGTAGTATGTGAGCGTTGTAATTGTAGTATGTCAGCATTGTAATTGTAGTATGTCAGCATTGTAATTGTAGTATGCGAGCATTGTAATTGTAGTATGTCAGCATTGTAATTGTAGTATGTCAGCATTGTAATTGTAGTATGTCAGCATTGTAATTGTAGTATGTGAGCATTGTAATTGTAGTATGCGAGCATTGTAATTGTAGTATGTGAGCATTGTAATTGTAGTATGTGAGCATTGTAATTGTAGTATGTGAGCATTGTAATTGCATTATGTGAGCATTGTAATTGTGGTATGTGAGCATTGTAATTGCAGTATGTGAGCATTGTAAATGTAGTATGTGAGCATTGTAATTATAGTATGCGAGCATTGTAATTGTAGTATGTCAGCATTGTAATTGCAGTATGTCAGCATTGTAATTGTAGCATGTGAGCATTGTAATTGTAGTATGTGAGCTTTGTAATTGTAGTATGTGAGCACTGTAATTGTAGTATGTGAGCATTGTAATTGTAGTATGTGAGCATTGTAATTGTAGTATGTGAGCATTGTAATTGCAGTATGTGAGCATTGTAATTGTAGTATGTGAGCATTGTAAATGTAGTATGTGAGCATTGTAATTATAGTATGTGAGCATTGTAATTGCAGTATGTCAGCATTGTAATTGTAGTATGTCAGCATTGTAATTGCAGTATGTCAGCATTGTAATTGTAGTATGTGAGCATTGTAATTGTAGTATGTGAGCATTGTAATTGTAGTATGTGAGCATTGTAAACGTAGCATGTGAGCATTGTAATTGCAGTATGTCAGCATTGTAATTATAGCATGTGAGCATTGTAATTACAGCATTGAGCATTGTAATTGCAGTATATGAGCATTGTAATTATAGTATGTGAGCATTGTAATTATAGCATGTGAGTATTGTAATTGTAGTATGTGCGCATTGTAATTGTAGTATGTGAGCATTGTAATTGTAGTATGTGAGCATTGTAATTGTAGCATGTGAGCATTGTAATTTTAGCATGTGAGCATTGTAATTGTAGTATGTGAGCATTGTAATTCTAGTATGTGAGCATTGTAATTGTAGTATGTGAGCATTGTAATTGTAGTATGTGAGTATTATAATTGAAGTATGTGAGCATTGTAATTGTAGTATGTGGGCACTGTAATTGTAGTATGTGAGCACAGTAATTGTAGTATGTGAGCATTGTAATTGTAGCACGTGAGCATTGTAATTGTAGTATGTGAGCATTGTAATTATAGTATGTGAGCATTGTAATTGTAGTATGTGAGTATTGTAATTGTAGTATGTGAGCATTGTAATTGTAGTATGTGAGCATTGTAATTCTAGTATGTGAGTATTGTAATTGTAGTATGTGAGCGTTGTAATTGTAGTATGTCAGCATTGTAATTGTAGTATGTCAGCATTGTAATTGTAGTATGCGAGCATTGTAATTGTAGTATGTCAGCATTGTAATTGTAGTATGTCAGCATTGTAATTGTAGTATGTCAGCATTGTAATTGTAGTATGTGAGCATTGTAATTGTAGTATGCGAGCATTGTAATTGTAGTATGTGAGCATTGTAATTGTAGTATGTGAGCATTGTAATTGTAGTATGTGAGCATTGTAATTGCATTATGTGAGCATTGTAATTGTGGTATGTGAGCATTGTAATTGCAGTATGTGAGCATTGTAAATGTAGTATGTGAGCATTGTAATTATAGTATGCGAGCATTGTAATTGTAGTATGTCAGCATTGTAATTGCAGTATGTCAGCATTGTAATTGTAGCATGTGAGCATTGTAATTGTAGTATGTGAGCTTTGTAATTGTAGTATGTGAGCACTGTAATTGTAGTATGTGAGCATTGTAATTGTAGTATGTGAGCATTGTAATTGTAGTATGTGAGCATTGTAATTGCAGTATGTGAGCATTGTAATTGTAGTATGTGAGCATTGTAAATGTAGTATGTGAGCATTGTAATTATAGTATGTGAGCATTGTAATTGCAGTATGTCAGCATTGTAATTGTAGTATGTCAGCATTGTAATTGCAGTATGTCAGCATTGTAATTGTAGTATGTGAGCATTGTAATTGTAGTATGTGAGCATTGTAATTGTAGTATGTGAGCATTGTAAACGTAGCATGTGAGCATTGTAATTGTAGTATTTGAGCATTGTAATTGCAGTATGTGAGCATTGTAATTGTAGTATGTGAGCATTGTAAATGTAGTATGCGAGCATTGTAATTGTAGTATGTGAGCATTGTAATTGAAGTATGTGAGCATTGTAATTGTAGTATGTGAGCATTGTAATTGTAGTATGTGAGCATTGTAATTGTAGTATGTGAGCATTGTAATTGTAGTATGTGAGCATTGTAATTTTAGTGTGTGAGCATTGTAATTGTAGCATGTGAGCATTGTAATTTTAGCATGTGAACATTGTAATTGTAGTATGTGAGCATTGTAATTTTAGTATGTGAGCATTGTAATTGTAGTATGTGAGCATTGTAATTGTAGTATGTGAGTATTGTAATTTTAGTATGTGAGCATTGTAATTGTAGTATGTGAGTATTATAATTGTAGTATGTGAGCATTGTAATTGTAGTATGTGGGCACTGTAATTGTAGTATGTGAGCATTGTACTTGTAGTATGTGAGCATTGTAATTGTAGCATGTGAGCATTGTAATTGCAGTATGTGAGCATTGTAATTGCATTATGTGAGCATTATAATTGGAGTATGTGAGCATTGTAATTGTAGTATGTGAGCATTGTAATTGCATTATGTGAGCATTGTAATTGGAGTATGTGAGCATTGTAATTACAGTATGTGTGCATTGTAATTGTAGCATGTGAGCATTGTAATTATAGTATGTGAGCATTGTAATTGTAGTATGTGAGTATTGTAATTGTAGTATGTGAGCATTGTAATTGTAGTATGTGAGCATTGTAATTGCAGTATGTCAGCATTGTAATTGTAGTATGTGAGCATTGTAATTGTAGTATGTGAGCATTGTAATTGTAGTATGTGAGCATTGTAAATGTAGCATGTGAGCATTGTAATTGTAGTATGTGAGCATTGTAAATGTAGTATGTGAGCATTGTAATTGTAGTATGCGAGCATTGTAATTGTAGTATGTCAGCATTGTAATTGCAGTATGTCAGCATTGTAATTGTAGTATTTGAGCATTGTAATTGCAGTATGTGAGCATTGTAATTGTAGTATGTGAGCATTGTAAATGTAGTATGTGAGCATTGTAATTATAGTATGCGAGCATTGTAATTGTAGTATGTCAGCATTGTAATTGCAGTATGTCAGCATTGTAATTGTAGTATGTGAGCATTGTAATTGTAGTATGTGAGCATTGTAATTATAGTATGTCAGCATTGTAATTGTAGTATGTGAGCATTGTAATTGTAGTATGTCAGCATTGTAATTGTAGTATGTGAGCATTGTAATTGTAGTATGTGAACATTGTAATTGTAGTATGTGAGCATTGTAATTGTAGTATGTGAGCAATGTAATAGTATGTGAGTATTGTAATTGTAGTATGTGAGCATTGTAATTGTAGTATGTCAGCATTGTAATTGCAGTATGTGAGCATTGTTAATGTAGTATGTGAGCATTGTAATTGCATTATGTCAGCATTGTAATTGTATTATGTCAGCATTGTAATTGTAGTATGTCAGCATTGTAATTGTAGTATGTCAGCATTGTAATTGTAGTATGTCAGCATTGTAATTGTAGTATGTCAGCATTGTAATTGCAGTATGTCAGCATTGTAATTGTAGTATGTCAGCATTGTAATTGTAGTATGTAAGCATTGTAATTGCAGTATGTCAGCATTGTAATTGCAGTATGTCAGCATTGTAATTGTAGTATGTGAGCATTGTAATTGTAGTATGTCAGCAATGTAATTGTAGTATGTCAGCATTGTAATTGCTGTATGTCAGCATTGTAATTGCAGTATGTCAGCATTGTAATTGTAGTATGTGAGCATTGTAATTGTAGTATGTCAGCATTGTAATTGCAGTATGTCAGCATTGTAATTGCAGTATGTCAGCATTGTAATTGTAGTATGTCAGCATTGTAATTGTAGTATGTCAGCATTGTAATTGCAGTATGTCAGGATTGTAATTGCAGTATGTCAGCATTGTAATTGTAGTATGTATGCATTGTATTTGTAGTAAGTCAGCATTGTAATTGCAGTATGTCAGCATTGTAATTGTAGTATGTCAGCATTGTAATTGCAGTATGTCAGCATTGTAATTGTAGTATGTCAGCATTGTAAATATAGTATGTGAGCATTGTAATTGCAGTATGTGAGCAATGTAATTGTAGTATGTCAGCATTGTAATTGTAGTATGTCAGCATTGTAATTGTAGTATGTGAGCATTGTAAATGTAGTATGTGAGCATTGTAATTGTAGTATGTGGGCATTGTAAATGTAGTATGTGAGCATTGTAATTGTAGTATGTGAGCATTGTAATTGTAGTATGTGAGCATTGTAATTGTAGTATGCGAGCATTGTAATTGTAGTATGTGAGCATTGTAATTGCAGTATGTCAGCATTGTAATTGTAGTATGTGAGCATTGTAATTGCAGTATGTGAGCATTGTAATTGCAGTATGTCAGCATTGTAATTGTAGTATGTGAGCATAGTAATTGTAGTATGTCAGCATTGTAATTGCAGTATGTCAGCATTGTAATTGTAGTATGTGAGCATTGTAATTGTAGTATGTGAGCATTGTAATTGTAGTATGTCAGCATTGTAATTGTAGTATGTGAGCATTGTAATTGTAGTATGTGAGCATTGTAAATGTAGTAGTGAGCATTGTTATTGTAGTTTGTGGGCATTGTAAATGTAGTATGTGAGCATTGTAATTGTAGTATGTGAGCATTGTAATTGTAGTATGTGAGCATTGTAATTGTAGTATGCGAGCATAGTAATTGTAGTATGTGAGCATTGTAATTGCAGTACGTCAGCATTGTAATTGTAGTATGTGAGCATTGTAATTGCAGTATGTCAGCATTGTAATTGCAGTATGTCAGCATTGTAATTGTAGTATGTGAGCATTGTAATTGTAGTATGTCAGCATTGTAATTGCAGTATATCAGCATTGTAATTGTAGTATGTGAGCATTGTAATTGTAGTATGTCAGCATTGTAATTGTAGTATGTCAGCATTGTAATTGTAGTATGTCAGCAATGTAATTGTAGTATGTGAGCATTGTAATTGTAGTATGTGAGCATTGTAATTGTAGTACGTGAGCCTTGTAATTGTAGTATGTGAGCATTGTAATTGTAGTATGCGAGCATTGTAATTGTAGTATGTGAGCATTGTAATTGTAGTATGTGAGCATTGTAATTTTAGTATGTGAGCATTGTAATTGTAGTATGTGAGCATTGTAATTGTAGTATGTGAGCATTGTAATTGTAGTATGTGAGCATTGTAATTGTAGTATGTGAGCATTGTAATTTTAGTATGTGAGCATTGTAATTGTAGCATGTGAGCATTGTAATTTTAGCATGTGAGCATTGTAATTGTAGTATGTGAGCATTGTAATTTTAGTATGTGAGCATTGTAATTGTAGTATGTGAGCATTGTAATTGTAGTATGTGAGTATTGTAATTTTAGTATGTGAGCATTGTAATTGTAGTATGTGAGTATTATAATTGTAGTATGTGAGCATTGTAATTGTAGTACGTGGGCACTGTAATTGTAGTATGTCAGCATTGTAATTGCAGTATGTCAGCATTGTAATTGTAGTATGTCAGCATTGTAATTGTAGTATGTCAGCATTGTAATTGTAGTATGTGAGCATTGTAAATGTAGTATGTGAGCATTGTAATTGTAGTATGTGGGCATTGTAAATGTAGTATGTGAGCATTGTAATTGTAGTATGTGAGCATTGTAATTGTAGTATGTGAGCATTGTAATTGTAGTATGCGAGCATTGTAATTGTAGTATGTGAGCATTGTAATTGCAGTATGTCAGCATTGTAATTGTAGTATGTGAGCATTGTAATTGCAGTATGTCAGCATTGTAATTGCAGTATGTCAGCATTGTAATTGTAGTATGTGAGCATAGTAATTGTAGTATGTCAGCATTGTAATTGCAGTATGTCAGCATTGTAATTGTAGTATGTGAGCATTGTAATTGTAGTATGTGAGCATTGTAATTGTAGTATGTCAGCATTGTAATTGTAGTATGTGAGCATTGTAATTGTAGTATGTGAGCATTGTAAATGTAGTAGTGAGCATTGTTATTGTAGTTTGTGGGCATTGTAAATGTAGTATGTGAGCATTGTAATTGTAGTATGTGAGCATTGTAATTTTAGTATGTGAGCATTGTAATTGTAGTATGTGAGCATTGTAATTGTAGTATGTGAGCATTGTAATTGTAGTATGTGAGCATTGTAATTTTAGTATGTGAGCATTGTAATTGTAGCATGTGAGCATTGTAATTTTAGCATGTGAGCATTGTAATTGTAGTCTGTGAGCACTGTAATTTTAGTATGTGAGAATTGTAATTGTAGTATGTGAGCATTGTAATTGTAGTATGTGAGTATTGTAATTTTAGTATGTGAGCATTGTAATTGTAGTATGTGAGCACTGTAATTTTAGTATGTGAGCATTGTAATTGTAGTATGTGAGCATTGTAATTGTAGTATGTGAGCATTGTAATTGTAGTATGTGGGCATTGTAAATGTAGTATGTGAGCATTGTAATTGTAGTATGTGAGCATTGTAATTGTAGTATGTCAGCATTGTAATTGCAGTATGTCAGCATTGTAATTGTAGTATGTGAGCATTGTAATTGAAGTATGTGAGCATTGTAATTGTAGTATGTCAGCATTGTAATTGTAGTATGTGAGCATTGTAATTGTAGTATGTGAGCATTGTAAATGTAGTAGTGAGCATTGTTATTGTAGTTTGTGGGCATTGTAAGTGTAGTATGTGAGCATTGTAATTGTAGTATGTGAGCATTGTAATTGTAGTATGTGAGCATTGTAATTGTAGTATGCGAGCATAGTAATTGTAGTATGTGAGCATTGTAATTGCAGTACGTCAGCATTGTAATTGTAGTATGTGAGCATTGTAATTGCAGTATGTCAGCATTGTAATTGCAGTATGTCAGCATTGTAATTGTAGTATGTGGGCATTGTAATTGTAGTATGTCAGCATTGTAATTGCAGTATATCAGCATTGTAATTGTAGTATGTGAGCATTGTAATTGTAGTATGTCAGCATTGTAATTGTAGTATGTGAGCATTGTAATTGTAGTATGTGAGCATTGTAATTGTAGTATGTGAGCATTGTAATTGTAGTATGTGAGCATTGTAATTGTAGTACGTGAGCCTTGTAATTGTAGTATGTGAGCATTGTAATTGTAGTATGCGAGCATTGTAATTGTAGTATGTGAGCATTGTAATTGTAGTATGTGAGCATTGTAATTGTAGTATGTGAGCATTGTAATTGTAGTATGTGAGCATTGTAATTGTAGTATGTGAGCATTGTAATTGTAGCATGTGAGCATTGTAATTTTAGCATGTGAGCATTGTAATTGTAGTATGTGAGCATTGTAATTTTAGTATGTGAGCATTGTAATTGTAGTATGTGAGCATTGTAATTGTAGTATGTGAGTATTGTAATTTTAGTATGTGAGCATTGTAATTGTAGTATGTGAGTATTATAATTGTAGTATGTGAGCATTGTAATTGTAGTATGTGGGCACTGTAATTGTAGTATGTGAGCATTGTAATTGTAGTATGTGAGCATTGTAATTGTAGCATGTGAGCATTGTAATTGTAGTATGTGAGCATTGTAATTGCATTATGTGAGCATTGTAATTGCATTATGTGAGCATTGTAATTGGAGTATGTGAGCATTGTAATTGCATTATGTGGGCATTGTAATTGTAGTATGCGAGCATTGTAATTGTAGTATGTGAGCATTGTAATTGTAGTATGTGAGCATTGTAATTGTAGTATGTGAGCATTGTAATTGTAGTATGTGAGCATTGTAATTGTAGTATGTGAGCATTGTAATTGCAGTATGTGTGCATTGTAATTGTAGCATGTGAGAATTGTAATTATAGTATGTGAGCATTGTAATTGTAGTATGTGAGTATTGTAATTGTAGTATGTCAGCATTGTAATTGTAGTATGTCAGCATTGTAATTGCAGTATGTCAGCATTGTAATTGTAGTATGTGTGCATTGTAATTGTAGCATGTGAGAATTGTAATTATAGTATGTGAGCATTGTAATTGTAGTATGTGAGTATTGTAATTGCAGTATGTCAGCATTGTAATTGTAGTATGTGAGCATTGTAATTGTAGTATGTCAGCATTGTAATTGTAGTATGTGAGCATTGTAATTGTAGTATGTGAGCATTGTAATTATAGTATGTCAGCATTGTAATTGTAGTATGTGAGCATTGTAATTGTAGTATGTGAACATTGTAATTGTAGTATGTGAGCATTGTAATTGTAGTATGTGAGCAATGTAATAGTATGTGAGCATTGTAATTGTAGTATGTGAGCATTGTAATTGTAGTATGTCAGCATTGTAATTGCAGTATGTGAGCATTGTTAACGTAGTATGTGAGCATTGTAATTGCATTATGTCAGCATTGTAATTGTATTATGTCAGCATTGTAATTGTAGTATGTCAGCATTGTAATTGTAGTATGTCAGCATTGTAATTGTAGTATGTCAGCATTGTAATTGCAGTATGTCAGGATTGTAATTGCAGTATGTCAGCATTGTAATTGTAGTATGTATGCATTGTAATTGTAGTAAGTCAGCATTGTAATTGCAGTATGTCAGCATTGTAATTGTAGTATGTCAGCATTGTAATTGCAGTATGACAGCATTGTAATTGTAGTATGTCAGCATTATAAATATAGTATGTGAGCATTGTAATTGCAGTATGTGAGCATTGTAATTGTAGTATGTCAGCATTGTAATTGTAGTATGTGAGCATTGTAATTGTAGTATGTCAGCATTGTAATTGTAGTATGTCAGCATTGTAATTGTAGTATGTGAGCATTGTAATTGTAGTATGTGAGTATTATAATTGTAGTATGTGAGCATTGTAATTGTAGTATGTGGGCACTGTAATTGTAGTATGTGAGCATTGTAATTGTAGTATGTGAGCATTGTAATTGTAGCATGTGAGCATTGTAATTGTAGTATGTGAGCATTGTAATTGTAGTATGTGAGTATTGTAATTGCAGTATGTCAGCATTGTAATTGTAGTATGTGAGCATTGTAATTGTAGTATGTCAGCATTGTAATTGTAGTATGTGAGCATTGTAATTGTAGTATGTGAGCATTGTAATTATAGTATGTCAGCATTGTAATTGTAGTATGTGAGCATTGTAATTGTAGTATGTGAACATTGTAATTGTAGTATGTGAGCATTGTAATTGTAGTATGTGAGCAATGTAATAGTATGTGAGCATTGTAATTGTAGTATGTGAGCATTGTAATTGTAGTATGTCAGCATTGTAATTGCAGTATGTGAGCATTGTTAACGTAGTATGTGAGCATTGTAATTGCATTATGTCAGCATTGTAATTGTATTATGTCAGCATTGTAATTGTAGTATGTCAGCATTGTAATTGTAGTATGTCAGCATTGTAATTGTAGTATGTCAGCATTGTAATTGCAGTATGTCAGGATTGTAATTGCAGTATGTCAGCATTGTAATTGTAGTATGTATGCATTGTAATTGTAGTAAGTCAGCATTGTAATTGCAGTATGTCAGCATTGTAATTGTAGTATGTCAGCATTGTAATTGCAGTATGACAGCATTGTAATTGTAGTATGTCAGCATTATAAATATAGTATGTGAGCATTGTAATTGCAGTATGTGAGCATTGTAATTGTAGTATGTCAGCATTGTAATTGTAGTATGTGAGCATTGTAATTGTAGTATGTCAGCATTGTAATTGTAGTATGTCAGCATTGTAATTGTAGTATGTGAGCATTGTAATTGTAGTATGTGAGTATTATAATTGTAGTATGTGAGCATTGTAATTGTAGTATGTGGGCACTGTAATTGTAGTATGTGAGCATTGTAATTGTAGTATGTGAGCATTGTAATTGTAGCATGTGAGCATTGTAATTGTAGTATGTGAGCATTGTAATTGCATTATGTGAGCATTGTAATTGCATTATGTGAGCATTGTAATTGGAGTATGTGAGCATTGTAATTGCATTATGTGGGCATTGTAATTGGAGTATGTGAGCATTGTAATTGCAGTATGTGTGCATTGTAATTGTAGCATGTGAGAATTGTAATTATAGTATGTGAGCATTGTAATTGGAGTATGTGAGTATTGTAATTGTAGTATGTCAGCATTGTAATTGTAGTATGTCAGCATTGTAATTGCAGTATGTCAGCATTGTAATTGTAGTATGTGTGCATTGTAATTGTAGCATGTGAGAATTGTAATTATAGTATGTGAGCATTGTAATTGTAGTATGTGAGTATTGTAATTGCAGTATGTCAGCATTGTAATTGTAGTATGTGAGCATTGTAATTGTAGTATGTCAGCATTGTAATTGTAGTATGTGAGCATTGTAATTGTAGTATGTGAGCATTGTAATTATAGTATGTCAGCATTGTAATTGTAGTATGTGAGCATTGTAATTGTAGTATGTGAACATTGTAATTGTAGTATGTGAGCATTGTAATTGTAGTATGTGAGCAATGTAATAGTATGTGAGCATTGTAATTGTAGTATGTGAGCATTGTAATTGTAGTATGTCAGCATTGTAATTGCAGTATGTGAGCATTGTTAACGTAGTATGTGAGCATTGTAATTGCATTATGTCAGCATTGTAATTGTATTATGTCAGCATTGTAATTGTAGTATGTCAGCATTGTAATTGTAGTATGTCAGCATTGTAATTGTAGTATGTCAGCATTGTAATTGCAGTATGTCAGGATTGTAATTGCAGTATGTCAGCATTGTAATTGTAGTATGTATGCATTGTAATTGTAGTAAGTCAGCATTGTAATTGCAGTATGTCAGCATTGTAATTGTAGTATGTCAGCATTGTAATTGCAGTATGACAGCATTGTAATTGTAGTATGTCAGCATTATAAATATAGTATGTGAGCATTGTAATTGCAGTATGTGAGCATTGTAATTGTAGTATGTCAGCATTGTAATTGTAGTATGTGAGCATTGTAATTGTAGTATGTCAGCATTGTAATTGTAGTATGTCAGCATTGTAATTGTAGTATGTGAGCATTGTAAATGTAGTATGTGAGCATTGTAATTGTAGTATGTGAGCATTGTAATTGTAGTATGCGAGCATTGTAATTGTAGTATGTGAGCATTGTATTTGCAGTATGTCAGCATTGTAAGTGTAGTATGTCAGCATTGTAATTGCAGTATGTGAGCATTGTAATTGCAGTATGTCAGCATTGTAATTGTAGTATGTGAGCATTGTAATTGTAGTATGTCAGCATTGTAATTGCAGTATGTCAGCATTGTAATTGCAGTATGTCAGCATTGTAATTGTAGTATGTCAGCATTGTAATTGTAGTATGTCAGCATTGTAATTGTAGCATGTGAGCATTGTAATTATAGCATGTGAGCATTGTAATTACAGCATTGAGCATTGTAATTGCAGTATATGAGCATTGTAATTATAGCATGTGAGCATTGTAATTATAGCATGTGAGTATTGTAATTGTAGCATGTGAGCATTGTAATTATAGCATGTGAGCATTGTAATTACAGCATTGAGCATTGTAATTGCAGTATATGAGCATTGTAATTATAGTATGTGAGCATTGTAATTATAGCATGTGAGTATTGTAATTGTAGTATGTGCGCATTGTAATTGTAGTATGTGAGCATTGTAATTGTAGTATGTGAGCATTGTAATTGTAGCATGTGAGCATTGTAATTTTAGCATGTGAGCATTGTAATTGTAGTATGTGAGCATTGTAATTTTAGTATGTGAGCATTGTAATTGTAGTATGTGAGCATTGTAATTGTAGTATGTGAGTATTGTAATTTTAGTATGTGAGCATTGTAATTGTAGTATGTGAGTATTATAATTGTAGTATGTGAGCATTGTAATTGTAGTATGTGGGCACTGTAATTGTAGTATGTGAGCACAGTAATTGTAGTATGTGAGCATTGTAATTGTAGCACGTGAGCATTGTAATTGTAGTATGTGAGTATTGCAATTGCATTATGTGAGCATTGTAATTGGAGTATGTGAGCATTGTAATTGTAGTATGTGAGCATTGTAATTGCATTATGTGAGCATTGTAATTGGAGTATGTGAGCATTGTAATTGCAGTATGTGTGCATTGTAATTGTAGCATGTGAGCATTGTAATTATAGTATGTGAGCATTGTAATTGTAGTGTGTGAGTATTGTAATTGTAGTATGTGAGCATTGTAATTGTAGTATGTGAGCATTGTAATTCTAGTATGTGAGTATTGTAATTGTAGTATGTGAGCGTTGTAATTGTAGTATGTCAGCATTGTAATTGTAGTATGTCAGCATTGTAATTGTAGTATGCGAGCATTGTAATTGTAGTATGTCAGCATTGTAATTGTAGTATGTCAGCATTGTAATTGTAGTATGTCAGCATTGTAATTGTAGTATGTGAGCATTGTAATTGTAGTATGCGAGCATTGTAATTGTAGTATGTGAGCATTGTAATTGTAGTATGTGAGCATTGTAATTGTAGTATGTGAGCATTGTAGTTGCATTATGTGAGCATTGTAATTGTGGTATGTGAGCATTGTAATTGCAGTATGTGAGCATTGTAAATGTAGTATGTGAGCATTGTAATTATAGTATGCGAGCATTGTAATTGTAGTATGTCAGCATTGTAATTGCAGTATGTCAGCATTGTAATTGTAGCATGTGAGCATTGTAATTGTAGTATGTGAGCTTTGTAATTGTAGTATGTGAGCACTGTAATTGTAGTATGTGAGCATTGTAATTGTAGTATGTGAGCATTGTAATTGTAGTATGTGAGCATTGTAATTGCAGTATGTGAGCATTGTAATTGTAGTATGTGAGCATTGTAAATGTAGTATGTGAGCATTGTAATTATAGTATGTGAGCATTGTAATTGCAGTATGTGAGCATTGTAATTGTAGTATGTCAGCATTGTAATTGCAGTATGTCAGCATTGTAATTGTAGTATGTGAGCATTGTAATTGTAGTATGTGAGCATTGTAATTGTAGTATGTGAGCATTGTAAACGTAGCATGTGAGCATTGTAATTGTAGTATTTGAGCATTGTAATTGCAGTATGTGAGCATTGTAATTGTAGTATGTGAGCATTGTAAATGTAGTATGTCAGCATTGTAATTGCAGTATGTCAGCATTGTAATTTTAGTATTTGAGCATTGTAATTGCAGTATGTCAGCATTGTAATTGTAGTATGTGAGCATTGTAAATGTAGTATGTGAGCATTGTAATTATAGTATGCGAGCATTGTAATTGTAGTATGTCAGCATTGTAATTGCAGTATGTCAGCATTGTAATTGTAGTATGTGAGCATTGTAATTGTAGTATGTGAGCATTGTAATTATAGTATGTCAGCATTGTAATTGTAGTATGTGAGCATTGTAATTGTTGTATGTGAACATTGTAATTGTAATATGTGAGCATTGTAATTGTAGTATGTGAGCAATGTAATAGTATGTGAGCATTGTAATTGTAGTATGTGAGCATTGTAATTGCATTATGTCAGCATTGTAATTGTATTATGTGAGCATTGTAATTGCAGTATGTGAGCATTGTAATTGTAGTATGTGAGCATTGTAATTGTAGTATGCGAGCATTGTAATTGTAGTATGTGAGCATTGTAATTGTAGTATGTGAGCATTGTAATTGTAGTATGTTAGCATTGTAATTGCATTATGTGAGCATTGTAATTGTGGTATGTGAGCATTGTAATTGCAGTATGTGAGCATTGTAAATGTAGTATGTGAGCATTGTAATTATAGTATGCGAGCATTGTAATTGTAGTATGTCAGCATTGTAATTGCAGTATGTCAGCATTGTAATTGTAGCATGTGAGCATTGTAATTGTAGTATGTGAGCTTTGTAATTGTAGTATGTGAGCACTGTAATTGTAGTATGTGAGCATTGTAATTGTAGTATGTGAGCATTGTAATTATAGTATGTCAGCATTGTAATTGTAGTATGTGAGCATTGTAATTGTAGTATGTGAACATTGTAATTGTAGTATGTGAGCATTGTAATTGTAGTATGTGAGCAATGTAATAGTATGTGAGCATTGTAATTGTAGTATGTGAGCATTGTAATTGTAGTATGTCAGCATTGTAATTGCAGTATGTGAGCATTGTTAACGTAGTATGTGAGCATTGTAATTGCATTATGTCAGCATTGTAATTGTATTATGTCAGCATTGTAATTGTAGTATGTCAGCATTGTAATTGTAGTATGTCAGCATTGTAATTGTAGTATGTCAGCATTGTAATTGCAGTATGTCAGGATTGTAATTGCAGTATGTCAGCATTGTAATTGTAGTATGTATGCATTGTAATTGTAGTAAGTCAGCATTGTAATTGCAGTATGTCAGCATTGTAATTGTAGTATGTCAGCATTGTAATTGCAGTATGTCAGCATTGTAATTGTAGTATGTCAGCATTGTAAATATAGTATGTGAGCATTGTAATTGCAGTATGTGAGCATTGTAATTGTAGTATGTCAGCATTGTAATTGTAGTATGTCAGCATTGTAATTGTAGTATGTCAGCATTGTAATTGTAGTATGTCAGCATTGTAATTGTAGTATGTGAGCATTGTAAATGTAGTATGTGAGCATTGTAATTGTAGTATGTGAGCATTGTAATTGTAGTATGCGAGCATTGTAATTGTAGTATGTCAGCATTGTATTTGCAGTATGTCAGCATTGTAAGTGTAGTATGTCAGCATTGTAATTGCAGTATGTGAGCATTGTAATTGCAGTATGTCAGCATTGTAATTGTAGTATGTGAGCATTGTAATTGTAGTATGTCAGCATTGTAATTGCAGTATGTCAGCATTGTAATTGCAGTATGTCAGCATTGTAATTGTAGTATGTCAGCATTGTAATTGTAGTATGTCAGCATTGTAATTGTAGCATGTGAGCATTGTAATTATAGCATGTGAGCATTGTAATTACAGCATTGAGCATTGTAATTGCAGTATATGAGCATTGTAATTATAGCATGTGAGCATTGTAATTATAGCATGTGAGTATTGTAATTGTAGCATGTGAGCATTGTAATTATAGCATGTGAGCATTGTAATTACAGCATTGAGCATTGTAATTGCAGTATATGAGCATTGTAATTATAGCATGTGAGCATTGTAATTATAGCATGTGAGTATTGTAATTGTAGTATGTGCGCATTGTAATTGTAGTATGTGAGCATTGTAATTGTAGTATGTGAGCATTGTAATTGTAGCATGTGAGCATTGTAATTTTAGCATGTGAGCATTGTAATTGTAGTCTGTGAGCATTGTAATTTTAGTATGTGAGCATTGTATTTGTAGTATGTGAGCATTGTAATTGTAGTATGTGAGTATTGTAATTTTAGTATGTGAGCATTGTAATTGTAGTATGTGAGTATTATAATTGTAGTATGTGAGCATTGTAATTGTAGTATGTGGGCACTGTAATTGTAGTATGTGAGCACAGTAATTGTAGTATGTGAGCATTGTAATTGTAGCACGTGAGCATTGTAATTGTAGTATGTGAGCATTGCAATTGCATTATGTGAGCATTGTAATTGGAGTATGTGAGCATTGTAATTGTAGTATGTGAGCATTGTAATTGCATTATGTGAGCATTGTAATTGGAGTATGTGAGCATTGTAATTGCAGTATGTGTGCATTGTAATTGTAGCATGTGAGCATTGTAATTATAGTATGTGAGCATTGTAATTGTAGTATGTGAGTATTGTAATTGTAGTATGTGAGCATTGTAATTGTAGTATGTGAGCATTGTAATTCTAGTATGTGAGTATTGTAATTGTAGTATGTGAGCATTGTAATTGTAGTATGTCAGCATTGTAATTGTAGTATGTCAGCATTGTAATTGTAGTATGCGAGCATTGTAATTGTAGTATGTCAGCATTGTAATTGTAGTATGTCAGCATTGTAATTGTAGTATGTCAGCATTGTAATTGTAGTATGTGAGCATTGTAATTGTAGTATGCGAGCATTGTAATTGTAGTATGTGAGCATTGTAATTGTAGTATGTGAGCATTGTAATTGTAGTATGTGAGCATTGTAATTGCATTATGTGAGCATTGTAATTGTGGTATGTGAGCATTGTAATTGCAGTATGTGAGCATTGTAAATGTAGTATGTGAGCATTGTAATTATAGTATGCGAGCATTGTAATTGTAGTATGTCAGCATTGTAATTGCAGTATGTCAGCATTGTAATTGTAGCATGTGAGCATTGTAATTGTAGTATGTGAGCTTTGTAATTGTAGTATGTGAGCACTGTAATTGTAGTATGTGAGCATTGTAATTGTAGTATGTGAGCATTGTAATTGTAGTATGTGAGCATTGTAATTGCAGTATGTGAGCATTGTAATTGTAGTATGTGAGCATTGTAAATGTAGTATGTGAGCATTGTAATTATAGTATGTGAGCATTGTAATTGCAGTATGTGAGCATTGTAATTGTAGTATGTCAGCATTGTAATTGCAGTATGTCAGCATTGTAATTGTAGTATGTGAGCATTGTAATTGTAGTATGTGAGCATTGTAATTGTAGTATGTGAGCATTGTAAACGTAGCATGTGAGCATTGTAATTGTAGTATTTGAGCATTGTAATTGCAGTATGTGAGCATTGTAATTGTAGTATGTGAGCATTGTAAATGTAGTATGTCAGCATTGTAATTGCAGTATGTCAGCATTGTAATTGTAGTATTTGAGCATTGTAATTGCAGTATGTCAGCATTGTAATTGTAGTATGTGAGCATTGTAAATGTAGTATGTGAGCATTGTAATTATAGTATGCGAGCATTGTAATTGTAGTATGTCAGCATTGTAATTGCAGTATGTCAGCATTGTAATTGTAGTATGTGAGCATTGTAATTGTAGTATGTGAGCATTGTAATTATAGTATGTCAGCATTGTAATTGTAGTATGTGAGCATTGTAATTGTTGTATGTGAACATTGTAATTGTAATATGTGAGCATTGTAATTGTAGTATGTGAGCAACGTAATAGTATGTGAGCATTGTAATTGTAGTATGTGAGCATTGTAATTGCATTATGTCAGCATTGTAATTGTATTATGTGAGCATTGTAATTGCAGTATGTCAGCATTGTAATTGTAGCATGTGAGCATTGTAATTGTAGTATGCGAGCATTGTAATTGTAGTATGTGAGCATTGTAATTGTAGTATGTGAGCATTGTAATTGTAGTATGTTAGCATTGTAATTGCATTATGTGAGCATTGTAATTGTGGTATGTGAGCATTGTAATTGCAGTATGTGAGCATTGTAAATGTAGTATGTGAGCATTGTAATTATAGTATGCGAGCATTGTAATTGTAGTATGCGAGCATTGTAATTGCAGTATGTCAGCATTGTAATTGTAGCATGTGAGCATTGTAATTGTAGTATGTGAGCTTTGTAATTGTAGTATGT
The DNA here is from genome assembly GCF_978046115.1 of Saccoglossus kowalevskii. Taxonomy (NCBI): domain Eukaryota; kingdom Metazoa; phylum Hemichordata; class Enteropneusta; family Harrimaniidae; genus Saccoglossus; species Saccoglossus kowalevskii. The sequence goes on from NC_140654.1 coordinate 27,492,737, forward strand.
GAGCACTGTAATTGTAGTATGTGAGCATTGTAATTGTAGTATGTGAGCATTGTAATTGTAGTATGTGAGCATTGTAATTGCAGTATGTGAGCATTGTAATTGTAGTATGTGAGCATTGTAAATGTAGTATGTCAGCATTGTAATTGCAGTATGTCAGCATTGTAATTGTAGTATTTGAGCATTGTAATTGCAGTATGTGAGCATTGTAATTGTAGTATGTGAGCATTGTAAATGTAGTATGTGAGCATTGTAATTATAGTATGCGAGCATTGTAATTGTAGTATGTCAGCATTGTAATTGCAGTATGTCAGCATTGTAATTGTAGTATGTGAGCATTGTAATTGTAGTATGTGAGCATTGTAATTATAGTATGTCAGCATTGTAATTGTAGTATGTGAGCATTGTAATTGTAGTATGTGAACATTGTAATTGTAATATGTGAGCATTGTAATTGTAGTATGTGAGCAATGTAATAGTATGTGAGCATTGTAATTGTAGTATGTGAGCATTGCAATTGTAGTATGTCAGCATTGTAATTGCAGTATGTGAGCATTGTAAATGTAGTATGTGAGCATTGTAATTGCATTATGTCAGCATTGTAATTGTATTATGTGAGCATTGTAATTGCAGTATGTCAGCATTGTAATTGTAGTATGTGAGCATTGTAATTGTAGTATGCGAGCATTGTAATTGTAGTATGTGAGCATTGTAATTGTAGTATGTGAGCATTGTAATTGTAGTATGTGAGCATTGTAATTGCATTATGTGAGTATTGTAATTGTGGTATGTGAGCATTGTAATTATAGTATGCGAGCATTGTAATTGTAGTATGTCAGCATTGTAATTGCACTATGTCAGCATTGTAATTGTAGCATGTGAGCATTGTAATTGTAGTATGTGAGCTTTGTAATTGTAGTATGTGAGCACTGTAATTGTAGTATGTGAGTATTGTAATTGTAGTATGTGAGCATTGTAATTGTAGTATGTCAGCATTGTAATTGTAGTATGTCAGCATTGTAATTGTAGTATGCGAGCATTGTAATTGTAGTATGTCAGCATTGTAATTGTAGTATGTCAGCATTGTAATTGCAATATGTCAGCATTGTAATTGTAGTATGTGAGCATTGTAATTGTAGTATGCGAGCATTGTAATTGTAGTATGTGAGCATTGTAATTGTAGTATGTGAGCATTGTAATTGTAGTATGTGAGCATTGTAATTGCATTATGTGAGCATTGTAATTGTGGTATGTGAGCATTGTAATTGCAGTATGTGAGCATTGTAAATGTAGTATGTGAGCATTGTAATTATAGTATGCGAGCATTGTAATTGTAGTATGTCAGCATTGTAATTGCAGTATGTCAGCATTGTAATTGTAGCATGTGAGCATTGTAATTGTAGTATGTGAGCATTGTAATTGTAGTATGTGAGCATTGTAATTGCAGTATGTGAGCATTGTAAATGTAGTATGTGAGCATTGTAATTATAGTATGCGAGCATTGTAATTGTAGTATGTCAGCATTGTAATTGCAGTATGTCAGCATTGTAATTGTAGCATGTGAGCATTGTAATTGTAGTATGTGAGCTTTGTAATTGTAGTATGTGAGCACTGTAATTGTAGTATGTGAGCATTGTAATTGTAGTATGTGAGCATTGTAATTGTAGTATGTGAGCATTGTAATTGCAGTATGTGAGCATTATAATTGTAGTATGTGAGCATTGTAAATGTAGTATGTCAGCATTGTAATTGCAGTATGTCAGTATTGTAATTGTAGTATTTGAGCATTGTAATTGTAGTATGTGAGCATTGTAATTGTAGTATGTGAGCATTGTAAATGTAGTATGTGAGCATTGTAATTATAGTATGCGAGCATTGTAATTGTAGTATGTCAGCATTGTAATTGCAGTATGTCAGCATTGTAATTGTAGTATGTGAGCATTGTAATTGTAGTATGTGAGCATTGTAATTATAGTATGTCAGCATTGTAATTGTAGTATGTGAGCATTGTAATTGTAGTATGTGAACATTGTAATTGTAATATGTGAGCATTGTAATTGTAGTATGTGAGCAATGTAATAGTATGTGAGCATTGTAATTGTAGTATGTGAGCATTGCAATTGTAGTATGTCAGCATTGTAATTGCAGTATGTGAGCATTGTAAATGTAGTATGTGAGCATTGTAATTGCATTATGTCAGCATTGTAATTGTATTATGTGAGCATTGTAATTGCAGTATGTCAGCACTGTAATTGTAGTATGTGAGCATTGTAATTGTAGTATGCGAGCATTGTAATTGTAGTATGTGAGCATTGTAATTGTAGTATGTGAGCATTGTAATTGTAGTATGTGAGCATTGTAATTGCATTATGTGAGTATTGTAATTGTGGTATGTGAGCATTGTAATTGCAGTATGTGAGCATTGTAAATGTAGTATGTGAGCATTGTAATTATAGTATGCGAGCATTGTAATTGTAGTATGTCAGCATTGTAATTGCACTATGTCAGCATTGTAATTGTAGCATGTGAGCATTGTAATTGTAGTATGTGAGCTTTGTAATTGTAGTATGTGAGCACTGTAATTGTAGTATGTGAGTATTGTAATTGTAGTATGTGAGCATTGTAATTGTAGTATGTCAGCATTGTAATTGTAGTATGTCAGCATTGTAATTGTAGTATGCGAGCATTGTAATTGTAGTATGTCAGCATTGTAATTGTAGTATGTCAGCATTGTAATTGCAATATGTCAGCATTGTAATTGTAGTATGTGAGCATTGTAATTGTAGTATGCGAGCATTGTAATTGTAGTATGTGAGCATTGTAATTGTAGTATGTGAGCATTGTAATTGTAGTATGTGAGCATTGTAATTGCATTATGTGAGCATTGTAATTGTGGTATGTGAGCATTGTAATTGCAGTATGTGAGCATTGTAAATGTAGTATGTGAGCATTGTAATTATAGTATGCGAGCATTGTAATTGTAGTATGTCAGCATTGTAATTGCAGTATGTGAGCATTGTAATTGTAGCATGTGAGCATTGTAATTGTAGTATGTGAGCTTTGTAATTGTAGTATGTGAGCACTGTAATTGTAGTATGTGAGCATTGTAATTGTAGTATGTGAGCATTGTAATTGTAGTATGTGAGCATTGTAATTGCAGTATGTGAGCATTGTAATTGTAGTATGTGAGCATTGTAAATGTAGTATGTCAGCATTGTAATTGCAGTATGTCAGCATTGTAATTGTAGTATTTGAGCATTGTAATTGCAGTATGTCAGCATTGTAATTGTAGTATGTGAGCATTGTAAATGTAGTATGTGAGCATTGTAATTATAGTATGCGAGCATTGTAATTGTAGTATGTCAGCATTGTAATTGCAGTATGTCAGCATTGTAATTGTAGTATGTGAGCATTGTAATTGTAGTATGTGAGCATTGTAATTATAGTATGTCAGCATTGTAATTGTAGTATGTGAGCATTGTAATTGTTGTATGTGAACATTGTAATTGTAATATGTGAGCATTGTAATTGTAGTATGTGAGCAATGTAATAGTATGTGAGCATTGTAATTGTAGTATGTGAGCATTGTAATTGCATTATGTCAGCATTGTAATTGTATTATGTGAGCATTGTAATTGCAGTATGTCAGCATTGTAATTGTAGTATGTGAGCATTGTAATTGTAGTATGCGAGCATTGTAATTGTAGTATGTGAGCATTGTAATTGTAGTATGTGAGCATTGTAATTGTAGTATGTTAGCATTGTAATTGCATTATGTGAGCATTGTAATTGTGGTATGTGAGCATTGTAATTGCAGTATGTGAGCATTGTAAAAGTAGTATGTGAGCATTGTAATTATAGTATGCGAGCATTGTAATTGTAGTATGTCAGCATTGTAATTGCAGTATGTCAGCATTGTAATTGTAGCATGTGAGCATTGTAATTGTAGTATGTGAGCTTTGTAATTGTAGTATGTGAGCACTGTAATTGTAGTATGTGAGCATTGTAATTGTAGTATGTGAGCATTGTAATTGTAGTATGTGAGCATTGTAATTGCAGTATGTGAGCATTGTAATTGTAGTATGTGAGCATTGTAAATGTAGTATGTCAGCATTGTAATTGCAGTATGTCAGCATTGTAATTGTAGCATGTGAGCATTGTAATTGTAGTATGTGAGCTTTGTAATTGTAGTATGTGAGCACTGTAATTGTAGTATGTGAGCATTGTAATTGTAGTATGTGAGCATTGTAATTGTAGTATGTGAGCATTGTAATTGCAGTATGTGAGCATTGTAATTGTAGTATGTGAGCATTGTAAATGTAGTATGTCAGCATTGTAATTGCAGTATGTCAGCATTGTAATTGTAGTATTTGAGCATTGTAATTGCAGTATGTCAGCATTGTAATTGTAGTATGTGAGCATTGTAAATGTAGTATGTGAGCATTGTAATTATAGTATGCGAGCATTGTAATTGTAGTATGTCAGCATTGTAATTGCAGTATGTCAGCATTGTAATTGTAGTATGTGAGCATTGTAATTGTAGTATGTGAGCATTGTAATTATAGTATGTCAGCATTGTAATTGTAGTATGTGAGCATTGTAATTGTTGTATGTGAACATTGTAATTGTAATATGTGAGCATTGTAATTGTAGTATGTGAGCAATGTAATAGTATGTGAGCATTGTAATTGTAGTATGTGAGCATTGTAATTGCATTATGTCAGCATTGTAATTGTATTATGTGAGCATTGTAATTGCAGTATGTCAGCATTGTAATTGTAGTATGTGAGCATTGTAATTGTAGTATGCGAGCATTGTAATTGTAGTATGTGAGCATTGTAATTGTAGTATGTGAGCATTGTAATTGTAGTATGTTAGCATTGTAATTGCATTATGTGAGCGTTGTAATTGTGGTATGTGAGCATTGTAATTGCAGTATGTGAGCATTGTAAATGTAGTATGTGAGCATTGTAATTATAGTATGCGAGCATTGTAATTGTAGTATGTCAGCATTGTAATTGCAGTATGTCAGCATTGTAATTGTAGCATGTGAGCATTGTAATTGTAGTATGTGAGCTTTGTAATTGTAGTATGTGAGCACTGTAATTGTAGTATGTGAGCATTGTAATTGTAGTATGTGAGCATTGTAATTGTAGTATGTGAGCATTGTAATTGCAGTATGTGAGCATTGTAATTGTAGTATGTGAGCATTGTAAATGTTGTATGTCAGCATTGTAATTGCAGTATGTCAGCATTGTAATTGTAGTATTTGAGCATTGTAATTGCAGTATGTGAGCATTGTAATTGTAGTATGTGAGCATTGTAAATGTAGTATGTGAGCATTGTAATTATAGTATGCGAGCATTGTAATTGTAGTATGTCAGCATTGTAATTGCAGTATGTCAGCATTGTAATTGTAGTATGTGAGCATTGTAATTGTAGTATGTGAGCATTGTAATTATAGTATGTCAGCATTGTAATTGTAGTATGTGAGCATTGTAATTGTAGTATGTGAACATTGTAATTGTAATATGTGAGCATTGTAATTGTAGTATGTGAGCAATGTAATAGTATGTGAGCATTGTAATTGTAGTATGTGAGCATTGCAATTGTAGTATGTCAGCATTGTAATTGCAGTATGTGAGCATTGTAAATGTAGTATGTGAGCATTGTAATTGCATTATGTCAGCATTGTAATTGTATTATGTGAGCATTGTAATTGCAGTATGTCAGCATTGTAATTGTAGTATGTCAGCATTGTAATTGTAGTATGCGAGCATTGTAATTGTAGTATGTGAGCATTGTAATTGTAGTATGTGAGCATTGTAATTGTAGTATGTGAGCATTGTAATTGCATTATGTGAGTATTGTAATTGTGGTATGTGAGCATTGTAATTGCAGTATGTGAGCATTGTAAATGTAGTATGTGAGCATTGTAATTATAGTATGCGAGCATTGTAATTGTAGTATGTCAGCATTGTAATTGCACTATGTCAGCATTGTAATTGTAGCATGTGAGCATTGTAATTGTAGTATGTGAGCTTTGTAATTGTAGTATGTGAGCACTGTAATTGTAGTATGTGAGTATTGTAATTGTAGTATGTGAGCATTGTAATTGTAGTATGTCAGCATTGTAATTGTAGTATGTCAGCATTGTAATTGTAGTATGCGAGCATTGTAATTGTAGTATGTCAGCATTGTAATTGTAGTATGTCAGCATTGTAATTGCAATATGTCAGCATTGTAATTGTAGTATGTGAGCATTGTAATTGTAGTATGCGAGCATTGTAATTGTAGTATGTGAGCATTGTAATTGTAGTATGTGAGCATTGTAATTGTAGTATGTGAGCATTGTAATTGCATTATGTGAGCATTGTAATTGTGGTATGTGAGCATTGTAATTGCAGTATGTGAGCATTGTAAATGTAGTATGTGAGCATTGTAATTATAGTATGCGAGCATTGTAATTGTAGTATGTCAGCATTGTAATTGCAGTATGTCAGCATTGTAATTGTAGCATGTGAGCATTGTAATTGTAGTATGTGAGCATTGTAATTGTAGTATGTGAGCATTGTAATTGTAGTATGTTAGCATTGTAATTGCATTATGTGAGCATTGTAATTGTGGTATGTGAGCATTGTAATTGCAGTATGTGAGCATTGTAAATGTAGTATGTGAGCATTGTAATTATAGTATGCGAGCATTGTAATTGTAGTATGTCAGCATTGTAATTGCAGTATGTCAGCATTGTAATTGTAGCATGTGAGCATTGTAATTGTAGTATGTGAGCTTTGTAATTGTAGTATGTGAGCACTGTAATTGTAGTATGTGAGCATTGTAATTGTAGTATGTGAGCATTGTAATTGTAGTATGTGAGCATTGTAATTGCAGTATGTGAGCATTATAATTGTAGTATGTGAGCATTGTAAATGTAGTATGTCAGCATTGTAATTGCAGTATGTCAGCATTGTAATTGTAGTATTTGAGCATTGTAATTGCAGTATGTGAGCATTGTAATTGTAGTATGTGAGCATTGTAAATGTAGTATGTGAGCATTGTAATTATAGTATGCGAGCATTGTAATTGTAGTATGTCAGCATTGTAATTGCAGTATGTCAGCATTGTAATTGTAGTATGTGAGCATTGTAATTGTAGTATGTGAGCATTGTAATTATAGTATGTCAGCATTGTAATTGTAGTATGTGAGCATTGTAATTGTAGTATGTGAACATTGTAATTGTAATATGTGAGCATTGTAATTGTAGTATGTGAGCAATGTAATAGTATGTGAGCATTGTAATTGTAGTATGTGAGCATTGCAATTGTAGTATGTCAGCATTGTAATTGCAGTATGTGAGCATTGTAAATGTAGTATGTGAGCATTGTAATTGCATTATGTCAGCATTGTAATTGTATTATGTGAGCATTGTAATTGCAGTATGTGAGCATTGTAATTGTAGTATGTGAGCATTGTAATTGTAGTATGCGAGCATTGTAATTGTAGTATGTGAGCATTGTAATTGTAGTATGTGAGCATTGTAATTGTAGTATGTGAGCATTGTAATTGCATTATGTGAGTATTGTAATTGTGGTATGTGAGCATTGTAATTGCAGTATGTGAGCATTGTAAATGTAGTATGTGAGCATTGTAATTATAGTATGCGAGCATTGTAATTGTAGTATGTCAGCATTGTAATTGCACTATGTCAGCATTGTAATTGTAGCATGTGAGCATTGTAATTGTAGTATGTGAGCTTTGTAATTGTAGTATGTGAGCACTGTAATTGTAGTATGTGAGTATTGTAATTGTAGTATGTGAGCATTGTAATTGTAGTATGTCAGCATTGTAATTGTAGTATGTCAGCATTGTAATTGTAGTATGCGAGCATTGTAATTGTAGTATGCCAGCATTGTAATTGTAGTATGTCAGCATTGTAATTGCAATATGTCAGCATTGTAATTGTAGTATGTGAGCATTGTAATTGTAGTATGCGAGCATTGTAATTGTAGTATGTGAGCATTGTAATTGTAGTATGTGAGCATTGTAATTGTAGTATGTGAGCATTGTAATTGCATTATGTGAGCATTGTAATTGTGGTATGTGAGCATTGTAATTGCAGTATGTGAGCATTGTAAATGTAGTATGTGAGCATTGTAATTATAGTATGCGAGCATTGTAATTGTAGTATGTCAGCATTGTAATTGCAGTATGTCAGCATTGTAATTGTAGCATGTGAGCATTGTAATTGTAGTATGTGAGCTTTGTAATTGTAGTATGTGAGCACTGTAATTGTAGTATGTGAGCATTGTAATTGTAGTATGTGAGCATTGTAATTGTAGTATGTGAGCATTGTAATTGCAGTATGTGAGCATTGTAATTGTAGTATGTGAGCATTGTAAATGTAGTATGTCAGCATTGTAATTGCAGTATGTCAGCATTGTAATTGTAGTATTTGAGCATTGTAATTGCAGTATGTCAGCATTGTAATTGTAGTATGTGAGCATTGTAAATGTAGTATGTGAGCATTGTAATTATAGTATGCGAGCATTGTAATTGTAGTATGTCAGCATTGTAATTGCAGTATGTCAGCATTGTAATTGTAGTATGTGAGCATTGTAATTGTAGTATGTGAGCATTGTAATTATAGTATGTCAGCATTGTAATTGTAGTATGTGAGCATTGTAATTGTTGTATGTGAACATTGTAATTGTAATATGTGAGCATTGTAATTGTAGTATGTGAGCAATGTAATAGTATGTGAGCATTGTAATTGTAGTATGTGAGCATTGTAATTGCATTATGTCAGCATTGTAATTGTATTATGTGAGCATTGTAATTGCAGTATGTCAGCATTGTAATTGTAGTATGTGAGCATTGTAATTGTAGTATGCGAGCATTGTAATTGTAGTATGTGAGCATTGTAATTGTAGTATGTGAGCATTGTAATTGTAGTATGTTAGCATTGTAATTGCATTATGTGAGCATTGTAATTGTGGTATGTGAGCATTGTAATTGCAGTATGTGAGCATTGTAAATGTAGTATGTGGGCATTGTAATTATAGTATGCGAGCATTGTAATTGTAGTATGTCAGCATTGTAATTGCAGTATGTCAGCATTGTAATTGTAGCATGTGAGCATTGTAATTGTAGTATGTGAGCTTTGTAATTGTAGTATGTGAGCACTGTAATTGTAGTATGTGAGCATTGTAATTGTAGTATGTGAGCATTGTAATTGTAGTATGTGAGCATTGTAATTGCAGTATGTGAGCATTGTAATTGTAGTATGTGAGCATTGTAAATGTAGTATGTCAGCATTGTAATTGCAGTATGTCAGCATTGTAATTGTAGCATGTGAGCATTGTAATTGTAGTATGTGAGCTTTGTAATTGTAGTATGTGAGCACTGTAATTGTAGTATGTGAGCATTGTAATTGTAGTATGTGAGCATTGTAATTGTAGTATGTGAGCATTGTAATTGCAGTATGTGAGCATTGTAATTGTAGTATGTGAGCATTGTAAATGTAGTATGTCAGCATTGTAATTGCAGTATGTCAGCATTGTAATTGTAGTATTTGAGCATTGTAATTGCAGTATGTCAGCATTGTAATTGTAGTATGTGAGCATTGTAAATGTAGTATGTGAGCATTGTAATTATAGTATGCGAGCATTGTAATTGTAGTATGTCAGCATTGTAATTGCAGTATGTCAGCATTGTAATTGTAGTATGTGAGCATTGTAATTGTAGTATGTGAGCATTGTAATTATAGTATGTCAGCATTGTAATTGTAGTATGTGAGCATTGTAATTGTTGTATGTGAACATTGTAATTGTAATATGTGAGCATTGTAATTGTAGTATGTGAGCAATGTAATAGTATGTGAGCATTGTAATTGTAGTATGTGAGCATTGTAATTGCATTATGTCAGCATTGTAATTGTATTATGTGAGCATTGTAATTGCAGTATGTCAGCATTGTAATTGTAGTATGTGAGCATTGTAATTGTAGTGTGCGAGCATTGTAATTGTAGTATGTGAGCATTGTAATTGTAGTATGTGAGCATTGTAATTGTAGTATGTTAGCATTGTAATTGCATTATGTGAGCATTGTAATTGTGGTATGTGAGCATTGTAATTGCAGTATGTGAGCATTGTAAATGTAGTATGTGAGCATTGTAATTATAGTATGCGAGCATTGTAATTGTAGTATGTCAGCATTGTAATTGCAGTATGTCAGCATTGTAATTGTAGCATGTGAGCATTGTAATTGTAGTATGTGAGCTTTGTAATTGTAGTATGTGAGCACTGTAATTGTAGTATGTGAGCATTGTAATTGTAGTATGTGAGCATTGTAATTGTAGTATGTGAGCATTGTAATTGCAGTATGTGAGCATTGTAATTGTAGTATGTGAGCATTGTAAATGTAGTATGTCAGCATTGTAATTGCAGTATGTCAGCATTGTAATTGTAGTATTTGAGCATTGTAATTGCAGTATGTGAGCATTGTAATTGTAGTATGTGAGCATTGTAAATGTAGTATGTGAGCATTGTAATTATAGTATGCGAGCATTGTAATTGTAGTATGTCAGCATTGTAATTGCAGTATGTCAGCATTGTAATTGTAGTATGTGAGCATTGTAATTGTAGTATGTGAGCATTGTAATTATAGTATGTCAGCATTGTAATTGTAGTATGTGAGCATTGTAATTGTAGTATGTGAACATTATAATTGTAATATGTGAGCATTGTAATTGTAGTATGTGAGCAATGTAATAGTATGTGAGCATTGTAATTGTAGTATGTGAGCATTGCAATTGTAGTATGTCAGCATTGTAATTGCAGTATGTGAGCATTGTAAATGTAGAATGTGAGCATTGTAATTGCCTTATGTCAGCATTGTAATTGTATTATGTGAGCATTGTAATTGCAGTATGTCAGCATTGTAATTGTAGTATGTGAGCATTGTAATTGTAGTATGCGAGCATTGTAATTGTAGTATGTGAGCATTGTAATTGTAGTATGTGAGCATTGTAATTGTAGTATGTGAGCATTGTAATTGCATTATGTGAGTATTGTAATTGTGGTATGTGAGCATTGTAATTGCAGTATGTGAGCATTGTAAATGTAGTATGTGAGCATTGTAATTATAGTATGCGAGCATTGTAATTGTAGTATGTCAGCATTGTAATTGCACTATGTCAGCATTGTAATTGTGGTATGTGAGCATTGTAATTGCAGTATGTGAGCATTGTAAATGTAGTATGTGAGCATTGTAATTATAGTATGCGAGCATTGTAATTGTAGTATGTCAGCATTGTAATTGCACTATGTCAGCATTGTAATTGTAGCATGTGAGCATTGTAATTGTAGTATGTGAGCTTTGTAATTGTAGTATGTGAGCACTGTAATTGTAGTATGTGAGTATTGTAATTGTAGTATGTGAGCATTGTAATTGTAGTATGTCAGCATTGTAATTGTAGTATGTCAGCATTGTAATTGTAGTATGCGAGCATTGTAATTGTAGTATGTCAGCATTGTAATTGTAGTATGTCAGCATTGTAATTGCAATATGTCAGCATTGTAATTGTAGTATGTGAGCATTGTAATTGTAGTATGCGAGCATTGTAATTGTAGTATGTGAGCATTGTAATTGTAGTATGTGAGCATTGTAATTGTAGTATGTGAGCATTGTAATTGCATTATGTGAGCATTGTAATTGTGGTATGTGAGCATTGTAATTGCAGTATGTGAGCATTGTAAATGTAGTATGTGAGCATTGTAATTATAGTATGCGAGCATTGTAATTGTAGTATGTCAGCATTGTAATTGCAGTATGTCAGCATTGTAATTGTAGCATGTGAGCATTGTAATTGTAGTATGTGAGCTTTGTAATTGTAGTATGTGAGCACTGTAATTGTAGTATGTGAGCATTGTAATTGTAGTATGTGAGCATTGTAATTGTAGTATGTGAGCATTGTAATTGCAGTATGTGAGCATTGTAATTGTAGTATGTGAGCATTGTAAATGTAGTATGTGAGCATTGTAATTATAGTATGTGAGCATTGTAATTGCAGTATGTGAGCATTGTAATTGTAGTATGTCAGCATTGTAATTGCAGTATGTCAGCATTGTAATTGTAGTATGTGAGCATTGTAATTGTAGTATGTGAGCATTGTAATTGTAGTATGTGAGCATTGTAAATGTAGCATGTGAGCATTGTAATTGTAGTATTTGAGCATTGTAATTGCAGTATGTGAGCATTGTAATTGTAGTATGTGAGCATTGTAAATGTAGTATGTCAGCATTGTAATTGCAGTATGTCAGCATTGTAATTGTAGTATTTGAGCATTGTAATTGCAGTATGTGAGCATTGTAATTGTAGTATGTGAGCATTGTAAATGTAGTATGTGAGCATTGTAATTGCAGTATGTCAGCATTGTAATTGTAGTATGTGAGCATTGTAATTGTAGTATGTGAGCATTGTAATTATAGTATGTCAGCATTGTAATTGTAGTATGTGAGCATTGTAATTGTAGTATGTGAACATTGTAATTGTAATATGTGAGCATTGTAATTGTAGTATGTGAGCAATGTAATAGTATGTGAGCATTGTAATTGTAGTATGTGAGCATTGCAATTGTAGTATGTCAGCATTGTAATTGCAGTATGTGAGCATTGTAAATGTAGTATGTGAGCATTGTAATTGCATTATGTCAGCATTGTAATTGTATTATGTGAGCATTGTAATTGCAGTATGTCAGCATTGTAATTGTAGTATGTGAGCATTGTAATTGTAGTATGCGAGCATTGTAATTGTAGTATGTGAGCATTGTAATTGTAGTATGTGAGCATTGTAATTGTAGTATGTGAGCATTGTAATTGCATTATGTGAGTATTGTAATTGTGGTATGTGAGCATTGTAATTGCAGTATGTGAGCATTGTAAATGTAGTATGTGAGCATTGTAATTATAGTATGCGAGCATTGTAATTGTAGTATGTCAGCATTGTAATTGCACTATGTCAGCATTGTAATTGTAGCATGTGAGCATTGTAATTGTAGTATGTGAGCTTTGTAATTGTAGTATGTGAGCACTGTAATTGTAGTATGTGAGTATTGTAATTGTAGTATGTGAGCATTGTAATTGTAGTATGTCAGCATTGTAATTGTAGTATGTCAGCATTGTAATTGTAGTATGCGAGCATTGTAATTGTAGTATGTCAGCATTGTAATTGTAGTATGTCTGCATTGTAATTGCAATATGTCAGCATTGTAATTGTAGTATGTGAGCATTGTAATTGTAGTATGCGAGCATTGTAATTGTAGTATGTGAGCATTGTAATTGTAGTATGTGAGCATTGTAATTGTAGTATGTGAGCATTGTAATTGCATTATGTGAGCATTGTAATTATGGTATGTGAGCATTGTAATTGCAGTATGTGAGCATTGTAAATGTAGTATGTGAGCATTGTAATTATAGTATGCGAGCATTGTAATTGTAGTATGTCAGCATTGTAATTGCAGTATGTCAGCATTGTAATTGTAGCATGTGAGCATTGTAATTGTAGTATGTGAGCTTTGTAATTGTAGTATGTGAGCACTGTAATTGTAGTATATGAGCATTGTAATTGTAGTATGTGAGCATTGTAATTGTAGTATGTGAGCATTGTAATTGCAGTATGTGAGCATTGTAATTGTAGTATGTGAGCATTGTAAATGTAGTATGTGAGCATTGTAATTATAGTATGTGAGCTTTGTAATTGCAGTATGTGAGCATTGTAATTGTAGTATGTCAGCATTGTAATTGCAGTATGTCAGCACTGTAATTGTAGTATGTGAGCATTGTAATTGTAGTATGTGAGCATTGTAATTGTAGTATGTGAGCATTGTAAATGTAGCATGTGAGCATTGTAATTGTAGTATTGAGCATTGTAAATGTAGTATGTGAGCATTGTAATTATAGTATGTGAGCATTGTAATTGCAGTACGTGAGCATTGTAATTGTAGTATGTCAGCATTGTAATTGCAGTATGTCAGCATTGTAATTGTAGTATGTGAGCATTGTAATTGTTGTATGCGAGCATTGTAATTGTAGTATGTGAGCATTGTAAATGTAGTATGTGAGCATTGTAATTATAGTATGTGAGCATTGTAATTGCAGTATGTGAGCATTGTAATTGTAGTATGTGAGCATTGTAATTGTAGTATGTCAGCATTGTAATTGCAGTATGTCAGCATTGTAATTGCAGTATGTGAGCATTGTAATTGTAGTATGTGAGCATTGTAATTGTAGTATGTCAGCATTGTAATTGCAGTATGTCAGCATTGTAATTGTAGTATGTGAGCATTGTAATTGTAGTATGTGAGCATTGTAATTGCAGTATGTCAGCATTGTAATTGTAGTATGTGAGCATTGTAATTGTAGTATGTGAGCATTGTAATTGTAGTATGTGAGCATTGTAAATGTAGCATGTGAGCATTGTAATTGTAGTATGTCAGCATTGTAAATGTAGTATGTGAGCATTGTAATTGTAGTATGCGAGCATTGTAATTGCAGTATGTCAGCATTGTAATTGCAGTATGTCAGCATTGTAATTGTAGTATTTGAGCATTGTAATTGCAGTATGTGAGCATTGTAATTGTAGTATGTGAGCATTGTAAATGTAGTATGTGAGCATTGTAATTATAGTATGCGAGCATTGTAATTGTAGTATGTCAGCATTGTAATTGCAGTATGTCAGCATTGTAATTGTAGTATGTGAGCATTGTAATTGTAGTATGTGAGCATTGTAATTATAGTATGTCAGCATTGTAATTGTAGTATGTGAGCATTGTAATTGTAGTATGTGAACATTGTAATTGTAGTATGTGAGCATTGTAATTTTAGTATGTGAGCAATGTAATAGTATGTGAGCATTGTAATTGTAGTATGTGAGCATTGTAATTGTAGTATGTCAGCATTGTAATTGCAGTATGTGAGCATTGTTAATGTAGTATGTGAGCATTGTAATTGCATTATGTCAGCATTGTAATTGTATTATGTCAGCATTGTAATTGTAGTATGTCAGCATTGTAATTGTAGTATGTCAGCATTGTAATTGTAGTATGTCAGCATTGTAATTGTAGTATGTCAGCATTGTAATTGCAGTATGTCAGCATTGTAATTGTAGTATGTCAGCATTGTAATTGTAGTATGTGAGCATTGTAATTGCAGTATGTCAGCATTGTAATTGCAGTATGTCAGCATTGTAATTGTAGTATGTGAGCATTGTAATTGTAGTATGTCAGCATTGTAATTGCAGTATGTCAGCATTGTAATTGTAGTATGTGAGCATTGTAATTGTAGTATGTCAGCATTGTAATTGCAGTATGTCAGCATTGTAATTGCAGTATGTCAGCATTGTAATTGTAGTATGTCAGCATTGTAATTGTAGTATGTCAGCATTGTAATTGCAGTATGTCAGGATTGTAATTGAAGTATGTCAGCATTGAAATTGTAGTATGTATGCATTGTAATTGTAGTAAGTCAGCATTGTAATTGCAGTATGTCAGCATTGTAATTGTAGTATGTCAGCATTGTAATTGCAGTATGTCAGCATTGTAATTGTAGTATGTCAGCATTGTAAATATAGTATGTGAGCATTGTAATTGCAGTATGTCAGCATTGTAATTGTAGTATGTGAGCATTGTAATTGTAGTATGTCAGCATTGTAATTGTAGTATGTCAGCATTGTAATTGTAGTATGTGAGCATTGTAAATGTAGTATGTGAGCATTGTAATTGTAGTATGTGAGCATTGTAATTGTAGTATGCGAGCATTGTAATTGTAGTATGTGAGCATTGTATTTGCAGTATGTGAGCATTGTAATTGTAGTATGTCAGCATTGTAATTGCAGTATGTGAGCATTGTAATGGCAGTATGTCAGCATTGTAATTGTAGTATGTGAGCATTGTAATTGTAGTATGTCAGCATTGTAATTGTAGTATGTCAGCATTGTAATTGCAGTATGTCAGCATTGTAATTGTAGTATGTCAGCATTGTAATTGTAGTATGTGAGCATTGTAATTGTAGTATGTGAGCATTGTAAATGTAGTATGTGAGCATTGTAATTGTAGTATGTGGGCATTGTAAATGTAGTATGTGAGCATTGTAATTGTAGTATGTGAGCATTGTAATTGTAGTATGTGAGCATTGTAATTGTAGTATGTGAGCATTGTAATTGTAGTATGCGAGCATTGTAATTGCAGTATGTCAGCATTGTAATTGTAGTATGTGAGCATTGTAATTGCAGTATGTCAGCATTGTAATTGCAGTATGTCAGCATTGTAATTGTAGTATGTGAGCATAGTAATTGTAGTATGTCAGCATTGTAATTGCAGTATGTCAGCATTGTAATTGTAGTATGTCAGCATTGTAATTGTAGTATGTGAGCATTGTAATTGTAGTATGTGAGCATTGTAATTGTAGTATGTCAGCATTGTAATTGTAGTATGTGAGCATTGTAATTGTAGTATGTGAGCATTGTAAATGTAGTAGTGAGCATTGTTATTGTAGTATGTGGGCATTGTAAATGTAGTATGTGAGCATTGTAATTGTAGTATGTGAGCATTGTAATTGTAGTATGTGAGCATTGTAATTGTAGTATGCGAGCATAGTAATTGTAGTATGTGAGCATTGTAATTGCAGTACGTCAGCATTGTAATTGTAGTATGTGAGCATTGTAATTGCAGTATGTCAGCATTGTAATTGCAGTATGTCAGCATTGTAATTGTAGTATGTGAGCATTGTAATTGTAGTATGTCAGCATTGTAATTGCAGTATATCAGCATTGTAATTGTAGTATGTGAGCATTGTAATTGTAGTATGTCAGCATTGTAATTGTAGTATGTCAGCATTGTAATTGTAGTATGTGAGCATTGTAATTGTAGTATGTGAGCATTGTAATTGTAGTATGTGAGCATTGTAATTGTAGTACGTGAGCCTTGTAATTGTAGTATGTGAGCATTGTAATTGTAGTATGTGAGCATTGTAATTGTAGTATGCGAGCATTGTAATTGTAGTATGTGAGCATTGTAATTGTAGTATGTGAGCATTGTAATTGTAGTATGTGAGCATTGTAATTTTAGTATGTGAGCATTGCAATTGTAGCATGTGAGCATTGTAATTTTAGCATGTGAGCATTGTAATTGTAGTATGTCAGCATTGTAATTTTAGTATGTGAGCATTGTAATTGTAGTATGTGAGCATTGTAATTGTAGTATGTGAGTATTGTAATTTTAGTATGTGAGCATTGTAATTGTAGTATGTGAGTATTATAATTGTAGTATGTGAGCATTGTAATTGTAGTATGTGGGCACTGTAATTGTAGTATGTGAGCATTGTAATTGTAGTATGTGAGCATTGTAATTGTAGCATGTGAGCATTGTAATTATAGTATGTGAGCATTGTAATTGCATTATGTGAGCATTGTAATTGGAGTATGTGAGCATTGTAATTGTAGTATGTGAGCATTGTAATTGCATTATGTGAGCATTGTAATTGTAGTATGTGAGCATTGTAATTGCAGTATGTGTGCATTGTAATTGTAGCATGTGAGCATTGTAATTATAGTATGTGAGCATTGTAATTGTAGTATGTGAGTATTGTAATTGTAGTATGTGAGCATTGTAATTGTAGTATGTCAGCATTGTAATTGCAGTATGTCAGCATTGTAATTGTAGTATGTGAGCATTGTAATTGTAGTATGTGAGCATTGTAATTGTAGTATGTGAGCATTGTAAATGTAGCATGTGAACATTGTAATTGTAGTATGTGAGCATTGTAAATGTAGTATGTGAGCATTGTAATTGTAGTATGCGAGCATTGTAATTGTAGTATGTCAGCATTGTAATTGCAGTATGTCAGCATTGTAATTGCAGTATGTCAGCATTGTAATTGTAGTATGTGAGCATTGTAATTGTAGTATGTGAGCATTGTAATTATAGTATGTCAGCATTGTAATTGTAGTATGTGAGCATTGTAATTGTTGTATGTGAACATTGTAATTGTAATATGTGAGCATTGTAATTGTAGTATGTGAGCAATGTAATAGTATGTGAGCATTGTAATTGTAGTATGTGAGCATTGTAATTGCATTATGTCAGCATTGTAATTGTATTATGTGAGCATTGTAATTGCAGTATGTCAGCATTGTAATTGTAGTATGTGAGCATTGTAATTGTAGTGTGCGAGCATTGTAATTGTAGTATGTGAGCATTGTAATTGTAGTATGTGAGCATTGTAATTGTAGTATGTTAGCATTGTAATTGCATTATGTGAGCATTGTAATTGTGGTATGTGAGCATTGTAATTGCAGTATGTGAGCATTGTAAATGTAGTATGTGAGCATTGTAATTATAGTATGCGAGCATTGTAATTGTAGTATGTCAGCATTGTAATTGCAGTATGTCAGCATTGTAATTGTAGCATGTGAGCATTGTAATTGTAGTATGTGAGCTTTGTAATTGTAGTATGTGAGCACTGTAATTGTAGTATGTGAGCATTGTAATTGTAGTATGTGAGCATTGTAATTGTAGTATGTGAGCATTGTAATTGCAGTATGTGAGCATTGTAATTGTAGTATGTGAGCATTGTAAATGTAGTATGTCAGCATTGTAATTGCAGTATGTCAGCATTGTAATTGTAGTATTTGAGCATTGTAATTGCAGTATGTGAGCATTGTAATTGTAGTATGTGAGCATTGTAAATGTAGTATGTGAGCATTGTAATTATAGTATGCGAGCATTGTAATTGTAGTATGTCAGCATTGTAATTGCAGTATGTCAGCATTGTAATTGTAGTATGTGAGCATTGTAATTGTAGTATGTGAGCATTGTAATTATAGTATGTCAGCATTGTAATTGTAGTATGTGAGCATTGTAATTGTAGTATGTGAACATTGTAATTGTAATATGTGAGCATTGTAATTGTAGTATGTGAGCAATGTAATAGTATGTGAGCATTGTAATTGTAGTATGTGAGCATTGCAATTGTAGTATGTCAGCATTGTAATTGCAGTATGTGAGCATTGTAAATGTAGAATGTGAGCATTGTAATTGCCTTATGTCAGCATTGTAATTGTATTATGTGAGCATTGTAATTGCAGTATGTCAGCATTGTAATTGTAGTATGTGAGCATTGTAATTGTAGTATGCGAGCATTGTAATTGTAGTATGTGAGCATTGTAATTGTAGTATGTGAGCATTGTAATTGTAGTATGTGAGCATTGTAATTGCATTATGTGAGTATTGTAATTGTGGTATGTGAGCATTGTAATTGCAGTATGTGAGCATTGTAAATGTAGTATGTGAGCATTGTAATTATAGTATGCGAGCATTGTAATTGTAGTATGTCAGCATTGTAATTGCACTATGTCAGCATTGTAATTGTGGTATGTGAGCATTGTAATTGCAGTATGTGAGCATTGTAAATGTAGTATGTGAGCATTGTAATTATAGTATGCGAGCATTGTAATTGTAGTATGTCAGCATTGTAATTGCACTATGTCAGCATTGTAATTGTAGCATGTGAGCATTGTAATTGTAGTATGTGAGCTTTGTAATTGTAGTATGTGAGCACTGTAATTGTAGTATGTGAGTATTGTAATTGTAGTATGTGAGCATTGTAATTGTAGTATGTCAGCATTGTAATTGTAGTATGTCAGCATTGTAATTGTAGTATGCGAGCATTGTAATTGTAGTATGTCAGCATTGTAATTGTAGTATGTCAGCATTGTAATTGCAATATGTCAGCATTGTAATTGTAGTATGTGAGCATTGTAATTGTAGTATGCGAGCATTGTAATTGTAGTATGTGAGCATTGTAATTGTAGTATGTGAGCATTGTAATTGTAGTATGTGAGCATTGTAATTGCATTATGTGAGCATTGTAATTGTGGTATGTGAGCATTGTAATTGCAGTATGTGAGCATTGTAAATGTAGTATGTGAGCATTGTAATTATAGTATGCGAGCATTGTAATTGTAGTATGTCAGCATTGTAATTGCAGTATGTCAGCATTGTAATTGTAGCATGTGAGCATTGTAATTGTAGTATGTGAGCTTTGTAATTGTAGTATGTGAGCACTGTAATTGTAGTATGTGAGCATTGTAATTGTAGTATGTGAGCATTGTAATTGTAGTATGTGAGCATTGTAATTGCAGTATGTGAGCATTGTAATTGTAGTATGTGAGCATTGTAAATGTAGTATGTGAGCATTGTAATTATAGTATGTGAGCATTGTAATTGCAGTATGTGAGCATTGTAATTGTAGTATGTCAGCATTGTAATTGCAGTATGTCAGCATTGTAATTGTAGTATGTGAGCATTGTAATTGTAGTATGTGAGCATTGTAATTGTAGTATGTGAGCATTGTAAATGTAGCATGTGAGCATTGTAATTGTAGTATTTGAGCATTGTAATTGCAGTATGTGAGCATTGTAATTGTAGTATGTGAGCATTGTAAATGTAGTATGTCAGCATTGTAATTGCAGTATGTCAGCATTGTAATTGTAGTATTTGAGCATTGTAATTGCAGTATGTGAGCATTGTAATTGTAGTATGTGAGCATTGTAAATGTAGTATGTGAGCATTGTAATTGCAGTATGTCAGCATTGTAATTGTAGTATGTGAGCATTGTAATTGTAGTATGTGAGCATTGTAATTATAGTATGTCAGCATTGTAATTGTAGTATGTGAGCATTGTAATTGTAGTATGTGAACATTGTAATTGTAATATGTGAGCATTGTAATTGTAGTATGTGAGCAATGTAATAGTATGTGAGCATTGTAATTGTAGTATGTGAGCATTGCAATTGTAGTATGTCAGCATTGTAATTGCAGTATGTGAGCATTGTAAATGTAGTATGTGAGCATTGTAATTGCATTATGTCAGCATTGTAATTGTATTATGTGAGCATTGTAATTGCAGTATGTCAGCATTGTAATTGTAGTATGTGAGCATTGTAATTGTAGTATGCGAGCATTGTAATTGTAGTATGTGAGCATTGTAATTGTAGTATGTGAGCATTGTAATTGTAGTATGTGAGCATTGTAATTGCATTATGTGAGTATTGTAATTGTGGTATGTGAGCATTGTAATTGCAGTATGTGAGCATTGTAAATGTAGTATGTGAGCATTGTAATTATAGTATGCGAGCATTGTAATTGTAGTATGTCAGCATTGTAATTGCACTATGTCAGCATTGTAATTGTAGCATGTGAGCATTGTAATTGTAGTATGTGAGCTTTGTAATTGTAGTATGTGAGCACTGTAATTGTAGTATGTGAGTATTGTAATTGTAGTATGTGAGCATTGTAATTGTAGTATGTCAGCATTGTAATTGTAGTATGTCAGCATTGTAATTGTAGTATGCGAGCATTGTAATTGTAGTATGTCAGCATTGTAATTGTAGTATGTCTGCATTGTAATTGCAATATGTCAGCATTGTAATTGTAGTATGTGAGCATTGTAATTGTAGTATGCGAGCATTGTAATTGTAGTATGTGAGCATTGTAATTGTAGTATGTGAGCATTGTAATTGTAGTATGTGAGCATTGTAATTGCATTATGTGAGCATTGTAATTATGGTATGTGAGCATTGTAATTGCAGTATGTGAGCATTGTAAATGTAGTATGTGAGCATTGTAATTATAGTATGCGAGCATTGTAATTGTAGTATGTCAGCATTGTAATTGCAGTATGTCAGCATTGTAATTGTAGCATGTGAGCATTGTAATTGTAGTATGTGAGCTTTGTAATTGTAGTATGTGAGCACTGTAATTGTAGTATATGAGCATTGTAATTGTAGTATGTGAGCATTGTAATTGTAGTATGTGAGCATTGTAATTGCAGTATGTGAGCATTGTAATTGTAGTATGTGAGCATTGTAAATGTAGTATGTGAGCATTGTAATTATAGTATGTGAGCTTTGTAATTGCAGTATGTGAGCATTGTAATTGTAGTATGTCAGCATTGTAATTGCAGTATGTCAGCACTGTAATTGTAGTATGTGAGCATTGTAATTGTAGTATGTGAGCATTGTAATTGTAGTATGTGAGCATTGTAAATGTAGCATGTGAGCATTGTAATTGTAGTATTGAGCATTGTAAATGTAGTATGTGAGCATTGTAATTATAGTATGTGAGCATTGTAATTGCAGTACGTGAGCATTGTAATTGTAGTATGTCAGCATTGTAATTGCAGTATGTCAGCATTGTAATTGTAGTATGTGAGCATTGTAAATGTAGTATGTGAGCATTGTAATTGCAGTATGTCAGCATTGTAATTGTAGTATGTGAGCATTGTAATTGTAGTATGTGAGCATTGTAATTATAGTATGTCAGCATTGTAATTGTAGTATGTGAGCATTGTAATTGTAGTATGTGAACATTGTAATTGTAATATGTGAGCATTGTAATTGTAGTATGTGAGCAATGTAATAGTATGTGAGCATTGTAATTGTAGTATGTGAGCATTGCAATTGTAGTATGTCAGCATTGTAATTGCAGTATGTGAGCATTGTAAATGTAGTATGTGAGCATTGTAATTGCATTATGTCAGCATTGTAATTGTATTATGTGAGCATTGTAATTGCAGTATGTCAGCATTGTAATTGTAGTATGTGAGCATTGTAATTGTAGTATGCGAGCATTGTAATTGTAGTATGTGAGCATTGTAATTGTAGTATGTGAGCATTGTAATTGTAGTATGTGAGCATTGTAATTGCATTATGTGAGTATTGTAATTGTGGTATGTGAGCATTGTAATTGCAGTATGTGAGCATTGTAAATGTAGTATGTGAGCATTGTAATTATAGTATGCGAGCATTGTAATTGTAGTATGTCAGCATTGTAATTGCACTATGTCAGCATTGTAATTGTAGCATGTGAGCATTGTAATTGTAGTATGTGAGCTTTGTAATTGTAGTATGTGAGCACTGTAATTGTAGTATGTGAGTATTGTAATTGTAGTATGTGAGCATTGTAATTGTAGTATGTCAGCATTGTAATTGTAGTATGTCAGCATTGTAATTGTAGTATGCGAGCATTGTAATTGTAGTATGTCAGCATTGTAATTGTAGTATGTCTGCATTGTAATTGCAATATGTCAGCATTGTAATTGTAGTATGTGAGCATTGTAATTGTAGTATGCGAGCATTGTAATTGTAGTATGTGAGCATTGTAATTGTAGTATGTGAGCATTGTAATTGTAGTATGTGAGCATTGTAATTGCATTATGTGAGCATTGTAATTATGGTATGTGAGCATTGTAATTGCAGTATGTGAGCATTGTAAATGTAGTATGTGAGCATTGTAATTATAGTATGCGAGCATTGTAATTGTAGTATGTCAGCATTGTAATTGCAGTATGTCAGCATTGTAATTGTAGCATGTGAGCATTGTAATTGTAGTATGTGAGCTTTGTAATTGTAGTATGTGAGCACTGTAATTGTAGTATATGAGCATTGTAATTGTAGTATGTGAGCATTGTAATTGTAGTATGTGAGCATTGTAATTGCAGTATGTGAGCATTGTAATTGTAGTATGTGAGCATTGTAAATGTAGTATGTGAGCATTGTAATTATAGTATGTGAGCTTTGTAATTGCAGTATGTGAGCATTGTAATTGTAGTATGTCAGCATTGTAATTGCAGTATGTCAGCACTGTAATTGTAGTATGTCAGCATTGTAATTGTGGTATGTGAGCATTGTAATTGCAGTATGTGAGCATTGTAAATGTAGTATGTGAGCATTGTAATTATAGTATGCGAGCATTGTAATTGTAGTATGTCAGCATTGTAATTGCACTATGTCAGCATTGTAATTGTAGCATGTGAGCATTGTAATTGTAGTATGTGAGCTTTGTAATTGTAGTATGTGAGCACTGTAATTGTAGTATGTGAGTATTGTAATTGTAGTATGTGAGCATTGTAATTGTAGTATGTCAGCATTGTAATTGTAGTATGTCAGCATTGTAATTGTAGTATGCGAGCATTGTAATTGTAGTATGTCAGCATTGTAATTGTAGTATGTCAGCATTGTAATTGCAATATGTCAGCATTGTAATTGTAGTATGTGAGCATTGTAATTGTAGTATGCGAGCATTGTAATTGTAGTATGTGAGCATTGTAATTGTAGTATGTGAGCATTGTAATTGTAGTATGTGAGCATTGTAATTGCATTATGTGAGCATTGTAATTGTGGTATGTGAGCATTGTAATTGCAGTATGTGAGCATTGTAAATGTAGTATGTGAGCATTGTAATTATAGTATGCGAGCATTGTAATTGTAGTATGTCAGCATTGTAATTGCAGTATGTCAGCATTGTAATTGTAGCATGTGAGCATTGTAATTGTAGTATGTGAGCTTTGTAATTGTAGTATGTGAGCACTGTAATTGTAGTATGTGAGCATTGTAATTGTAGTATGTGAGCATTGTAATTGTAGTATGTGAGCATTGTAATTGCAGTATGTGAGCATTGTAATTGTAGTATGTGAGCATTGTAAATGTAGTATGTGAGCATTGTAATTATAGTATGTGAGCATTGTAATTGCAGTATGTGAGCATTGTAATTGTAGTATGTCAGCATTGTAATTGCAGTATGTCAGCATTGTAATTGTAGTATGTGAGCATTGTAATTGTAGTATGTGAGCATTGTAATTGTAGTATGTGAGCATTGTAAATGTAGCATGTGAGCATTGTAATTGTAGTATTTGAGCATTGTAATTGCAGTATGTGAGCATTGTAATTGTAGTATGTGAGCATTGTAAATGTAGTATGTCAGCATTGTAATTGCAGTATGTCAGCATTGTAATTGTAGTATTTGAGCATTGTAATTGCAGTATGTGAGCATTGTAATTGTAGTATGTGAGCATTGTAAATGTAGTATGTGAGCATTGTAATTGCAGTATGTCAGCATTGTAATTGTAGTATGTGAGCATTGTAATTGTAGTATGTGAGCATTGTAATTATAGTATGTCAGCATTGTAATTGTAGTATGTGAGCATTGTAATTGTAGTATGTGAACATTGTAATTGTAATATGTGAGCATTGTAATTGTAGTATGTGAGCAATGTAATAGTATGTGAGCATTGTAATTGTAGTATGTGAGCATTGCAATTGTAGTATGTCAGCATTGTAATTGCAGTATGTGAGCATTGTAAATGTAGTATGTGAGCATTGTAATTGCATTATGTCAGCATTGTAATTGTATTATGTGAGCATTGTAATTGCAGTATGTCAGCATTGTAATTGTAGTATGTGAGCATTGTAATTGTAGTATGCGAGCATTGTAATTGTAGTATGTGAGCATTGTAATTGTAGTATGTGAGCATTGTAATTGTAGTATGTGAGCATTGTAATTGCATTATGTGAGTATTGTAATTGTGGTATGTGAGCATTGTAATTGCAGTATGTGAGCATTGTAAATGTAGTATGTGAGCATTGTAATTATAGTATGCGAGCATTGTAATTGTAGTATGTCAGCATTGTAATTGCACTATGTCAGCATTGTAATTGTAGCATGTGAGCATTGTAATTGTAGTATGTGAGCTTTGTAATTGTAGTATGTGAGCACTGTAATTGTAGTATGTGAGTATTGTAATTGTAGTATGTGAGCATTGTAATTGTAGTATGTCAGCATTGTAATTGTAGTATGTCAGCATTGTAATTGTAGTATGCGAGCATTGTAATTGTAGTATGTCAGCATTGTAATTGTAGTATGTCTGCATTGTAATTGCAATATGTCAGCATTGTAATTGTAGTATGTGAGCATTGTAATTGTAGTATGCGAGCATTGTAATTGTAGTATGTGAGCATTGTAATTGTAGTATGTGAGCATTGTAATTGTAGTATGTGAGCATTGTAATTGCATTATGTGAGCATTGTAATTATGGTATGTGAGCATTGTAATTGCAGTATGTGAGCATTGTAAATGTAGTATGTGAGCATTGTAATTATAGTATGCGAGCATTGTAATTGTAGTATGTCAGCATTGTAATTGCAGTATGTCAGCATTGTAATTGTAGCATGTGAGCATTGTAATTGTAGTATGTGAGCTTTGTAATTGTAGTATGTGAGCACTGTAATTGTAGTATATGAGCATTGTAATTGTAGTATGTGAGCATTGTAATTGTAGTATGTGAGCATTGTAATTGCAGTATGTGAGCATTGTAATTGTAGTATGTGAGCATTGTAAATGTAGTATGTGAGCATTGTAATTATAGTATGTGAGCTTTGTAATTGCAGTATGTGAGCATTGTAATTGTAGTATGTCAGCATTGTAATTGCAGTATGTCAGCACTGTAATTGTAGTATGTGAGCATTGTAATTGTAGTATGTGAGCATTGTAATTGTAGTATGTGAGCATTGTAAATGTAGCATGTGAGCATTGTAATTGTAGTATTGAGCATTGTAAATGTAGTATGTGAGCATTGTAATTATAGTATGTGAGCATTGTAATTGCAGTACGTGAGCATTGTAATTGTAGTATGTCAGCATTGTAATTGCAGTATGTCAGCATTGTAATTGTAGTATGTGAGCATTGTAATTGTTGTATGCGAGCATTGTAATTGTAGTATGTGAGCATTGTAAATGTAGTATGTGAGCATTGTAATTATAGTATGTGAGCATTGTAATTGCAGTATGTGAGCATTGTAATTGTAGTATGTGAGCATTGTAATTGTAGTATGTCAGCATTGTAATTGCAGTATGTCAGCATTGTAATTGCAGTATGTGAGCATTGTAATTGTAGTATGTGAGCATTGTAATTGTAGTATGTCAGCATTGTAATTGCAGTATGTCAGCATTGTAATTGTAGTATGTGAGCATTGTAATTGTAGTATGTGAGCATTGTAATTGCAGTATGTCAGCATTGTAATTGTAGTATGTGAGCATTGTAATTGTAGTATGTGAGCATTGTAATTGTAGTATGTGAGCATTGTAAATGTAGCATGTGAGCATTGTAATTGTAGTATGTCAGCATTGTAAATGTAGTATGTGAGCATTGTAATTGTAGTATGCGAGCATTGTAATTGCAGTATGTCAGCATTGTAATTGCAGTATGTCAGCATTGTAATTGTAGTATTTGAGCATTGTAATTGCAGTATGTGAGCATTGTAATTGTAGTATGTGAGCATTGTAAATGTAGTATGTGAGCATTGTAATTATAGTATGCGAGCATTGTAATTGTAGTATGTCAGCATTGTAATTGCAGTATGTCAGCATTGTAATTGTAGTATGTGAGCATTGTAATTGTAGTATGTGAGCATTGTAATTATAGTATGTCAGCATTGTAATTGTAGTATGTGAGCATTGTAATTGTAGTATGTGAACATTGTAATTGTAGTATGTGAGCATTGTAATTTTAGTATGTGAGCAATGTAATAGTATGTGAGCATTGTAATTGTAGTATGTGAGCATTGTAATTGTAGTATGTCAGCATTGTAATTGCAGTATGTGAGCATTGTTAATGTAGTATGTGAGCATTGTAATTGCATTATGTCAGCATTGTAATTGTATTATGTCAGCATTGTAATTGTAGTATGTCAGCATTGTAATTGTAGTATGTCAGCATTGTAATTGTAGTATGTCAGCATTGTAATTGTAGTATGTCAGCATTGTAATTGCAGTATGTCAGCATTGTAATTGTAGTATGTCAGCATTGTAATTGTAGTATGTGAGCATTGTAATTGCAGTATGTCAGCATTGTAATTGCAGTATGTCAGCATTGTAATTGTAGTATGTGAGCATTGTAATTGTAGTATGTCAGCATTGTAATTGCAGTATGTCAGCATTGTAATTGTAGTATGTGAGCATTGTAATTGTAGTATGTCAGCATTGTAATTGCAGTATGTCAGCATTGTAATTGCAGTATGTCAGCATTGTAATTGTAGTATGTCAGCATTGTAATTGTAGTATGTCAGCATTGTAATTGCAGTATGTCAGGATTGTAATTGAAGTATGTCAGCATTGAAATTGTAGTATGTATGCATTGTAATTGTAGTAAGTCAGCATTGTAATTGCAGTATGTCAGCATTGTAATTGTAGTATGTCAGCATTGTAATTGCAGTATGTCAGCATTGTAATTGTAGTATGTCAGCATTGTAAATATAGTATGTGAGCATTGTAATTGCAGTATGTCAGCATTGTAATTGTAGTATGTGAGCATTGTAATTGTAGTATGTCAGCATTGTAATTGTAGTATGTCAGCATTGTAATTGTAGTATGTGAGCATTGTAAATGTAGTATGTGAGCATTGTAATTGTAGTATGTGAGCATTGTAATTGTAGTATGCGAGCATTGTAATTGTAGTATGTGAGCATTGTATTTGCAGTATGTGAGCATTGTAATTGTAGTATGTCAGCATTGTAATTGCAGTATGTGAGCATTGTAATGGCAGTATGTCAGCATTGTAATTGTAGTATGTGAGCATTGTAATTGTAGTATGTCAGCATTGTAATTGTAGTATGTCAGCATTGTAATTGCAGTATGTCAGCATTGTAATTGTAGTATGTCAGCATTGTAATTGTAGTATGTGAGCATTGTAATTGTAGTATGTGAGCATTGTAAATGTAGTATGTGAGCATTGTAATTGTAGTATGTGGGCATTGTGAATGTAGTATGTGAGCATTGTAATTGTAGTATGTGAGCATTGTAATTGTAGTATGTGAGCATTGTAATTGTAGTATGTGAGCATTGTAATTGTAGTATGCGAGCATTGTAATTGCAGTATGTCAGCATTGTAATTGTAGTATGTGAGCATTGTAATTGCAGTATGTCAGCATTGTAATTGCAGTATGTCAGCATTGTAATTGTAGTATGTGAGCATAGTAATTGTAGTATGTCAGCATTGTAATTGCAGTATGTCAGCATTGTAATTGTAGTATGTCAGCATTGTAATTGTAGTATGTGAGCATTGTAATTGTAGTATGTGAGCATTGTAATTGTAGTATGTCAGCATTGTAATTGTAGTATGTGAGCATTGTAATTGTAGTATGTGAGCATTGTAAATGTAGTAGTGAGCATTGTTATTGTAGTATGTGGGCATTGTAAATGTAGTATGTGAGCATTGTAATTGTAGTATGTGAGCATTGTAATTGTAGTATGTGAGCATTGTAATTGTAGTATGCGAGCATAGTAATTGTAGTATGTGAGCATTGTAATTGCAGTACGTCAGCATTGTAATTGTAGTATGTGAGCATTGTAATTGCAGTATGTCAGCATTGTAATTGCAGTATGTCAGCATTGTAATTGTAGTATGTGAGCATTGTAATTGTAGTATGTGAGCATTGTAATTGCAGTATATCAGCATTGTAATTGTAGTATGTGAGCATTGTAATTGTAGTATGTCAGCATTGTAATTGTAGTATGTCAGCATTGTAATTGTAGTATGTGAGCATTGTAATTGTAGTATGTGAGCATTGTAATTGTAGTATGTGAGCATTGTAATTGTAGTACGTGAGCCTTGTAATTGTAGTATGTGAGCATTGTAATTGTAGTATGTGAGCATTGTAATTGTAGTATGCGAGCATTGTAATTGTAGTATGTGAGCATTGTAATTGTAGTATGTGAGCATTGTAATTGTAGTATGTGAGCATTGTAATTTTAGTATGTGAGCATTGCAATTGTAGCATGTGAGCATTGTAATTTTAGCATGTGAGCATTGTAATTGTAGTATGTCAGCATTGTAATTTTAGTATGTGAGCATTGTAATTGTAGTATGTGAGCATTGTAATTGTAGTATGTGAGTATTGTAATTTTAGTATGTGAGCATTGTAATTGTAGTATGTGAGTATTATAATTGTAGTATGTGAGCATTGTAATTGTAGTATGTGGGCACTGTAATTGTAGTATGTGAGCATTGTAATTGTAGTATGTGAGCATTGTAATTGTAGCATGTGAGCATTGTAATTATAGTATGTGAGCATTGTAATTGCATTATGTGAGCATTGTAATTGGAGTATGTGAGCATTGTAATTGTAGTATGTGAGCATTGTAATTGCATTATGTGAGCATTGTAATTGTAGTATGTGAGCATTGTAATTGCAGTATGTGTGCATTGTAATTGTAGCATGTGAGCATTGTAATTATAGTATGTGAGCATTGTAATTGTAGTATGTGAGTATTGTAATTGTAGTATGTGAGCATTGTAATTGTAGTATGTCAGCATTGTAATTGCAGTATGTCAGCATTGTAATTGTAGTATGTGAGCATTGTAATTGTAGTATGTGAGCATTGTAATTGTAGTATGTGAGCATTGTAAATGTAGCATGTGAACATTGTAATTGTAGTATGTGAGCATTGTAAATGTAGTATGTGAGCATTGTAATTGTAGTATGCGAGCATTGTAATTGTAGTATGTCAGCATTGTAATTGCAGTATGTCAGCATTGTAATTGTAGTATTTGAGCATTGTAATTGCAGTATGTGAGCATTGTAATTGAAGTATGTGAGCATTGTAAATGTAGTATGTGAGCATTGTAATTATAGTATGCGAGCATTGTAATTGTAGTATGTCAGCATTGTAATTGCAGTATGTCAGCATTGTAATTGTAGTATGTGAGCATTGTAATTGTAGTATGTGAGCATTGTAATTATAGTATGTCAGCATTGTAATTGTAGTATGTGAGCATTGTAATTGTAGTATGTGAACATTGTAATTGTAGTATGTGAGCATTGTAATTGTAGTATGTGAGCAATGTAATAGTATGTGAGCATTGTAATTGTAGTATGTGAGCATTGTAATTGTAGTATGTCAGCATTGTAATTGCAGTATGTGAGCATTGTTAATGTAGTATGTGAGCATTGTAATTGCATTATGTCAGCATTGTAATTGTATTATGTCAGCATTGTAATTGTAGTATGTCAGCATTGTAATTGTAGTATGTCAGCATTGTAATTGTAGTATGTCAGCATTGTAATTGCAGTATGTCAGGATTGTAATTGCAGTATGTCAGCATTGTAATTGTAGTATGTATGCATTGTAATTGTAGTAAGTCAGCATTGTAATTGCAGTATGTCAGCATTGTAATTGTAGTATGTCAGCATTGTAATTGCAGTATGTCAGCATTGTAATTGTAGTATGTCAGCATTGTAAATATAGTATGTGAGCATTGTAATTGCAGTATGTGAGCATTGTAATTGTAGTATGTCAGCATTGTAATTGTAGTATGTGAGTATTGTAATTGTAGTATGTGAGCATTGTAATTGTAGTATGTCAGCATTGTAATTGCAGTATGTCAGCATTGTAATTGTAGTATGTGAGCATTGTAATTGTAGTATGTGAGCATTGTAATTGTAGTATGTGAGCATTGTAAATGTAGCATGTGAGCATTGTAATTGTAGTATGTGAGCATTGTAAATGTAGTATGTGAGCATTGTAATTGTAGTATGCGAGCATTGTAATTGTAGTATGTCAGCATTGTAATTGCAGTATGTCAGCATTGTAATTGTAGTATTTGAGCATTGTAATTGCAGTATGTGAGCATTGTAATTGAAGCATGTGAGCATTGTAAATGTAGTATGTGAGCATTGTAATTATAGTATGCGAGCATTGTAATTGTAGTATGTCAGCATTGTAATTGCAGTATGTCAGCATTGTAATTGTAGTATGTGAGCATTGTAATTGTAGTATGTGAGCATTGTAATTATAGTATGTCAGCATTGTAATTGTAGTATGTGAGCATTGTAATTGTAGTATGTGAACATTGTAATTGTAGTATGTGAGCATTGTAATTGTAGTATGTGAGCAATGTAATAGTATGTGAGCATTGTAATTGTAGTATGTGAGCATTGTAATTGTAGTATGTCAGCATTGTAATTGCAGTATGTGAGCATTGTTAATGTAGTATGTGAGCATTGTAATTGCATTATGTCAGCATTGTAATTGTATTATGTCAGCATTGTAATTGTAGTATGTCAGCATTGTAATTGTAGTATGTCAGCATTGTAATTGTAGTATGTCAGCATTGTAATTGCAGTATGTCAGGATTGTAATTGCAGTATGTCAGCATTGTAATTGTAGTATGTATGCATTGTAATTGTAGTAAGTCAGCATTGTAATTGCAGTATGTCAGCATTGTAATTGTAGTATGTCAGCATTGTAATTGCAGTATGTCAGCATTGTAATTGTAGTATGTCAGCATTGTAAATATAGTATGTGAGCATTGTAATTGCAGTATGTGAGCATTGTAATTGTAGTATGTCAGCATTGTAATTGTAGTATGTGAGCATTGTAATTGTAGTATGTCAGCATTGTAATTGTAGTATGTCAGCATTGTAATTGTAGTATGCGAGCATTGTAATTGTAGTATGTGAGCATTGTATTTGCAGTATGTCAGCATTGTAATTGTAGTATGTCAGCATTGTAATTGCAGTATGTGAGCATTGTAATTGCAGTATGTCAGTATTGTAATTGTAGTATGTGAGCATTGTAATTGTAGTATGTCAGCATTGTAATTGCAGTATGTCAGCATTGTAATTGCAGTATGTCAGCATTGTAATTGTAGTATGTCAGCATTGTAATTGTAGTATGTCAGCATTGTAATTGTAGCATGTGAGCATTGTAATTATAGCATGTGAGCATTGTAATTACAGCATTGAGCATTGTAATTGCAGTATATGAGCATTGTAATTATAGCATGTGAGCATTGTAATTATAGCATGTGAGTATTGTAATTGTAGCATGTGAGCATTGTAATTATAGCATGTGAGCATTGTAATTACAGCATTGAGCATTGTAATTGCAGTATATGAGCATTGTAATTATAGCATGTGAGCATTGCAATTATAGCATGTGAGTATTGTAATTGCTGTATGTCAGCGTTGTAATTGCAGTATGTCAGCATTGTAATTGTAGTATGTGAGCATTGTAATTGTAGTATGTCAGCATTGTAATTGCAGTATGTCAGCATTGTAATTGCAGTATGTCAGCATTGTAATTGTAGTATGTCAGCATTGTAATTGCAGTATGTCAGCATTGTAATTGTAGTATGTCAGCATTGTAATTGTAGCATGTGAGCATTGTATTTGTAGTGTGTGAGCATTGTAATTGTAGTATGTGAGTATTGTAATTGTAGTATGTGAGCATTGTAATTGTAGTATGTGAGCATTGTAATTCTAGTATGTGAGTATTGTAATTGTAGTATGTGAGTATTGTAATTGTAGTATGTGAGCATTGTAATTGTAGTATGTGAGCATTGTAATTGTAGCATGTGAGCATTGTAATTATAGCTATAGCATGTGAGTATTGTAATTGTAGCATGTGAGCATTGTAATTGTAGCATGTGAGCATTGTAATTGTAGCATGTGAGCATTGTAATTGTAGCATGTGAGCATTGTAATTGTAGCATGTGAGCATTGTATTTGTAGTGTGTGAGCATTGTAATTATAGCATGTGAGCATTGTAATTATAGCATTGAACATTTTAATTGTAGTATATGAGCATTGTAATTATAGCATGTGAGCCTTGTAATTATAGCTTGTGAGCATTGTAATTATAGCATGTGAGTATTGTAATTGTAGCATGTGAGTACTGTAATTGTTGTACGTGAGCATTGTAATTATAGCATGTGAGCATTGTAATTATAGCATGTGAGCATTGTAATTGTAGCATGTGAGCATTGTAATTGTAGTATGTGAGCATTGTAATTGTATATGTGAGCATTGTAATTGTTGTACATGTGCATTGTAATTATAGCATGTGAGCATTGTAATTATAGCATGTGAGCATCGTAATTATAGCATGTGAGCATAGTAATTGTAGTATATGAGCATTGTAATTGTAGTATGTGAGCATTGTAATTGTAGTATGCGAGCATTGTAATTGTAGTATGTGAGCATTGTATTTGCAGTATGTCAGCATTGTAATTGTAGTATGTCAGCATTGTAATTGCAGTATGTGAGCATTGTAATTGCAGTATGTGAGCATTGTAATTGTAGCATGTGAGCATTGTATTTGTAGTGTGTGAGCATTGTAATTATAGCATGTGAGCATTGTAATTATAGCATTGAACATTTCAATTGTAGTATATGAGCATTGTAATTATAGCATGTGAGCCTTGTAATTATAGCTTGTGAGCATTGTAATTATAGCATGTGAGTATTGTAATTGTAGCATGTGAGTAGTGTAATTGTTGTACGTGAGCATTGTAATTATAGCATGTGAGCATTGTAATTATAGCATGTGAGCATTGTAATTGTAGCATGTGAGCATTGTAATTGTAGTATGTGAGCATTGTAATTGTAGTATGTCAGCATTGTAATTGCAGTATGTCAGCATTGTAATTGCAGTATGTCAGCATTGTAATTGTAGTATGTCAGCATTGTAATTTTAGTATTTCAGCATTGTAATTGTAGTATGTGAGCATTGTAAATGTAGTATGTGAGCATTGTAATTGTAGTATGTGGGCATTGTAAATGTAGTATGTGAGCATTGTAATTGTAGTATGTGAGCATTGTAATTGTAGTATGTGAGCATTGTAATTGTAGTATGCAAGCATTGTAATTGTAGTATGTGAGCATTGTAATTGCAGTATGTCACATTGTAATTGTAGTATGTGAGCATTGTAATTGCAGTATGTCAGCATTGTAATTGCAGTATGTCAGCATTGTAATTGTAGTATGTGAGCATAGTAATTGTAGTATGTCAGCATTGTAATTGCAGTATGTCAGCATTGTAATTGTAGTATGTGAGCATTGTAATTGTAGTATGTGAGCATTGTAATTGTAGTATGTGAGCATTGTAATTGTAGTATGTGAGCATTGTAATTGTAGTATGTGAGCATTGTAATTGTAGTATGTGAGCATTGTAAATGTAGTAGTGAGCATTGTTATTGTAGTATGTGGGCATTGTAAATGTAGTATGTAAGCATTGTAATTGTAGTATGTGAGCATTGTAATTGTAGTATGTGAGCATTGTAATTGTAGTATGCGAGCATAGTAATTGTAGTATGTGAGCATTGTAATTGCAGTACGTCAGCATTGTAATTGTAGTATGTGAGCATTGTAATTGCAGTATGTCAGCATTGTAATTGCAGTATGTCAGCATTGTAATTGTAGTATGTGAGCATTGTAATTGTAGTATGTCAGCATTGTAATTGCAGTATATCAGCATTGTAATTGTAGTATGTGAGCATTGTAATTGTAGTATGTCAGCATTGTAATTGTAGTATGACAGCATTGTAATTGTAGTATGTCAGCATTGTAATTGTAGTATGTGAGCATTGTAATTGTAGTATGTGAGCATTGTAATTGTAGTACGTGAGCCTTGTAATTGTAGTATGTGAGCATTGTAATTGTAGTATGTGAGCATTGTAATTGTAGTATGCGAGCATTGTAATTGTAGTATGTGAGCATTGTAATTGTAGTATGTGAGCATTGTAATTTTAGTATGTGAGCATTGTAATTGTAGCATGTGAGCATTGTAATTTTAGCATGTGAGCATTGTAATTGTAGTATGTGAGCATTGTAATTTTAGTATGTGAGCATTGTAATTGTAGTATGTGAGCATTGTAATTGTAGTATGTGAGTATTGTAATTTTAGTATGTGAGCATTGTAATTGTAGTATGTGAGTATTATAATTGTAGTATGTGAGCATTGTAATTGTAGTGTGTGGGCACTGTAATTGTAGTATGTGAGCATTGTAATTGTAGTATGTGAGCATTGTAATTGTAGCATGTGAGCATTGTAATTGTAGTATGTGAGCATTGTAATTGCATTATGTGAGCATTGTAATTGGAGTATGTGAGCATTGTAATTGTAGTATGTGAGCATTGTAATTACATTATGTGAGCATTGTAATTGGAGTATGTGAGCATTGTAATTGCAGTATGTGTGCATTGTAATTGTAGCATGTGAGCATTGTAATTATAGTATGTGAGCATTGTAATTGTAGTATGTGAGTATTGTAATTGTAGTATGTGAGCATTGTAATTGTAGTATGTGAGCATTGTAATTGTAGTATGTCAGCATTGTAATTGTAGTATGACAGCATTGTAATTGTAGTATGTCAGCATTGTAATTGTAGTATGTGAGCATTGTAATTGTAGTATGTGAGCATTGTAATTGTAGTACGTGAGCCTTGTAATTGTAGTATGTGAGCATTGTAATTGTAGTATGTGAGCATTGTAATTGTAGTATGCGAGCATTGTAATTGTAGTATGTGAGCATTGTAATTGTAGTATGTGAGCATTGTAATTTTAGTATGTGAGCATTGTAATTGTAGCATGTGAGCATTGTAATTTTAGCATGTGAGCATTGTAATTGTAGTATGTGAGCATTGTAATTTTAGTATGTGAGCATTGTAATTGTAGTATGTGAGCATTGTAATTGTAGTATGTGAGTATTGTAATTTTAGTATGTGAGCATTGTAATTGTAGTATGTGAGTATTATAATTGTAGTATGTGAGCATTGTAATTGTAGTGTGTGGGCACTGTAATTGTAGTATGTGAGCATTGTAATTGTAGTATGTGAGCATTGTAATTGTAGCATGTGAGCATTGTAATTGTAGTATGTGAGCATTGTAATTGCATTATGTGAGCATTGTAATTGGAGTATGTGAGCATTGTAATTGTAGTATGTGAGCATTGTAATTACATTATGTGAGCATTGTAATTGGAGTATGTGAGCATTGTAATTGCAGTATGTGTGCATTGTAATTGTAGCATGTGAGCATTGTAATTATAGTATGTGAGCATTGTAATTGTAGTATGTGAGTATTGTAATTGTAGTATGTGAGCATTGTAATTGTAGTATGTGAGCATTGTAATTGTAGTATGTGAGTATTGTAATTATAGTATGTGAGTATTGTAATTGTAGTATGTGAGCATTGTAATTGTAGTATGTGAGCATTGTAATTGTAGCATGTGAGCATTGTAATTATAGCATGTGAGCATTGTAATTACAGCATTGAGCATTGTAATTGCAGTATATGAGCATTGTAATTATAGCATGTGAGCATTGTAATTATAGCATGTGAGTATTGTAATTGTAGCATGTGAGCATTGTAATTGTAGCATGTGAGCATTGTAATTATAGCATGTGAGCATTGTAATTATAGCATGTGAGTATTGTAATTGTAGCATGTGAGCATTGTAATTGTAGCATGTGAGCATTGTAATTGTAGCATGTGAGCATTGTAATTGTAGCATGTGAGCATTGTAATTGTAGCATGTGAGAATTGTAATTGTAGCATGTGCGCATTGTATTTGTAGTGTGTGAGCATTGTAATTATAGCATGTGAGCATTGTAATTATAGTATGTGAGCATTTTAATTGTAGTATATGAGCATTGTAATTGTAGCATGTGAGCATTGTAATTGTAGTATGTGAGCATTGTAATTGTAGTATGCGAGCATTGTAATTGTAGTATGTGAGCATTGTAATTGTAGTATGTGAGCATTGTAATTGTAGTATGTGAGCATTGTAATTTTAGTATGTGAGCATTGTAATTGTAGCATGTGAGCATTGTAATTTTAGCATGTGAGCATTGTAATTGTAGTATGTGAGCATTGTAATTTTAGTATGTGAGCATTGTAATTGTAGTATGTGAGCATTGTAATTGTAGTATGTGAGTATTGT
The DNA here is from genome assembly GCF_978046115.1 of Saccoglossus kowalevskii. Taxonomy (NCBI): domain Eukaryota; kingdom Metazoa; phylum Hemichordata; class Enteropneusta; family Harrimaniidae; genus Saccoglossus; species Saccoglossus kowalevskii. The sequence goes on from NC_140654.1 coordinate 27,530,346, forward strand.
AATTTTAGTATGTGAGCATTGTAATTGTAGTATGTGAGTATTATAATTGTAGTATGTGAGCATTGTAATTGTAGTATGTGGGCACTGTAATTGTAGTATGTGAGCACTGTAATTGTAGTATGTGAGCATTGTAATTGTAGCATGTGAGCATTGTAATTGGAGTATGTGAGCATTGTAATTGCATTATGTGAGCATTGTAATTGGAGTATGTGAGCATTGTAATTGTAGTATGTGAGCATTGTAATTGCATTATGTGAGCATTGTAATTGGAGTATGTGAGCATTGTAATTGCAGTATGTGTGCATTGTAATTGTAGCATGTGAGCATTGTAATTATAGTATGTGAGCATTGTAATTGTAGTATGTGAGTATTGTAATTGTAGTATGTGAGCATTGTAATTGTAGTATGTGAGCATTGTAATTCTAGTATGTGAGTATTGTAATTGTAGTATGTGAGTATTGTAATTGTAGTATGTGAGCATTGTAATTATAGCATGTGAGCATTGTAATTACAGCATTGAGCATTGTAATTGCAGTATATGAGCATTGTAATTATAGCATGTGAGCATTGTAATTATAGCATGTGAGCATTGTAATTATAGCATGTGAGCATTGTAATTACAGCATTGAGCATTGTAATTGCAGTATATTAGCATTGTAATTGTAGCATGTGAGCATTGTAATTGTAGCATGTGAGCATTGTAATTATAGCATGTGAGCATTGTAATTATAGCATGTGAGTATTGTAATTGTAGCATGTGAGCATTGTAATTGTAGCATGTGAGCATTGTAATTGTAGCATGTGAGCATTGTAATTGTAGCATGTGAGCATTGTATTTGTAGCATGTGAGCATTGTAATTGTAGCATGTGAGCATTGTATTTGTAGTGTGTGAGCATTGTAATTATAGCATGTGAGCATTGTAATTATAGCATTGAACATTTTAATTGTAGTATATGAGCATTGTAATTATAGCATGTGAGCCTTGTAATTATAGCTTGTGAGCATTGTAATTATAGCATGTGAGTATTGTAATTGTAGCATGTGAGTAGTGTAATTGTTGTACGTGAGCATTGTAATTATAGCATGTGAGCATTGTAGTTATAGCATGTGAGCATTGTAATTGTAGCATGTGAGCATTGTAATTGTAGTATGTGAGCATTGTAATTGTATATGTGAGCATTGTAATTGTTGTACATGTGCATTTTAATTATAGCATGTGAGCATTGTAATTATAGCATGTGAGCATCGTAATTATAGCATGTGAGCATAGTAATTGTAGTATATGAGCATTGTAATTGTAGTATGTGAGCATTGTAATTTTAGTATGTGAGCATTGTAATTGTTGTATGTGAGCATTGTAATTATAGCATGTGAGCATTGTAATTGTAGTATATGAGCATTGTAATTGTAGTATGTGAGCATTGTAATTATAGCATGTGAGCATTGTAATTATAGCATGTGAGCATTGAAATTATAGCATGTGAGCATTGTAATTATAGCATGTGAGCATTGTAATTGTAGTATATGAGCATTGTAATTGTAGTATGTGAGCATTGTAATTGTATTATGTGAGCATTCGTACCATATAATGTGAGCTGTGTAATTGTATTATGCGAGCATTGTAATTGTAGTATGTGAGCATTGTAATTATAGCATGTGAGCATTGTAATTATAATATGTGAGCATTGCAATTGTAGTGTGTGAGTATTGTAATTGTAGTATGCGAGCATTGTAATTGTAGTATGTGAGCATTGTAATTGTAGCATGTGAGCATTGTAATTGTAGTATGTGAACATTGTAATTGTATTATGTGAGCATTGTAATTGTAGTATGTGTGCATTGTAATTGTAGCATGTGAGCATTGTAATTGTAGTATGTGAGCATTGTAATTGTAGTATGTGAGCATTGTAATTGTAGTATGTGAGCATTGTAATTATAGCATTATGAGCATTGTAATTGTAGTATGTGAGCATTGTAATTGCATTATGTGAGCATTGTAATTGTGTTATGTGAGCATTGGTACCATATAACGTGAGCATTGTAATTGTTGTATGTGAGCATTGTAATTGTAGTATTTGAGCATTGTAATTGTAGTATGTGAGCATTGCAATTGTAGTATGTGAGCATTGTTGCCATATAGTGTGAGTATTGTAATTGTAGTATGTGAGCATTGTAATTGTAGTATGTGAGCATTGTTACCATATAATGTGAGCATTGTAATTGTATTATGTGAGCATTATAATTCTATTATGTGAGTATTGTAATTGTAGTATGTGAGCATTGTTACCATATAATGTGAGCGTTGTAATTGTATTATGTGAGCATTGGTACCATATAATGTGAGCATTGTAAATGTATTATGTGAGCTTTTTTACCATATAATGTGAGCATTGTAACTGTATTATGTGAGAATTTTTACCATATAATGTGAGCATTGTAACTGTATTATGTGAGAATTTTTACCATACAATGTGAGCGTTGTAAATGTATTATGTGAGCTTTTTTGCCATATAATGTGAGCATTGTAACTGCATTATGTGAGCTTTTTTACCATAAAATGTGAGCATTGTAACTGTATTATGTGAACATTTTACCATATAATGTGAGCATTGTAACTGTATTATGTGAGCATTTTCACCATATAATGTGAGCATTGTTACCATATTATATGAGCATTGCAACCGTATTATGTGAGCATTATTACCATACAATGTGAGCGAAAATAATAAGAATTGTGGATGGCGATTATACATACCGAGACAAGTTCTTCCATTACCAGCAAGATAAAAACCGTCATTACATGAACATACAAACGAACCATCTGTATTATCACAGTGTTGACTACATCCCCCAAGCCTATGCGTACACTCGTCGATATCTACAAATATATTAATATATTTGAAAACTGAAATATTTTAAGCCAATAAATCTTATGGTCTAGTTCCGACTGTTCTGAACTGTCAATCATTATCATGATAATATACAACACTTCAGATGCTCTCAATATTATGCACTCACCATCACATGAATGTCCATCTTCATTTAATGTATAACCAACATTACAACCACATTCAAACAGTCTGCCATCAGCAATGCATGTCTGTTCACACATACCATCGCACACGTTGCCTGGAAATATACGAAATGTAGTGAGATAACCATAATGTGTATTTTTACATGAAGAGTAAAGTATCACTTGATTGAAAATGAAAATAACATACCCAGCCGTAGATTTTTAGACAATAATCAAGAAGACAAAACAAACGACTGGCTGAACATTGTGAATTATCAAGTAGAACACCAAATCAGTGAATACGTAAATTTTTTCTTTTATTTCATCAGTGATATTACATAAATCATTTTGACCCACTTTGCCTTGACGAAATAATCAGCTATGGAAATCAAGGGGAAACTACCAGATTTTTCACGTAGTAAATAAATATGGCTGGCCATCCCTAGTTGCAATCTTGTCACTGTTTGAATCCTTTGATCATTGTTTTAGATATAAAATACATTGTGTATAAAGATATAGAATACCTGAAAATATTTATAAACTATATGCGTGGAGCAAGTATATTGCAATATTATGAGATAATATTAACGGCTTGTTTGCATCCGGGTACATAATATGCAACTAGGATTTTACGAGATATCCTTAATGATTATCAACAATTAAGTAGGTCCTGTTTTATTTGTTTTCTGGCAATAATGGCTTTTTGTAAACTGACCAAAGATTACATATATATATTGTTAGCCGTAATCTAATCGATATAACGCGTGTTTGTTTGTGAAAATATTCACTCGAAATTTGAAAGTTTTAATTTTTATTTGTCATTGTGCCAAATGAACGATGTTCTTTATTTTTCTGTAATGAAACCGTGATTGTAGTTGTGCAAAGATAAAAAACAAGTAACATATATCATGTTGTTATATATTATATAAGTGTATTACGGATATTTATTGGTAGCTGGAAAACACTATAACAAATTACAAAACTCGAACACGGACATTAGCTGCCTACCTTCCATTGCTGAGGATGAACCAGTTTCTGTATAAAAAGGCGTAAAAATCGTTATTGGTTATACGTGTCAGCATTTCAACTGTTTTCTGAATGTTGTTGTGAGTGAACTCTATTACCCATAAAACCGTAATTAAAAAAATGCAATGTAAATGAACAGATTTCTATGTAATAATATCATACTTTTGTATATATGTATTTAACACACATGGAGTTTTTATTAAACACACATAAGAAGCTCGGAAAATATAATAAGCTGAAACATTTGAAATTTACGATTTTCACATTTATTTATTAATTGATGAAATGCACTATAAACTTTCATATGATAAAGTCAACATAACATAGAATGTCATGTAAGTTGGTTAAAATGTTGATTTTCTGAAGAAAACAAGGCAGCCTCAGTAGTGTTTTCTAAAATCAACAACACAGGTTTAATCTGTGTGCCTATAAGTTTCAAGGATTAACTCAAGAAATCAATGTTAGGATGTGTTATCAGTAGCTATCTGACACACAATGAGTGTTTCCAAACACAAAGTCACACAGCCACTGAAAAAAAAACATTGATTTTGGTGTTCTCATCTGCCGATTTTATCGAATTATAGCTATCCAGTTCCTTCATTTTTTTGCTTTCCAATAGCTTTACACATTTGGATGCCCCTACACATGTTAAAACAGACCTTGAAGGGAAAACAAATCGATTGTGCTCATAAACAAGCATAACAATCTTTGCTGTGACTTCATGGACGTTTTCTAGCAGTTTATTTTTATTTTTCAAAATACAAGGTCTTTAACAAACGTATACTTAATGTACACAGCTTTAAGGTGACAATGAGAGGAACTTGAGTGTGTCCAGATAAACTATTTCGTGGATTATTTACCAACGTGTTGTGGTTTCAGTTGGGGCAATGCGACTGGAACGGAAATTAAAATTCAGCACACACTTTTTAAAACGCATTGCTTGAATTAAACTGACAAGACACATTCAATTTACCAGACTATTGAGCAACTAGGAAAAGTGAAAAAACATCTTATCACTAGCATGAATGCGTAATTATTTTTTGTACAGAAAAAAGTATTATTTTACCTTTGATTATGTAACGCGTCATAGAATGCAGATACGGGCATGAAAAACACACTTTTGAAAAGCTTGAAGTCTGGCGATTCTTAAAATATATACTTTTCTTTTGTAGTCATTTAGTCACAATTAGAAGATGAAAACAAGGATGCAAATACTAGTCTTGCTACCTTAAGTCGAGGTAAATGCATTTCTATGTAATTTATTTAATTAAACGAGAAACACCTAGAAATACCTAGATCATATTCAAATTCATAGTCATAAAAAATTTGCAAATGAAGGGACACAAAACAAACTTAAGATATTACGTACAGCCAAAGAATAAAGATCTACGATTACAGTTTGATACGTATGTTTTCAGAGCACATGTGGATAATACGTTAAACATGTTATCCAATAGTCAATCTTACCAGCTAATGAAATAGTTGAAGTAACCATTTGATGTACTAATTCATCTGACTAATCAAATGTGTCTTGTAAAGTATAAAATATGCAGGAATATTTTTCAACCCGAACTATACAGTTAAAATACATTTATAACCATGTATGACCCTACATTTATAATGTATTTGAAAAATACTAACCTCTGTAATCGACGCAAGTTGGACAATCACATTGAATATGACTGTGTCCACAGTGTCCAGTGGCTGAACAGCAATGTCTTGCGCTGTCAGGATCACATTCGCCAGGGTCACCATTTGGCAGAGGGTAATCTGGTCCACATCGATTGTCGGACCTCCATGGCGTATCTGTTATTATAGTTATTATATGATAGAAATGTAACTGAAAATATTATTTCAAACATAGATAATATATTCGTAGTTTATTCTATTATGTATCATTTTCTATGTGAGGTGCGCGTCTAATTACAGGAATACTTGCACCCTGAATTACTTATTAAACAAAATATAAACGTGTGGTGTTGACAGATACCTGGATTATATGTAGTCCCACTTGACGTGGATACAACCGTTGATTCAGTAGTCAATATTGTAGTTGGTAGTTCAGTTGTACCTTGTGTTGTACCTATATGAAATGACAATAGCTTAATGGTTTATTCTGACACAAATTGGAGCACGCATAGGTGTGCATAATATGGAAGGCGTAGTTGCTGTGAAAATGATAGGGTCACCATTCGGTAGAGGGTAATCTGGTCCACATCGATTGTCGGACCTCCATGGCGTATCTGTGTTATAAAATAGTTATTGTATGATAGAAATGTAACTGAAAATAGAATTTCAAACATAGATGGGCACCATGCAATATAAACATTACATGAAAAAAACTTAAATAAACAATAATATATTCGTAGTTTATTCTATTATCATCGTCTATGTTTCATTTTCTATGTATCGTAATATGCATTACTTAATACTTACTTTAATTGAACTCGGATGTTTCTCACTGCTAGTGGACATCATGTAACTTGTCCCCAGGAAAAAACTTAACTGAGCAGGTCAGAGTGACCATGACTATTTTTATATGTATGCCGTAGTCTATGCCGGCAAAAGTTCGGCGTACGCGTGTTTATGTAATTACTGTGAGGGCGCGTTTATTAAGACGTTGTTTGGTCGGTGACTGTGGCGTACTGGGTGCGCGTTTACTTACAGAGGTAGGGCGCTATGCCTTGGTCGTGGGCTTGAATAACACGTGTACGTCCGTAATATGCCTTACATACATTAAAGGAACTCAGATGTTTCTCACTGCTGGTGGACATTATGTAACTTGTCCCCAAGGAAAAAACTTTACTGAGTAGGTCAGACAGACCGAACATATCCGGCTTTTCATGTATTTCTCTGTGACGTTATGAACAGTCACCGTGAGAGGAAGTTTATAAGACGTTATTTGGAATAACTCTTTTGAGTAGGTGACTGAGGTGCGCGTCTAATTTCAGAAGCACTTGCATCCTGAATTACTTATTAAACAAAAATTAAATCGCTGAAAAAGTAGACGCACGTGTGGTGTTGACAGATACCTGGATTAAATGTAGTCCCACTTGATGTGGATACGACCGTTGATTCAGTAGTCAATATTGTCGTTGGTAGTTCAGTTGTACCTATATGAAATGACAACAGCGTAATGGTTTATTCGGACACAAATTGGAGCACGCATAGTTGTTCATAATATGGAAGGCGTAGTTGCTGTGAAAATGATAGTATTGCTTAAGTTGAATTATATCAACTATTATTTGCCTGTGTATCATACAAATACCAATGTTATACTACGAAGTCTCTTACTTCCAATGAAACTATAAGCTCATATTTGTTGATTTAGTCAATTAGGTTTGTTTGTCTTCAAATATAAACATACAGATCAATTTAAAATCGATATCAATCCGACACATTTAAGGGCACACTATGTAAGGCATTTTAAAAAATCGACATGCAAAGTCATTGGTTTTGTTATGCGCACCGAAAGATGAGAATTTGTATTATAAACGCATATTTGGTATTTTTACTGTAAGTATTCGATCTGTGTATATGTGTGTAAGTATATCTGTCAGAGTGGCCATATTAACATGCTAATGATAGTATAATGCCTGACTGAATCAAATCGAAAATAATAGATGATTAGTGATGCACTGTAAGAAAAAGACGTACACAGATTTGAATTTAATTTTCTCGTCTCAACTACCTAACCTGGCATTAAGTTTGTACAACATTAACCAAATATATATTCCTTCTAAGATACTTCATTCATATTTATTAGAAGGAATAATCAATGATTTCACCTTACAAGAAAAACGAAGTCGTACACAAAATGATATACCTACAATTTAAACATTTAAAGGCCTAAATCGACCAACAAGGAAGCAGGTGGCATTGTGATTCGTGTGTGTAAGATGGGAACAAAATAAGCATCTTTTAAGTTGTTTTAAATATAGCAACAATAATTCATTTCTCAGGAAGTGTAATCAAGTATGAAGTCAACTCATAACGAAAAATATATTTCTTATTATGAGCAATTGAATTATGATTCAAATCGTAACACAGACACAATACTAAATAACGCTATCAACAATGCATGCACATACCCGGTGTTGTTTGATGAGTTTGAGTTATATCCAAAGGTGGTGGTGTCGTGGAAACAAGAGAAACCCCAGGTATATCAGTATAGGTGAAAGGGTCCGTAACTGTATCTAAAAATGAATTCGAATAGTTTGTTATTCATCATTGTTATACGAGTTCCCAAGTTGTGTTGCAAATTTGTTGCAAAATGTTTGGATAATGCATTTACATACCTGGGCTTGTGGTTTGATCAGTACTTTTCAAAGGTGATTGTGTCGTGGAAACAAGGGAAACGTCAGGCATTTCAGTATAGGTGAAAGGGTCCGTAACTGTATTTAAAATGAATTCGTATAGTTTGTTATTCATCATTGTTATACGAGTTCCCAAGTTGTGGTGCAAATTTGTTGCAAAATGTTTGGATAATGCATTTACATACCTGGGCTTGTGGTTTGATCAGTACTTTTCCAAGGTGATTGTGTCGTGGAAACAAGGGAAACGTCAGGCATTTCAGTATAGGTGAAAAGGTCCGTAACTGAATCTGGAAATTTGTATTGTTTGTTATTCGTCATTGTTATACAAGTTTCCAAATTGTATTGCAAATTCGTTGCATAATTTTATATTATTCTCGACGCATGTAATTTATATGAATGCATTTACATACCTGGGCTCGTGGTTTGATGAGTACTTTTCAAAGGTGGTTTCGTGGAAACAAGAGAAACATCAGGCATGTCAGAAAAGGTGGGGAGGTCCGTAACTGTATCTAGAATTTAAATTCCTATTGTTTGTTATTTGTCATTGTTATACGAGTTCCACGTTGCACTGTAAATTTGTTGCAGCATTTTATATTATTCTTGCTGTCTGTATTTTAGATGAATGCATGTATATATTTGTGTTTGTGGTTTGATGAGTTGATCAGATGTGGTGTTGTCATGGAAGCAAACAACTATTTTGTTTTATCTGTCATTGTTATATAATTTTGCACGTTGTATTAAATTTACTGAATGCAGCAGTTATTTACCTGTGGTGGCTGGTGTCGTAGTGGTCGAGGTCATGCTACCACCTGTTGATATTAATGTCGTTATCCTCGGGGTTTTGGTGCCAGTTGTAATCTTCTGAGTGGTAGATGAGATTGTGTTTGTGTTGACACTCTCTGTTGATGTAGACTGATGAGGACTAGTTGTAGTATCATCCATGGTGGTTAGGGGAAAAGTAGTACTGACGTATTGTGTGGTAGATGCATACGATGAATAATACTTCGTTGTGGGAAGATTATCAACTTCTATTTTGTAATTGCAATTCCATTAAAAAAAAAATGAAATAGATTAAAATAGATATGTTCAGTTCAATGTGTCTGCTATTTATTGACAGCAACAATGTCGTTGACAATAAAATAAAATTGTGTGTCAATTGAAGAGTTATACGAAAAACGATTATTTTCTGAAAGGTTTGAGTCATTCTGACTGAAAAAAATATTTTACTTGCTGTATCATTTAGCCTACTAGTTTTGTCTCGTTGAGATCGAAGACCCCTCGGTGATAGATTATGATATAAGTAGTTTCAAATACTATTATGGAAAGTAATGGGCATTCAACATTGACAATCAACACGGCAATCCCACACTTAAATTTGAATAGTACTAAATATTAATTATATACTTAAATAAATTTAAACGGGATTTCATTACCTATTGGTGGTGTAATGCCTGTCTTATTCACCAAACCACCCAAAGCTACAAAAGCAAAAATAGCTCCCAACGATGTTGCCACAACAACACCTGCTAGCATTGGTTGCGATGCTATTTCCGAGGTCAAGCTTTGTTTCTTTGAACTATCTTTAGTATCACCATCATTATCGTTGTCTCCATCTTCATTACCATCATCATTCTCATCTCCATCTTCATCATCATTATCATCCATATCATTATCATTACCATCATCATTCTCATCCCCGTTATTATCATCCTCATCATTATCATTACCATCATCATTCTCATCTCCGTTATTATCATCCTCATCATTATCATTACCATCATCGTTTTCATCTCCATCATTCTCATCATTACCTTCATCACCATCATTCTCATCTATATCCGCATCATTTACGCCATCCCCCTCGACCTCCCCTGCATCCTCATTGGCTTCACCTCCCTCTTCTCCTTGTTCAGTAACGTCGTCCATTAAACTATAAATACAATTCAAAATGGATACGTTTAAACATAAAGCTCCTGATGAGTGAGGTACTTGTACCTTACGAAACAGTGCTGTCGAGTTTCAATATTTATGTAGTTGTGTATTAATTCCTCTATCACCGTATATATATATATATATATATATATATATATATATATATATATATATATATATATATATATATATATATATATATATATATATATGCAATAATAATAATAATAATGCAATAATGCGGATCGCTGTTGACATGATGCGCTCAACATTGTGTGTTGTCATGGTCTGATCTTACTGTGTGTATCACCAGTACAAGTCATGAATTGTGTTAATAAGGCTTTGGGCGTGATGGTGAATGTTGATTTGCTGTTAAAACAGCTAATGATTTTAGAAATTCGTAGAAATATTACCCTTTTCAGCAATATGTAATAATTTGCTACTCATTAATATTTGTGTCCACATGTGGTATGCAATATCAGTATGAAAGTCGATCCTTGTGCATTGGATGATCTTGATGCAATATTAGGTTGCCGAAATGAACGTTATCTTTGGCAATGTACATTTTAACAAACTTACATACATTTCTAATGATATGCACGACATATCGACTTGCTGAGTTAATACATTTATTAAAATCTCACAAACAATTGTATATTGATATGTGAGTGCTTATCTCACAGATTTTTGAAGCACAACATTGTCTGACAACTAAAAGCAAACCCGCTTCATTTAAAGTGGTTCTTAAAATAATATGGCTCGATTTCATGAAATGGCAGAGGTCAAAAAACACATGAGAAGCAAGAGACAAGATAATTGTGTTTTACCACACAGTTCGCCATTCTTGTAACAACCATTCAGCTACGTTCATGTTTTCTCATGCACTTGGCAATAATACATGGTGGTACATATTTGCTAATTGCAAGAATTATTTAAGTATATTAACCTGCATTTCAAATTACCCAATGTATCTCAATCAATGTATTTGGGTGTATGCTTACGTGCATTTCACTTGTCCTTGAAACAGCGACATTTATATCAGTAAATATAGACTTTGTAAATGTAAATTTAGTACATAAATACGTTAATGTACGTGTGACGTCATCTAGTGTTCAGTTAGCTTTGTAATTAATATACAATATTACCACATTTCAGCTTCGAAACAGTAAGATGTATGTCATATTTAGATTCCAGCAAATAGTTATTTGTATATTAGTATTGTGGGTGAAAATAACCAAAGCAGGATTGAAATATAGCTACAATGTATTATAGAACAGACGATTAAAATTAGATTGGATTGCCGCCATCTTGAATCTCATAGTACGAGTATAGAATATCTCCGAATAAACATTTTACAATTAAGTATCCTTATAATAAATAATGATTCAAGGTTTTATCGAATACTAACAAATATTGTATTTGTCGGATTGGCCGATTTACCCAACAATCTGGAGATTATTTTGGTAAAATAACATACTTATATGAACACGTGATATCATTGATGCCGTACAATGCGTTTGCCGAAATACGTACTACTAACCATACTTCATATTATCTCAATAAATTTAAGTGAATTGAATATACATGTTTTTATTAGTAGTTTAGATTAATATTTGAATTGCACCGACGACGACATATAGAAAAACAAATATACCAAATAGGATTAGTGATCTAGAATATATATTATAGAGTATATTTATATATACGCATCAATAATAAACTGGTAAAACTGAATATGTACACTGAAACACATATCAGCGATTCATACCTATCAGATTGCCCCTGCACACCATCATTTCCTTCACCTGAGTTAGTCTCAGCAATATTATGCACCGACTGCCGGTCGACAGGTATTCCATCACCTGTTTTCCCCTTCTCTACATCCATTTTCCTGTGACTGCTTCGATCCGTTAATCCAAATTCATTCAGGCTGCTGGTAATATTTGAATCAGCCGGTGTGCTACTATTGTTCCTGGTGAAACTGCGCCACCAAATGTCGGAAAAAGCGAGGAAGCGTGAATTCATATTCTAAAAAAACTGTAACAAATCACCGTAAGTAAAAAAGATTTTATGATTTTATAATTGCGTAAAATATTAAGACATAAATAAAATGTTTTTATTCACATCCTTTTTCTGAAACATCGAGATTATTGACCAAACGTCGGACAAAGTAAGCAACGTCATACCTTTAACCTTGCTTAAGAACATAATTGTTATCCAGACAATGTATAGTACAATGGTTTGCCAAATACATTTGCTAAAAGTTTGTTCGATCGTGATTTTACAAAATTTTGATTGAAATTTCGATCTTACTTACCAAATGTTACACAAATTCAAGTGCTTGATCAATATCAAACCACGGCTTTGGTATAGAGTGTTGGTTTGTATTTGTCGCACTATTTTCTTGATGAATAAACTTCACATGGAACACAAAAATGATTGCTGTTGCTTTAGGCATTCAAACAATACTTGTAGCACCGTCAAAAAGAGGTGTACTGTTGAATATCATACATATTATGACAGAATTGTTGCACTGCGTGGCAAGTGATTGCCGGATTCCTGTTTACAGATGTTACCTTCCACAGATATATGCGATTTCACAAACAAAATGACAACATTTTGGAAACAACTTGAAAACTTGTTTTGGTTTCTGTATTTTCCAGTCTGATCGCAAAAGTGATATTTTGAAATACTATTCTTTAACTAGCAAATACTGATTTGAAATTCAAGATATTTCTTCAAACAATTACTGTGGGAATCATTAGAGTAGACACATTCTATATTCTAATTTCTCAATTGATAGAGGTTTTGAAGATTGCAAGACCTGAGATGAATAAACCACAATATAGCGCCCGCCGGTGTTTCCAACTCATAATAAACAATAATAAAACTTCCATAATGTTTCAACTAACTAAGAAATGAAAACTGAACATGCAAATTATCTAGCGTAATATTTTCATATCTCTTTTTCAATTGTTTGAGGCAAAAGTGAAAGTTTAACTTTTCCAGTATTTTTCGATCATTTTTTTTATAATTTTGGACCAATTTCTTGGGTAGTCTTTCCTCAAACTGAATTTTACTTCTGGTCCTCACAGTAGCCTTTTGTTTTCAATTTTCCTCGCACTTACTAATGTCTGCACTTGTCAACTTATCATTTCGTTTGCCTTCCAGTTGGGTTCTGAATTCATGGTTTATCTAGCCCCTGATATGTTTCAAATAATTTTTCATAAACTGAGTCATCCACACATATTTGCCGATAAGCCATACAGTGTAGTATGAAGTATCTATACATGTATGAACAATAGGAAATTGTCTGACAGTTCTATCTATTACCATGCATGTCATTGAAGTACCTGTCATTTGATTGGGTTCTACATATTGGTTTTTACGACAGTCCCACTACATTTTCTACCCCTTATTACCTGAACAATATGGTATACTCTCAGTAGCATTTTTATGCACAGCAAAGTTTAATTTCAAATAACATCTAGGACTGAACTGGTTAAGATGTCACATTTAACATCACACACATTACAACTAATATAGAGCATATGATGTCCTTTCAATCACACACAAAAATATTGTATGAGAGAAAAACAGCAATGTGCTCGTTCATACTAACACAACTATTATAAGTTGGAACACAACATACCTTTCAGTGTTTTTGATATCAACAATTCTAACAAAACACTATCGCAAACTCCGATTACACAAATGCAGGGAGCTCAATGACTTGGCCCAACGAAGAAACCCATAAATAAGAAACTTGCAAAAGTCTACATACGACTATATCCAACGTATATTTTTTTGTTTAAAATATTTATTATTTATATATATGTCATTTTATGTAATATCAATTCTTATTTGTTTATTTAAAAAAAAGAAGTAGCGATGATATTGCCAACCTTACATAGAATAATGTCTTCCGAGAAGCAATGCCAAATATAAGGTACTTTTCTCTAAATGAGGATCAACAAAATCTGCAAACATTTGATGGCAGCTATGCGCTGGAAATAGCATATTATAAATAGACGTAATTTCAGTGATACATGTTATCTCTTCGAACACACGAATGAAAGGTTTAAAAATTGGATTTTTTATATTAGAACTCACAGGCAACTGTGTGTTTTTATTGTAAAATATTACACGAAAACCTGTACATCTAACAGTTGCCTGGGCGTGTGCATTCTGGTTTATTGTAAGTCTAATATTTGGTGGCAGACGTCATCAGATCAATGACTAGGAATTTTGGGCTTTTTGCCCAAAATCTAAAATTGCGGCAGAACCACGTAACTGCCTTCTGCTTTCTGAAGGGATTTAATGAAGAAATACAGCTTGGCAAATGTTAATTAATAAAATAAATGTGGCATTAGTATATAACTACTCCCTGTTTGAATAAAATGCAAGATGGCGGCTAAACCACGTGACCAATCAAAAAGGGTTTTGCCAATTTTAGTGAACGTTATACAAAAATATTAAATTAATGTGTTCAGTAATTCAGTTGAGTAGTGAAAAAGATTTCCAAGAATTTTTTCGGGAAAAAAACATTGCGCGAAGATCACTAGATTGCTTAAGATGTTATTCCCTAGAACATAAGACGTAGTTAACGTGAAAAGGCGTAGTACGTAAAACGGAAAAGTGTATATATATATATATAGTCGACTATGTAGTTATATAGTCGATATTACTACAGTTAAATTTATTCTATCGTGGCCTAATATTTAAATAAATATTATATTTAATAATATTTAAAATCAAAATAGATATATACAACTGTGCTATGAAAATAAGATACATATACCCTCTACGTTTACATATTATATAGCTCAAACAATATTTTCAAAAAGCAATTTTACCTTACATTACATTGTGTTATGGAAACGTGTGCTATTATAATATTCAAATTAGAATAGAGATACTCAAACCTGTTAAAAATCTGACCAGAGAAAATTCGAACAGCCTTGAAAATAACAATTTCAAGGAAATTGGGGTACATATGAAATCAGACTTTATTCAGACTACATTCTGGTTTACATTTATAGGTAAGATAAATAGTCGATGAGATACTATTAGCATTTATTGTCTTTATTTGAGGTACAGCTACATTATTTACAACAAAGATAATTTTGTATAAACAATGTCTAATTTCAACTTTATTTGGTATATAATACTATAAAATTGGATATAGTATGAATACATTAAATATATTTTTTAGAGATTCATAAAACAAAGCAATATTTCAGAATAAAAATAACAATTTCTCAAAAATTAAATGTACATTCTATTTTTACATCGGAGATATTAATTATACATTAAATATGTTTCATTTGATATATCTCATGTTTTGAAGTATGTAGACATATCTGCACCCGAATTTTTAAAACATTTGGACTACTAGCTATTTAGCTATATTGTATTCATGCAGATACTAATCAATAATAACAGAAGTGCAATTCTTTTTCCTGAACTTTATACTACGCTATATCTGTAAAGTGCAGTTTAGTACTGTTTATATTCACATCCATGCGATGTACTTTATTTTGTTATGTACATTATATATTTACGTTTACTGCTGAAAAATGCCCGAGTTGAAAAATGCCCGAAACTTGAATGATCAAGACTAGCCGGCATACAATAATATTTCACACACTGTCATCCCATCCCGGACAGCTATTTTTTGTACGATAACATACATCCCAGTGCAGTCTACGGTTTCCCTAATTTCTACTGGAGCTGGGCTCTGATTGATGGTGAAACAAGTTGGATTGTCCATGATATTCGGCTCACTACCAACACGTACTACAGAATCGGGGAAATGACCTGGTAATAATAAAAATAATATTCGATATTATTGCTCCAGTAATTGACCTACCTCGGAAATTCCAACATGCCAAACCATTTAAAGGGTAAATATGTACGACTGTTTAACAATTTTATCCTGTTATAACTGAACCGCGAAACATCCACAAAAGCAAAATTGCTAAAATGTCATTTAAAAATAGATTTTTGTTTATTTGATGTAAGTTGTAAATAAGAAATCGTGAAAATAAACAGATATTGTGACACAATAAGCATTATTAAATGATAATTATAACGTTTGTGTCGATACTTACGACCATAATCCGGAGAAAGCATAAGGACAATTTCTCTTATCCGATATTCCTTGCCTAGGTTCACCATTAGATACGGGTTCTTTTTGACATTAACTGTTGCACATACTAAATTATCTCCATCGGTTGCAGCATTGGCAGTCAGGGCACCAGTTACTTCTTTCATATATGCCAGATTTACTATGTGTAAAAAAGAATAAATACGATATGAAATATGATTGTAGAACTATTTTTAGAAATGTGATGCAGAAGTTTTAAATTTACCATTTTCTCTATATTTACCTGGCTCTGAAAGAGTAGATTGTGCATACGTTGTACTGGGCATCGTAGTCAATGGTTCACTCACTGGCTTCGCTGTAGTTATACGTGGGGACTGCGTTATATCCGTTGTTGATTCAAAGAGCGTTGTACTCAGCCCGGTAGTCTGGTACTCAGTTGTCAGTGTATACTCAGGTGTGGTAGAATCCAGCAATAAATCCATACTTGTTGTTTTAGTTATTTGTTCTCCATTTGTTGTGGATTCTGTGAATTGGCGATTTGCAAATATCAATTTCTGTTGACTGCTATGTGGTATATTTGTATGCACGTGTTGTTATAGTAGGTGCGGAGAGAGTTGTACTGGAATTGTTGAAGTTTAATTTGAAATGACCTACAAAATCAGATATTCTCTCGAATCATTATTCACATAATTCTTTCACGAATTCGTACATCTTATTTGGTTTATAGTAGGTTTTCAAATGAACTTGTATATTATTTAGCAATAGAAAAAGATGAATCCCGCAGAATACTGGATGGCATCTGACTTGATTAATGACGAATTATTTATGTTTAGAGGCTGGTTTCTGTTTAAATTTTTGAAATACGTATTGTGTTATCGAAAACATAATATGAGGATGATTTAACTCAAATAAAACTAATAATATATTGGCATATTTATTTTGAAGGAATATCCACAAAATATTCACATACCTAACGCTGTAGTTGCTGGCATTGAACGTGTATATATGGATTCAGTGGAAGATGTATTCCCTGTATTCTGTGTGATGGTGCTTGAATCATGTGATGTTATTTGCTCTGAGGCTGTGTTGTCAATGAATGTTGATGTTTGATAAGTCGACCTGTCCATGGTAGGCGTTGCTGTAATTGATGTGATGGTTGTTTCCAGAGTAGTATGCGTATGCGTTGATCTACGATCATATTTTGTATTACTGATAGAATGTGTATCAATTGTCGTTGCAGGAATAGTCGTTCCATGCGATTGAGTGCCGATATTTGTAGAAAGTGGGGCGCTTGTCATCTCTGTCTGATGGCTAGTAGTGGTTAGTTCAGGATACGGTGTAGAAGTAGGTATTTCGCTGTTATGTGATACAACCGTAGTGCTCTGTAAGTCTGTGACATCTGTAAGAATGTCGGTAATCGTTTTATCTGTAAAATAATGCAAGTCTGTAACTTCAGTCTTGTAGTTAGCAGTGGTCTGTTTGGTATTTTTTGGGTTCCATGTAGGAAAAAGTATTCCGGTGGTATGTGAGAATACCGTCGCGTTCTTGAGGTCTGTGACAGCTGTAAAAATGTCGGTACTTGATTGTTGCGTTGGTTCTGATGATGTTATCGTGTTTAATGTTTGTTGATCATTTCCTAAAGAGGTTGAAACAGGTAGAGTTTCTTGTGTAGAGTGGTGCAATTGTGTGACTTCTGTTTTGTAGTTAACAGTGATCTCTTTTGTATTTACGGGGTTCCATGTAGGAGAGAGTATTGCGGTGTTTTGTGATAATACCGTCGTGCTCTGTAAGTTTGTACCATCTGTGAGAATGTCCGTACTTGAATGTTGCGTTGGTTCTGATGATGTTATCGTGTTTAATGATTGTTGATCATTTCCTAAAGTGGTTGAAGCAGGTAGAGTTTCTTGTATAGAATGGTGCATTTGCGTGACTTCTGTGTTGTAGTTAGCAGTGATCTGTTTTGTATTGACGGGGTTCCATGTTGGCGAGAGTATTGCAGTGGTATGTAATGAAACCGTGCTATGTACGTCTGTAGGAATGTCGGTACTTGGTTTTACTGTTGGTTTTAATGTCGTTGTAGTTTTTAACGAGTATTGGTCTGTTTCTGGACTGGTTGGTCCTGGACTTGTAATGGATACTTGTGATGTGATCCATGTGCTTTTTTCAGAAGTTCTTGCAGAAGACAAAGTCGTGGAAATAGTAGTACTGTATTGTTCAGTTGTGCTCCTAACACTAACACTAACACTAGTAGTATTAATATCAGGCACTGTGAAATTCTGTGGATATGTTGTATTAGTATTATCTGTCAAAAAACAAAACACAAAATAATATGTGTTAATATTATGTCAAAATCAGGAAAGAAAATAAAGTCTATCAACAGAAATGCTTATGATATACAAATCAGATATAAGCTTTTAATGGATACACAAATCAGATATACTTACCCGCTGAGTTACTTTGTGCTTTTCGAGTCAGCATTGACACAGCTATAAGGGAAACGACCAAAACAACAGCAACAGATGTCGCTGCAACAGCACTAGCTTGCATAGTAGCCGTCGAAGCACATAATGTGGCCTAAAACAGTATCACATATGTACGTTACTTTCACGAAATAACACGTTTCAATAGGATTCTGTGAGCAATGATGCAAACTCCTGTATTTCTTTCTGTGGATGGTCATACACGTGTATATAATTAACATTAATTCAAGATGACATATATAGTATAACTTTTAATACAGGCAATTTATCACCAACCATAACTTCGTTTCTACAACTGTAGTTAACTAATCGCTAATTTGTGTTCATATGTTGTATATTAAAAAGTATTATTATACATCTGTCAACGTAACGACATAAGTTACAGCGTGCTGTAATTCCGCGGTGCACTGGGTATTTTTATCCTACCATATTAGGAAATGCTGATTCCAAATATGTAATGATTACGCGCGTAAGTCTCCTCTAATAATAAAAAAAAACATAGCTGCCACCTGATTCTACACAGAAGTTGATTCTGTTCTAAACATTTTGGATTTCGGCATTCCTATGATGTATTCCTGGGAGGAAAAGATGTATAATAATAAGGTTATTACGAGAATCCCTCAAAGTATGCAATCAGATATTTACTGTCTCCGTGCATACTTTGAGGTATTCTTGTAATAACCTCATATTGTTTTTATTTTTGTTGTTATTGTCACTGTGCAACTTTTGGATCATAGAGTTCTTTGTATTTTATATCGAATAATTTGGAGCGTTGTGTGTTTTATAGTTTTATAGCATTGGTTTTGACAATTTATATTATGAAGGTCATAACTTTGTACCTCTTATTAGTGCATAGCTATGTTTTTGCCAGTTTCCGTTTTTAAATTGCCCTTTATTTTTTGTATCACTTGTCTTAACTTTGAATGAGCTATAATATAAAAAAATGTGATAATGCCAATTCTGATTCAGGTATTTTATTTGTTTGTAATAAACACGAGGATTGTGACTAGACACTTTGACCGTACATCGGTAACTGTGGAAATGATATCAAAATGTCATAAACACGTTAGTAGCAGCATTTTACCATACACTGCTTGTGCTTTGGACATCACTGTTAATATGTTTGCTAGTATTGACCGAACGGTTCCACTATCCATGGTGATCAGCCTCACAGTTCTAATTATATATAAAAACAATGATTTACCGTTTGAATGTTACAATATAAACAATTTTAATTGGAACCAAATGCAGCGAATGCATGTAAAATTTAGTCAGAGAAGTATTTAAAAAAAATGGTTACTAGTAGCGTGATGTGTGAATGAATAATTGTCAAGCAAAACGTGTACCGGATTGATCAGGTATCTCTTAACACTCATATTAGTTGTATAAATAAGAGGTACAATAGAATTTATACTATAGTAATATATTCTAAAACTACGTGATTTGACGGACGGCAAAGATAACACAGAAGCTTGCATAATATAATTCTTACTAGTTTATCTCTAAACCCCGCAGAAACAGTGCCACTACCTTTTCTGATGGTTCGAAACCTAATAAATAAATAAATAAATAAATAAATAAATAAATAAATAAATAAATAAATAAATAAATAAATAAATACATAAATAAATAAATAAATAAATAAATAAATAAATAAATAAATAAATAAATAAATAAATAAATAAATAAATAAATAAATAAAAAAAAATAAATAAATAAATAAATAAATAAATAAATAAATAAATAAATAAATAAATGAATGAATGAATGAATGAATGAATGAATGAATGAATGAATGAATGAATGAATGAATGAACATTTACAAAAACATTTATTTACCTCTCGCACAATGTCATCTTTTTGGGCGGCTCATTTCCTGATTCTTCTTCGGAACTCATCTTTTATTTGTTGAAAACAGAAGTACAAATATTTGTCCTCAGGAATCTGAAGATATTAAATTTGCAGAAACACATGATTTGTTGTTTATTATACGCAGCGACCACCGTGAGAATAATATAGCAATGGCAGCTTGTGTATGATTTGTCGATTTTGTGTTAACCAGGCATGCAATATGTGATGACTTTTGTCATTTTCTTGTCACGACAATTTTAATGAATGATCATTATGGCATAACTTTATGTTTCATTCTACATTGGAAACCTATATACTACGGGAATAATTACTATTCTTGGGATTACAAAGTTACGTCCTTATTCATTCTTTAAGTGTTTAAAAAAAGGAACGTAACTTTCATGTTGGTGGTGTATCATATTGTTTAGTTAAGTAGTGATTCGCATTTATGAATCTATGCTACCGTTTTTTATGTTTTATATTCGTAATATATAATTAATTTAAGGGATGGGTGTTCATATTCGTTTGTATTATTAATTGCATATCATTTTGTTGTTATTTGTCGAACTGATTCTGTCAGTCGATTCACAAACTGTGAAATTATGAGATAGCTGTCTGTGTCTGTCTTTGTATCCACAACTCTTCTGTGTGTGTTTCTGGCTAACCGATCACGTTCACACTTGACAGGTAAGTCAGTGTCCCCAACGCATTGCTAATCAATCTACCGGCTTGTTTGTTTGTCTGTTTGTGACAAAATGTAACATTATGATATATTAAAGCTCGAATGATATTGTACCCTTAGAACAAAATATCGGGCATTATTGTATAAAGTTTTAGGACAATATTTTAAAATCCGACTTCCTATGATTTCAAACTGACCCTTTAATTCCCACTTGATCTATTGGTGGATTATTGCTATATACTAATATATGTTACGTTGGATATTTAAAAAAATGCATTTAACATAGTAATGATGCGTCAATAACTATATTAAAACACACTAATTCTCAATTTGTAATTTTAATTTTTGTGTATTTTAATTGTTGCGAATATTTCTCAAAAACGTACTATTTATGCGTTTTGTTCCTGTTAAAAACACTTATTACGGATGAGTATATTTTTAGATGAAGTCAAAATGGCGTATAGAATTATACACGTTTCTGTGAACATCATAAAGCTATGTGACCGGAAAATGGCTAACTCTCATATCCCCATGATATACTCAGCAATAACGTTATTCAGTAAATTTCGTATCATGGATCCAATAAATGTGACTGTAATTTTCAAGAAGAGCATAAATCAGTCCTATATATGGCATTTATCAACGATGTGTATACCACCAATCCACCGTACAGAGGGATTACACTCTGTAATGTTGAAGTTAAAAATATAATTCAATACTGACACTACTGGCACACGGCTATCAATTTAATCACGTGTCGGATGATGCTACCAAAAAAGTCTTCGTAGAAGCCACTCTGTATATTATCCACTATATCATTATGTTAAAATCAATCGCTGTAAAATAATAAGGCCAATGCATTGTTGTAAAATTACTGTTTAGATTTCAAATATAAATGTAGCTGATGAACATGTTAACATGCCTATTGGACGGCTAAACGAAAAACACATACCTGGCATTTGTAATTATATGTACGTTTCCGTAATGGTTATATGTCGTTGGAATTTCACAAAATATAATTCACATCACATTTGTCGTTCAAGTACCAATAGTCACGATGTTTGGAGATAAACAACTGACAGTATAACGCATGCGCTCAGTGACGAACGATCAATTCTAATATGTATTATGAACGATCCGACCCTTAGTGTGTGCTGAGGGTAGCGCATACTGGAATATACAAACCCAGATTTCATGCATTTAGTAAATTGATATTGTGAACCCATTGCTGGGGTTTCATTGAATATGTCAACGAATCACTAACTCCATACACAAACAAAGAACATGCTGCCGTCTCGGACTTGGCAGTCTGTCAGCTGCGAAAGAAATATTTACTTTAAATTTGAATTTGAATGTGATAATCTACTGAATCACAATTTTATTGGAATATTCGTGGGAAAACTACATGCAATTCTCACACTAACTGCACGTTTTTTTTATATCTGCATACCAGAAGAAGTCGTCTTGTTTGTCTAAGAACGTCTACTTTCAATGTTATGCGACAAATAATTTGTTTGCATGTTATTTTTGGCTCAGAAACTGACAAACTATCATCTCACGGCAGGATACTTATTATTATTATTATTATACATCTGTCACCGTAGTTACAGCGTGCCGTAATTTCGAGGTATTTTTATCTTACCATATTAATATACCATATTCCATTCTAAATATAATATGATTACACGCGTACGCGTCCTCTAATAATAAAAACAAACATGGCTGTCACCAGGGTTTGACCGGACTCTACACAAAGAAGTTCGCTGATTCTGTTCCAAACTTGTTAGATTTCGGCATTCCCATGATGTACCGTTGGAATGAGGAGATGTATAATAATAAGGTTATTACGAGGATACCTCAAAGTATGCACTCGGACAGTACGCCGTCGCATTGACTTCCGCTGCGAGGAATGACATATATACGTGAAAGAATTTAGGGTTGACATAACTCGCAAAGAATTTAGAGGGTTTCCTGTGTGTGAACAAATAATATATGGCACGCTGTACTTGTATGTCAGGTTATATCTTAATTTATGCATTATCAGTGTGCGTTTGGTCATTTTTAACGCCATTGTGTCTATAATTTTATATGCATATGCGAACAAATCGAGTGTTCTGGTGTTACTATGGTAATGGTAACTAGGGTGCAGGTGTGACACTTGCTCGTGTCAGTTCAGTAAAAGCAGTGGCGTCAACTAAAAACCAAATAGTAAATTTAGACATATGTCCTATAATTTGACTCAAGGATTTGCACGATGATATATATTGCGCAAGCTACAAACAAAATTGAAGTTTCGCCCATTCAGATGACAAAAATAGGATAGAAATTTGGTCAATAATAACCTAGCCCCTCTTTCCAAAATCGTAGATATTTAGAAGGCCGTTTTTGACGAAAAGTTACGCGATGTCAAATTTCGGCAATGACAAATAAATAAAAAAATGAGATATGTTCTACGTTTTTACTCGGAAGAGATATATTTTGCGTGAACGTATTCAAAAATCAGTTTTGGGCTGTTTGCGTGGCAACGGTGGCCGAGAATTGTTTTTTACCACCTGACTAAAATGAAGATGTGAACGAAATTGGTGCACAAAAAATATCACAAAAGAGATGATACGTGAATACGACACGCACAGAAGTGATTAAAAGATAAACTACAGTATATTATCACACGTTCTAATATAACCACCTCTCTGAATTGCTATTCTCGTCTTCTCAAATGATTTTTTGAACATTTTTGACAACTTTCGTCGTATTTATTCAATTTACGTTTCCACAGACGACTCTCCAGTCCTCTAAAACACATTTTCGGACATTTCTTTCAATATGTTAACAATTTAGGCAATTTCAAAAGTCCACAACGCAACGTTTCCGATCTTGCAGTCGATTTTCCAGTTATTTGAAACCAATTTGAGAATAAAATTTAAGAAATACAAATATTCGAAACCATAGACTGACTAACAATAGTCAAGATATATTAATATCAATAATATCAAAGTCTTTATGGGAATTCGGAAACCCCATAAATACCAAAAAGTACCATATCTCTATGACGCTATTGATAATTGATAATTGTAAAATTAATATATGTTGTCTTATAAAGCATAATATTATATGTATTGCGTTACAGATTTCACAGTTGTTTTGTAGTGGAATAACATTGATATTGTCTACAACTGATATGCAAATGAGATAGTTGCTTCTAATATTGAGGTTTCATGGCATTTGTTGAATAACTTAAACTATTAGGACATATTTTGATAGCATATATTCATTGCTTAATGTTATGGGTGTGTAATTTCTGAGGTAACATTCTTTGCACAAACAACCTTATGAGACATGAACAAACTATGCAAATTAGTCGCATGGCCATGGGGGTAAATGTCGATAATGTTGACAGCAAATTCCGAAAACGAGGCTCAATTGGTCTTTAGTCGTCAGGGTGGCATACTTCTACTAAAATTAAAAATACTTATTATTTTGCAGCATCCATGCAAAAATTTCAATATTACAATATCATAGTGATTTATTTCTTTTTGATATTTCTTCATTTTATTCGCGTGTTTCTTCATTGCATCTGTATATGCGACAATTTTATTAGTGAATATACACATATTAACTATTAATCTATGTGTTATTTCATTTGTATTTTATTCATTTCTGGTCATGGGAGTATAGGAGTTATTTTTGCCCGCGATGCGGTGTATCCATGCTGTATTTCAATTTGCTTCGTTCGTTGGCCAGGATCAGACCACAACGTTCTGTTGTAAACTGATATACCTAAATATCAAGTGAATAAGATGATTACGTCATTATTGTAGGCAATTATGCAAATTAGGTGTAGGTAATCTACAACTTGTAAAAGTCAACTGTGAATGTATTGCAACCAGTCCATTTGTGCTCAGATACGTACTATAAATATATGACATGTTCTAATATACAAATAACATTTTTTAAACAAACCGCCATCTTTAAGTTTTTTACATAATGCAATCACGTGCCCAGATTCGTGACAACAAAGCACAATAATGAAAATACAACATGCATGCGTTAGGCTCAGTGAGCAAACAAATATTCATAATGGAACTGACCAATAATTACTGTACTAGATAAGTAAAATATTTTTATTTTCTTCCATTTTTCTACCGACTGTAAATAGAAAAAACACGTAGCCAACCTCTCCTGAATCTACCTGTGACGATGTATGTAGGCATGAACTTGTGCCACTGAAATTATTGTATTAAACGACTGGGCCTTTAATTTTGGAAATATTTAACGAATGTGATTGTATATCGGTATAAGTAACTAAGGTGTGACACAGTGATGTGTAGATATTACGTGCATATCCGGCAACAAAAGTTGTCATTTTGGGCAACGCATTTTAACAAAAACATGAAAATTAAATGTTTTTAATTCATTATATTATACTACTTTGTATTTGATCTAAATAAAGAAAGTCAAGTATTCCTCATGTGGATAGCTGTAACCTCGTATCTTGAAAACTGTGTGTGGTTACACATAGTGAATATAGTTACATGCAATATCTCAAACAATCCCTGTACAATCTTTATTGCACCATTAACTGCCCAACTTGGTCTACAATGTTTTAAATGCATTAGACATTGTAAGAAAAACATCCCTTTTGTTGCTTGAAAAAAAGCTGTTGAAAAGAGATGTTCCTAGGAACTTCAGTTAGATCCATTTTTAAACGCCCTCACCGTCTAACTTACGCTACATTATTTGCTCATTATATACATTGTGAACGGTATTTGATGTTAAATATAATAATCCAGTGTATATACGTTATGTTCCTTGGTATATCAAACATACACATACAATTATTTGAGACGAAACAACTATGTATAAATGTAGATCATGTTTGATACACGTAAATGTCTGCCTTCATTACAACTTTTACAATAGGCGTCTTTATTTAACACAAACGTTTCAGGATCCCAGTAGTTCATTATCTAAATTATCTTCAGAATTTACGTTGTTCTCAAATATTTATTTGAAATCTCTTCTGTTCCCCCGTGGTTGTACCTGTGGCTTAGGCAGATTAAGAATACAGATACATTCACTTTAATCTACAGACTGTTTAACATACTTACGTCTTCAAACACCACATACAGTATATCAATTGATTGCAAAGCACCCAGCAGAAACTGTACAGTGAGCAAGATTATTTCGCTGCTGCAATTATACAACTTGTACATTGTATTGCATACCATTATTTCAGGTCCATGTATATAAAACCCTGCCAGTGGTGGCCATCTTTGATGACGTTTAATGGAAGGCAATTCAAGTTTGATATTGGGTCAAATTTTAAAACAATATTAGAACTAGGCATTTCACACCAACACACGGATAATCTGTATTAAGCTACAGAAGTAGGTTATAGCCGGTGAGTTTAGACTTTGCATTGTTGCAAACACTTGTTTCCGTGATATGAATCTTGACTATTTTAACATAAAGTAGGCTTTCATGATGGCCTTAATCACAGCTTTATCGAATAAAGTTATAATAAATATAACTAATTTTATGGCCCATTTCCTTGTTACTATAGCAACCTATACTTTATCTAAAAGCTTAAATATTGGCGATAACGGTAATCATAAACTGTATCATAGTCTGGTCAATTCATTACATGACAGACACATTTTGTAGGTAAGAAATCTAATTGTGGCTTTACACTATGCCTTTGTTTTCGAATAACAGCCAGTCAAAACCCTAATATATTTGTAGCTGTTTGGTCATAGCTAGTGTGACTTAATGTGACATTTAGTCGGAATTGTAAAAACGCCAATAATGAAAAAGACCCTTAGGTTATCCCTTAGAAAAATATTGGCACGACATATGCACTGCGGTAATCTTCTAGATCCAAGCTTTCAGATAATATATTTTAACTCTTGTTGTTCTACTCTGTTAGAACAAGTATCATCAATGGGTATGAAGGAGCCGACTATGACATATTATTAAATGCAAATGTGATGTACAAACGGATTGTATAACTGCGAACTATCGAATCATTCAATCTCATAATAGGACATAGGATACATAATTTCAGGATAAACTATCTTTATTTTAAAAAGAAATACACCCAACTATCCTTTAACTACAATATTTTATGCTCAGAAGATTATATTAAAACTCTAAGTAACAAATTAAGTTAAAAAACAAAAGCATACACACATCCATACCTACTCTATCTACACCTCCGATATATCGTACACATTAAAATACAAATCACGGCAATAATCAGATTGAAACATGGAAGGCACTAGTTTGACGTCGTTCATGCAATATGAGTGCCTATAGTACTGTAACGTTCAAATCTTCCGAACACAATAACAGATGCAATTTAAATAAAGCATATTAATCTGGTTTGAAACAAAGTCTATTCTATGGAAAGCTATGTATTATTACAGTATTAAATAGAAAATCTGCAAAATTGTTTGGACGTTCTGTGTCAGTTATAATTACTCAACTATGTGAATGTGCATCCCCAGAAAGCGCGGGTATATGTGAATATATATGGTTTCTAAAGATGCACACATTATTCCAGTACCTGGTAGAGTGAAATGTGGTTAAATACGGGCGTGTTCACCTCCAACTTTTATATTATACAGATGTACACGTAGGTCACAGTTTACATTACAACCCATCGTTGGCTACGCTATTCTACAAAATTACTAAACTTCTGACACACCAACAGTAAATTTAGTAACCTCATGTATGAAAAATACTTTGTTACATTATAATTTATATAGAATAAATGAACATACTATACATGTATGCATATATATTTAAGATAAAAACTATATACATCTATTTTCCCTAATCCGATAAATCATTAATACAATGTTTTACAGTTAATCGCAATATTCGAGACACAATTAGTGTTTATCAAACCATGCGTTCAATTAAATATCTTCAAATGATTATAACAATACGGCCATCCATGTTTCCTAATAATGTCCCTGTGTTCCCTGCAAAGAATTAATTAATCAATTAATATTTTGAAACATATTAATAGAATTGTCACATTCACTGAATATATCTTTTCTCACATTCACATCCTAATTTTCAATGCATTTACTTAATACAATTTTAATGTACATAAAGGGATATACATTTTGGCATTTTACCAATCACAAATCCTTGTTAAGATATGAATACATCCTTGATCAACAGCTACGTTACGATTCGGTTAACGAAACAGTTGCAGTGACAGCCATAACAATAACTGAAATGTCTAACTGTAATTAGTCCATGTCAAATAAAAGCTCTGTACACTTTGTCATAATTTGTTTAAACAATTATGAGTAAAACCTATGAAAATGAAAGTGTCCATACATGTCTAAACTGTCTAAAATAATTAATTGTGGTGTACTCAGCATCAGAACATATAGAGAAGTTTGTTGTAATTTAATTTGACTTACCTTATACCGTAGTATATTCTGTAATAACAATTGAGAAATACAATGTTAGTCTTGTATTACAAATAGTGTGTTTATAATTTTAAACATCAATTAAAATATACAGCTAATGATTGAAAGATTCGAATATCAAACTGTAGATTACCTGTAATGTACTCTGTAGTCTGCTCTAAAATTGTAGTTGCAATCCCCGTAGTTGTTTCTGGTGCTACAGTTGTTGCTGGTGATTAAAAAGATAAATAGTGTTACCGTCTTTAAGGTAGAGATACAGTTTACTTGACAGGTATTTTAATTAGTTAATTAGGAAACCAAGATGACCTCCCTTGTCCACAAAACTATATATTTTCGGAAAGTCTATTGTATGAATTTTGAAATTTTGTTAGTATTTTTTTATGAACACTGTAGTTTGAAATATGCACAAAAATGCTTTTTTGGTCAAAAGTGATTTAAAAAAAATTAGCTTCTAAGCTATGCTTCTGTTTCCTGTCAAAATTGGTTTATGGGTACATCTGTTTACTATGAAGAAAGTGCCGTCTTGAAAACTGTCTACCAGTTTTGCAGGGCAGCAGCTCAAATTTTACTACTTCAAATTTATGCATAAATTAACACCCAGGCAGTTGTCTGTACGACTGTTCAACCAACCGAAAACAATGCCCCGACGGCGTTTTGAAGAAAAACACATTGTCAATCATTTGTAAAAATTTCAAAACAAAAAGGTCAAAGCGTCTAGAAGATATTTTTTTAAAGTTCTGGGATGTGCACTAAAAAAAAGCTGAGATAATTGCTAATTTGCATAACAATTCACTCATTGAGAAGTTTGCTAATGCTCATAATTAAAATGACTGTAACAGTTCCAAATTTAAATGCATTATCGTTTTGTTAAAAAGTTAAATATAGTGCATATGGAGATTCCGTCATTTCTTTTTTTTACCATGTTTCTTTTTTATTATTTATGCTCAATCTTGCTAAGCATTCAAAAGAGAGAATGTTTGCACCTATTATCTATATTTTAAAATCGTTTTTTGAGTATGTTCCACTATTCACAATTTTACACAATTTTAACAGTCTATAGCCAAGACTGTTTGGATATTAAAAAGCAAAAATAAGAATTTCACTCCCAAGTGCCCACGAACCTGCATCTCTACCTTAAATGTATTGTGGGGGTATGATAGCAGTTCTATTTTTGGTGATCTTTGACAAATATATTTTTTTAAGATGACGAACATATCATACTGTTGGATGTATTAGACTGAACGCATACTGGAAATATTAATTATTACTATAATTATTTTGAAGAATAAACATTAATGTTTTTAGCCATCAACAATTATACATCACATATCCAATAGAATAAACAGTCTAAGGTCAATATGTTATGATTTTTTTTTATAAAAAAAGAAATCACAACAAATCTGCAGGAAAAGAACAAATCATGTCTGTTGTTTTTTTTCACCATGCTTTAGCTTATGTATATATCTTTCCCTATTGCATTAGTAAATAGCAAATAATAAAATTAACATCAGTTGTCACCAACTCGGACGAAAAAGTGTAGTTTAACTTTTTTCTACCAGTTCTCTATTTCGATCACAAATTCACAAAATATTCTCGTTTAGAGTCTGCACCTTCCTTCAGAAGATTTGAACACAAACAGCAGAATTTGTTTAGTAAAAACTGAAAATTGACTCAAATTCTGTCTGTTGGCTCCAATATTAGGATTCATTCCGGGAGATATTGGAGAATATATAAAAAAAAAAGTTGAGAAAAATTTGGGCGAGAAAATCTATTAGTGAAAAGTTTAAAAGGAGTATTTCATCAAGTTAATCGAATAATGTGGATCCACTCATTTTTAAATTTGTCACAATGCACATCATGTAGATGAAATATGTAAATAATAATACCTGTGATAACATATTGTATTACAAATATATTTCCTGATACTGACAACTGACAGATATCATGCAGATTGCAGCCACTATTATTAATTGGAATCAACATTATACCAGTGGCGGATCCAGAGGGGGGCAGGGGGGCATTGCCCCCTTAAACGCATGATGATTAGTATCATCTGGATTACGCATAGCTTCTCTGCGATTTACGCTCCGTATATCTTAAGCGTAGCTTGGACCCCCCCCCCCCAAATACATTTTGCTGGATCCGCCACTGCATTATACACATATTTTGAATAATATTTCTTTTGCCAGGAAATGTATATTGATTTGTTAATAAACTAAAAATTGCACACAGTTTCATTTGTGTTTACATCCGTTTGAATTGTGGTATCAGTTAGTAATCACAACATACGAGATGTTGACCACATATATGGGTATCACACGACAATCCTTTACTGTATTTTAAAATTCACCCATTTGGTTTGCTTGCCATACTTACTAGAGTTAGTTTCAAGTGCTGGTAGCACTACAAATACTACCAAAAGACCAGCGACTGCTCCTAGAAGTATTAGTACTACAATAATGATAACAATCACTTTCACCGGCTTGGGCCACGTGCTCTAATGAAAAAAGATTACAAACGTATATTTGATGTGAAGCCGTGAATGCAATACGAAGTGGAACACTTATTGTGATGTTTCACATAGAAAATATGACTCATCTAACAACTTACCATCTTCTCCATAGCTTTGTCTTTTATTGCTGGAGCAAGCATAACCCCGCTTTTCACCAATCTTAAGTAAGAGATATAATATTCCATAAATATTTCAAATAAACATGGCACGTAAGGTTCGACGTAATTTTTTTTAAATTAAGACCAACAGTCTACCATTTTTGGTCACAGTACCAAACAAAATGACGTGTAAGTGTACAACATAGCGTGGGTTTCCGAATTAACTCATTTATTACATTATGGCCGAAAACCAACTATTTCTAAATGGTAGATGTTGTGTATGTCTGTACCATACTTGAGTTCATGTAGAAACGTTTAATTTGTCAATATTTAAAATTAAGTGTAAAATCATTTTTGTCAAATGAAAATTCGTTCGTTGGGGCGCGTTATAGTACAAACGTATAATGTGGGTACATCGATACCAGTATAACGAACAGTAGTTTATATTTACATAGTATAGTAAGTAGAATAGATCTCCTGTCAAAATACGTAAATGAATACGTAAATGCACATCGCGTATGCGTCACTAACACAACGCAAACTATTAACTGTTTTTTTTTCAAATTTAAAATGTAGTACATTCGCGGATAATGTTTTAATCAAGATCGCCTTGAAAAAAATAATGTTTGTTGTGCTGTTTGGTCAATTTATTAAATCG
The DNA here is from genome assembly GCF_978046115.1 of Saccoglossus kowalevskii. NCBI lineage: Eukaryota > Metazoa > Hemichordata > Enteropneusta > Harrimaniidae > Saccoglossus > Saccoglossus kowalevskii. The sequence continues at coordinate 27,562,472 of NC_140654.1, forward strand.
TTACATGGATTCGTCAACATGTTTGTTAACGTAGACGTGCAGGAATCCCCACACATTTATATGGCACTGAGGCAGATATTTCCTAATCACGCAACACTCTCTATAAACAAAATGACGTCACCAACCAGCCAATGCAGCGCATAATGCTGAGCCACATTCCCACCCTCAAAAAATATTGCTTTTTCTTAATAATCCGAGAGCTATTGGCACTTACTTTGTCAGTAACGGCTCTGGTTCTTTCTTTCCATCTTTGCCTGCCTCTGCATCTTTTTTTCCAGTTTTTCCTTTGTCTTTCTGAACGAGATTCATGATACCGCCCACGAGAGAAGCAGCGGCAGCAGGCTGGGCTTCTTTGGAGTCCGCACCCTCTGTTGCCTTCGCCTTCTCGTCTTCAAGAAGTGGACTTGTTTGGGTTGGTTCTTCACCCTCCTCTGTTTCTCCCCCTTCAGCAGGCTCCTCTTTTTTAGCGGACATTGCCCCTGCAGCCTCTGTTATTCCATGAAAAATCTCACCAGCTTTTTTTGATGATGCAACTTTTTGGCCAGCTTTGGCAACTGCTTTGAGTGCTGCGTTCATTTTGTGTTAACCTGCAATCAACACAGTATGTCAATGTATGGATGGCCGCCATTTTGAAAACAAATCATGATCAATGAGTAATACACACGTTGTCAGACTTGTGCTGGGTTTGCAGGTTTAAATTCACATCGCGATTGATGAACTCTGATCACCCTAACATTTTTATACATAATCTATACAATGGACTTGACAATATTTACTAGGTTCAGCAATCTGACTAGCACATATATGTAACATTCGCTAATTGCAATAATTATCAAAACTCAACAAAAAATTACTAACCTGAACAGCCTTAAATTACAATATGTGTTTGCAGGATCAGTAAGAATTCCTCTTGTCGGTGTACGTGTCGGCACCCCCTATCACACACGCGAGTAAAGCAGAGAGAGCTGCACGAACAGTAGGATCATACTATTTTGTTTTTAAAAAAAGACTATTTCTATTTATGTATTTAAATATGTTTGAGTTACTCTGCAAAACAGACCAGCATTTCTCAATTCGGGTTGTATGCAAATTTTAAATGTTGGGTGTGTCATCACTAGCGTAGCAGTGCATTTAATCCTCACCATATACTACTGAATACACGCTTTCTTTCTAGCATTTCTAACGAGAACAATGTATGCAATATACTAAACATTATAAAAAGACATTTAAAATTTGTAAAAATAGTATTTGAATGTTTTTATTCAAATATCGATACGTTTAGCATAATCCCTTCATCCTGGGACTAAAGGTGAAAGGGGCAATGTTTCTTCATGTTGAAAACCGATTACATGACACAAAGACAAACCTCATATTCAATACATATAAATGGAGTCACCAATATATAGACACGATTGATACCAAGGCATCGCAGTGTCAGTATCAGGAGTGCTCCGGCATGAAGTCAAAGCTATTAGTGGATGGTCAGATATAATCCGACGTTATCCTGGGGGCAGTACAGTATACATCGTTAATAGCTGATTGATTCGCATTGTTGACTGAATGTCAGTGGCATCTTTAAAGGCAATCATGTATGTGGTGCTGTTTGTGCAATTATTGATATAAACAAATTATATTTAATAATTATACGATTCTTTTTTTATATGTAATAATACAATTGTGTTATAAATGTATATTATAAAGTTATTTACAAACTATTTCGTTCACTGGCTCCGACATATTACTAGTAAAATTTCTGGTTGTGTGTTGAAACTATCTGTTAAGAAATAATTGCTGTATTCGATGTTATTTGAGATAAGAATTTGCATGACGCCGCTCAATTGAGTTGGCCTCTAACCCGTTAAACATCGTGTCGTCACAGGACGCGCTGTCTCTGCATATACGGAGGGCGCCAACCTGCAGCGTTACTAAAGAGGTTAAAATTTCAATTGCAAATACGCATATAAGATTCGTGCAACGCGTACATCTTATCATCCTGAGTGTCGTTTCGCTGAAAGACGTTGCCATTTACCGTAAAATTACCTACTGCAAATAAAGCACTTGTTCACGTGCATTGTATTTTGTTTGCAGATTAGTACAAATTGGATTGCGGGGGGGAAATTTGTTTCATTTCTCGTCAATATTAGACGATGACCTGTGAGGAGACAAAGTTTAACGGGTTAGAGGTCAACTCAAATTCTTAGCTCAAATAATATTAAATACAGCAATTATTTCTTAACAGTTACCTTCAATACACAACAGAATCGTTATTGGTAATATGTTCGAGCCAGTCATTATATACAAACAATTTATACCACAATTGTATTAATACATATAATTTGCATACATCAATAAATGCACAAACAGCACCCCATAATCATGCACATCCATTGATAGAGACAATGTTTTACAACGCTTTACCAGGCAAACTATTATCTTGATTATCCTCTTTTTTGTTTGTAGTGTTACTACCGGCTAGGTCGAATAGATTAGGTTGCTGAGATAAATTCTCGATTTTTTTTCTGGGGATAGCAACACTTTGTGAGTTTACTCACAGGAGGCCTAATTATAAGATTCTCAACGTCTAATACAATCGATCCTAGAAACACATTTTTCACCATCTCCAAGACTCTGATTTAGTATTTTTGAGCAATCCTAGATTACTCCGTACCTACCACCACAGTGTCAGTTGTAATTACATTCAAGACCTTTCCTTTGTCCCCAAATTGTATCATCAACCACAAATTTATCTCACGCTGTAGGCTTTCAGACTACATTTTATAACGTCTATGACTACTATGAAGTAAAAACAGTATTTTTGAAGGCGGTTCGACGACAATAACCAAACAGACACAACCAGTAAAATAAGAAACAGCAACAACGTTTATTACGTAGAGACAACAAAACCTCTAATAAACATAAGATTATACACAGATTACATAGATTAAAACACAGTCCCGTGGTAGAGAAACTGTTGTTAAAATGACCTTCGGTAAATGGTGGGAAAATTGTAATTGCTCCATTAATATCACTGATGATTGGTCAAAATTAACGACCCCTGATTGGTTATTTAGACGGCCTGTCATATCACAAATTGACAACCAGCTGGCTTCTAATTTGCCCACACATTCTCCAAGTTGCCAGTGCCTATTTATTCACTTTGCGGGTTCAGCCATGTCTGAACATTATCCCATAACTAAAACCCGCGATGTGACTTCATTCACGATGAATTGTTGTTCTTCTAGCTGTGGGTCCATAACTCTTCTTGTGTCGGATTTTTGTTATGATATATTAATCATTTTTGATACATTTGGTGTCGCTATTCTTTGTTTTGTTTTGTTTTAAATTTTTATCGACAAAAAAGAGCTATGGTTCCTTCCATAGACTTGTATAACATAAAAGGAATCACAAATAAACGTCGATAAAAGTACACAATTTTCATATTGCACGCAACAGAAACTGTCACCAATCGATAGTATGCTTATTAAACACTCAATATACACTATGCAGCGATAAGTATTTTTAAGCATTACAATCTAATTTCCGTATGCTCTGTCGGCAAGGAACATTTTCTCAAAGTCTGATGGTGGGACTAGTGCCTTATTTATCATCTTCGCATTGCCTCGAATTATTTTCATTTCAACACGTCTCTTTGCAGACTTATGCTAAATCATTACACACAAGCAATCTAGCGATTACGCAATATTGTAGACCATATTTTTTCATTCCAGGAACGGTATAATATAATAAAATGTCGAAAACAATGTGGAACCAGGAAATATTATATATGGACAGCGAATGATTGACATGGAAAAACCCACCACATGGTGAAAGCTATTTCTGTTAAGTCTCACATTACCACCCAGGGCCCCGTGGTTGCATTGCTGTCCAGGGCCCCGTGGTTGCATTTGGGTCAACCCCTGACCTACGTAACGTGACCTTCTAGTCCTGACTGGGTCATCAAGCCTACTTTCATCGGCTATTACTGGTCTTGGTGATACCTCATTTTAAGCTCTTGAGGATGTTGTAGCGTTATCTGTTAAAGCAATATTGGTGTAAATAGGATGTAATCAAAACATTTTATTGTGTAATTGGTTATCAGGTGATGTCTTCACAATCAGAGTAGAGAATATTTCCAAGTAGAGAATAGCTTACTCTAAAACGTTATTGTTTGAGGAGCTTTAAAATTTGACCTCGTGGTACTCGTGGTATTGCTCTAGTCTACAGAACGATTGGGTTGCAATTGGTACAACTCGGTCACGGTAATCTCAGATTAAAATTATTTTAAACTGAGTAGTGTGTCCAGATTTTATGACTTAAGTTTTAGAAAAACAGTTTATATAACACTACTACATGAACATACTTACCATCTATCATGTCTCCCCAACCATCTTTCAACTGGAATATTAACAAGTTGCCTAAGGACTCTAAGGACGGGTAATTTTAACCAAAACGGACTCCCTATTTTATTAGATTTACTATTATCGGATTTATACAATTCTGGTAGAATATCCATTATTTCGGTAGTCGATCTAAATATTAATTCAAACAGGTGAGGTTGTCCAGGTTGTATTAAAACACAAGAGGAAACAAGCGGGAAACATTTACATTAGGGTCAGATGCAGAAAATAGTCACGCGCGCGCCTCTCCCTACGACCCGCAATTGACAAACCCAGCCCAATAGGAGCACGCCCCTTTACCGAATTTCTGAATCCGTCAGTGATAGTAGTGTTGCTCCTTTACAATGAATTAATTGTCGCCTTGCACTCTTGGATACGTGTGGATAAGTAGGTAAATTCGTCATTGTATTGGTAACAAAGGGCAATACGATACTGCCGTAATACTGCCATATTACATTTGGTAGTCCGAGACCTACAAGGCATGCACTAAGATGTCTACCATTATGTTTGCGCATTCAACTATTACGTGTAAAGCAACTGCGTGAACAAGTAGATGCCCTCCGGCCGACCTCATATTCACCTTTTTAACATTAGCATAGGAATGTTGCCCTCAGAATTTCACCACAAATAAAATTCAGATTGTTATACATTGTTTAAAAACACGTACAAGGTGTCTATGACTATAAATGTCTACAGTATATGTACCAATTGTCACTCATACTATTCCCTGTGAATTTTACAAATGCTAATATTTCACGGAATTACATTATTAACAATAATAGCAAAATATAAAATTATCACACAATATTATTATGTGAATATGTGATTGACAAATATAATGGCATGCTTCCACATACTTGCACTGTAGTTGAATTGTGAATTTGTTTACACCATTAACGCATGGAATGATCTATTGATGGTGTGTTTAATTCTATAAATATATTCAATCTCCGTCACAATTATGATGCACGACGGACTCTGTAATAGTGAATGACACATACAATCACCAGTGAGAGGCCGTCACACATTCAACATTTTGCCCAGTACATTACCCTAGATAAGTTCTCCCATTGTTCGCTTGATTGATTTCAATAGACTGCGCCCTCTGGAGACCAGGACGCAAACCCGCGGCCATCGTTTTTTTATTCAATGTAGAACGTCGATGTATATGGTAAATGCCATGCTTTCAGTGACCACATTTTGGCGATGACCGATACAAATTGACACTAATGGAAATATTTTCTTGAAAACAAAAATCGATTTCCGCTCTAAATATCAAGTTGTAAATGAAAATCATCCTGTTGCATGGACACTTTGAGAATGGCGATTGATGATAAAAGGAAGTTATCTATGAAATTCAAAATTATTTATTACATAGCACCAATTACTTTGAGTGTTCTGGTGTCTAGCATCACATCTGATACGCGTGGGCATATTTATTCTATATAAGAAGTAGCCATTAGAAAGTTTTTGAAGACAGATTTTGAAAGAAATTGGTACAGAAAAAAATATATATACAAAAGAAAAAAATATTAATATAACATATGAACAGATAAATTGCCAGAACAATGAAAACAAATACAGCACTATCTCCGTGCATCTAAACTTGGTGTATTTGAAGTGAGGGATAATGAATAATATTGGGTAGGTTTATCGGTCTTTTTCTAAACTTCGGACAGTCAAAGGGCGTGTTCAGAAACTGTTCTGCGACGGTTTCCCGTAAAACCCTGGGCCAAGTCATGTGTGCAGATTCTACGAAAGTGAATCAAAAACTAATAGCATTTTGCTTAGGGCAGGTATAATTACTAACACGGAAACATGAATCATGAATCAAAATGGTTCTCTGTGGAAGACATCCATACTTTCCATCGTAGTCACTGTTCTCTCAATATCAATGTTCCACCTTCAAATGAGTTACTTGTTCACTAAAGTTTTCACTTCATCGTCGCTGGAATAATGTTTGCCTCTCAAACACTTTTCCATGTGGTCGAAGGGATGGATGTCTGGAGGCGCTAAATCTGCTATGAAGGATCCTTATGCTAGTGTTGAGCAATGTCATGCAGAATAAAGATATTTTGATGTCAATTGGGTCTTACTCCTCAGATTTTTGCCCAGAGCCACGCCAGGGTCTCAATGCAGGCCACCCGAGCATTCCTAAGCACTTTCCAGCTAACTTTTACACTCACAATTACCAAATTATCAGCTGTCAGACAACGGACTCACCTGCATACATTACTATAATCTAAAGTATTGTCCTTAAAGACATTGTTTAATCGTCGGTGAATGTTTACAAGAGTCCCCCTCAAACATAAAGAAGGAATTCACTGATTTTGTTTTGGAGGCAGCTATTTTCAATTTTCCTTACAAGTCTAAAAACTCCAAAAGTAAGAAACAAAATATTTCAGAACGTAAATGATATAATCATTTATAACTGAGGGAAATTTCCATTTATTCTTATCAAAAGTTTCACATGAAATAACGAAAAGGGTATTACTTTTTATTTTTTCTCTCATAACTAAACTGTTAAACAACTGGTATACACTTATCATGTTCGTTAATATTTTTCTGTTGGTATTTTATGAATGTTCATAGCATGTAATGATCGTAATCATAGCATATAATGATCGTAATCATAGCATATAATGATCGTAATCATAGCATATACTGATCATAATCATAGCATATAATGATCGTAATCATAGCATATAATGATCGTACTCATAGCATATAATGATTGTAATCATAGCATATAATGATCGTAATCATAGCATATAATGATCGTAATCACAGCATATATTGATCGTAATCAAGTATTTTGTGCCATTCTATGGGTGTGAATTGTACTGTTAGGCGTGGATGATTGTCAATTCGTATCGCACTATGCTATTGTATCTTATATGATACACTTATATGAGTATTATATATTATTGCCCGGATATTGGCGTTTGTGACCGAGCGCAGGTGATCATTTGCCCTCCTAACGTAGGAAAGGGCCAACTTGATGACATTCATTGACCAGAACCAGAAAATGAAGTACTAGACTATAAAAGCACACCAGAAGCAAAGTATACCGTTAAAACCATCGAACGTGATGTCCGTCGCTGTACCGAGTAGTTTCGGGAATTTCTTTGATCATTGAACCTCTCTGTTGCTATTGACGACGGTCCTTACATGGCTCACTGAACCGCAAAAATCCCCGGATCTTCCTATTCTAAAATGTGTGTTTGATTGGCGGTCGGATGAAGGCATATATGTAATAAAACATCAAACCATACTTATTTAGAAATGGGCGTGTTTTAATATTTGTAGTACAGATGTTCAAAACGCCCAAAGGGTAAATGTACTAATTGTATTATGTTATATTTGATCTTCATTATTCACGTTTTCATGTGGGACAGCAGCGGCTGGCACAAATTGAAATGTTATATCTACACGCCCTCTAATTCAAAAACATACATATTGTCAACAAATACACATTGATATAGGTAAACATACATACAAGTGTTGCAATGATAATATTCATAAAAATCAATGTAAGAATATTTCGTACACTAACACCCTATCCCCAGCAAACACATCAACACATAATCTTTCTTTAATTACAATAACCATACTGTTTTTCCAAATTTCGCAAAACTTTCTAAATATATGCAGTGACACATCCGGAACTCAATTCCTCCAATCATTTCAACTGATTTTAACTGGGGGGTTTACTAACTGAAACAACTGGGTAATTCATAAAACGGCTAGAGTAGTCTCGTGTGGCAATACGTCATATTTGACCGATACACAGTAATCGCATGGTTGGAAAGTATCTGTACAACATGAATTATTCATAAAGTGAATTAGAGCGTTACCAGATCGACCATAGCATGAACAACTCGTAAACTGAAAACAGTGAAAATTAACGCCAACATTACGTAAGTAGAACCTGTTTTAATGAATGAATGTTGTTATATGGTGAATGTTGAATATTTATGTTAGATTGTGTCGTAATCACAGACCAGCCACAGTTCAACTTCGCCATATTGTCACCTAAAATCGTGACTGTTTACGTTGACCGAAGCGCAAGTGTTGATGAGTGAAGTACTATTTCCGTGTTAATGCGACCAGAGTAGATGATTTCGCGTATGTAATGCAGGTGACACACATATAAATGTTATTCTGGTGGGAATTTAATTGCGATCTCCAGGATATTAGAGTTATGAAGAAAGGACGTTAGAGAAGATAGTCAAGTAATAATCATATTTCATACTTAAAATCAATCACATATCGTCGCAATCAATATATTCACCCTATAAGTTTAAGCGGCGTATTGCAAACTGTGTTGCCCTTGTTCAATCATATTACGCATGGTAAATTGGTTTAAATTTTGGGTTGTGCCTTGTATTAGCCACGTTTGGTTTAATATGCAATACAATTGATTACTTTTGTACATGTTTATATTTCGTCTATATTTCTTCAGAAATCCGAAGTACAATGTTTGTATGTTAAGAACTACAGTGCAAATAATACATTTTATCTCACGTTGAACCAAAATTCGCAACATTTGAGTCATACGACAAGACGCTACAACTTTCATGTTCACCTTCTTTTGTCATTTGTCTTCAGTGGTTGATCTAAGGGCATATTTTAAACAGACCTTTGACATTTAAACCACACAATATAAATTAAATGTAGCGTAGAAAGCACTCAGTAAGTATCCAGTGATGTAAATGATGTAAATTAATCAACACACTTTAACAAGGAATGAGATAATATCGTACATGTAAACTGATAAATGCGCATGAGAAAGCTGATGCAAAATTATTGTTTGAGATATTTGTTCTGACATAATCGATAGTGTAGTGGCGGTAAATTCAAATGGCAACATATCATGGCAACTTCCTCGCTTTCCATTTATTGTCCGTCTAGTAGCAATCTTTGCAAGCCATTTCCTCTTATCAAGTGTCCACACTATTGACACTTTCTTTTCTCGATGGTAGCTAGCAGTCCTCTTTATATTTTGCAGTATTTAACTCTTCCTGGTTTGCTTCCTGTTTTGTTCATGATATTCGTAATTTCTACAAAAGCTTCAATTTTATTGGATATTGATTCATATAATGTCCATGTCTTAAACCATACTGATCTGTTTAGTGCAAACTGTTACTGTTTTTGTATTGTTCGCATTAATTTTTATCCCATAAAGTTGTACTTCTTTATTTTCTGCACTCAATAAGTCTTTTGAATCCAAGGTATACTCAGTTTGCAATGCTGTTGTGTTATGTGTTGTCTGCGAGTCATCCATCCATCTAGTCGCTGAGAGCGTGTTCATTACAGGCCATTTCGAGCGTACCTTTCTGGGTCAGTTGGTATGGTGCAGTGGTTAGTGCGGTCGCTTCCGAGTTCAAATATTGTATTGTAGTGTCGAGGCGCTACGTGTTGTAATGTTAATTCTCGTGAATATTATTAACGTGTCTGAATATTTTTTCAGTGTATATATTAAAAAGCCTGGTAGATAGTAGACAACTCTATCATACTGCTTTATTTTAATGTAGTTGTTATACCATACTTAGCCGTAACGCAGCCGCCGTAGTCTTTTTGACTTTCTGTTTTTTACTGTCTACTGCATTTCTTTGGACTTTGACTGTTTCTGCAATAGAAATCATACATTACATGAAACCCTATGAACCTAGATAATTATTGAGATTATTGTTTGCATATCAATATCATTTCGTGTTTTTTTTCTTATATATAGCCACGTTCAAAATATAAAGTCCAGTCAGGTATAAATGCTGCTTTATTTGGCGAAATGTGTAAGTATATTTATTTCTCATCAAATCCTATGTCTCATGGTGGCGATTTGCGATGATTACCAATCTCATTATCATCTATATTAGCAACAGATAACGAACACCATCGATTATATGAACCAGTGAATTATTCACGACAACAAGGATGTGGTGATTCGATATATGACACGATAGATGATGTCAGTGACAAGGAACCGACGGAAAAGGTATGATTCAAGTACCAGTAGTAAATACTACTATGAAATAGTAGTATTCGAAATAAAGAAGTTAATAATTGCACAACTATATGTTTGAGACTCTTGTAAAAATGTCATGACATTCTTAATGTCAACAGAATAAACTTTGAATTATTAACAATATTTAGAGTTGTTATATATTTGTATAGATGTTATACGATTGTGTGCATTTTTCTGTAGGCGAAGCCAAGTGTTCCAGTGAAGAATATGGTCAAGATACGACAACATCAATCAGATAAATGCTTGTTTCATGGCAAGGTGATGAAATGTTGAGCAATTTATTAACACTAATACTGCGAATTTTCTGTATATATTATAACCTGTTGAACTAATGTGATTGCAACAACCTCTCTTCTTGACGTATGTAATTATTTAGGTGATACGAACGTTCAAAGGAAATAAGATACAATCGTAAATAATAGTTGCGGCAGTTAAGTTGAAATTACATATGTATTGTTCACAGCTTTGGCTTTAAAATAAGCTAAAAGTTATGATCTTCGTGTTGCCTATAGTAATGCGTTTTGTTTGTTCCTGAGACAGTCACTGGATTGTAGTGTCAGTGATATGTTTATATCCTGAATGATCCTTACACTTGACGCTTTTTCACTCAATACTCGTTTTACTAAAAGTGACAATAGGAACATTGTAGTCTTTTATTATCTGACACATCTTTTGATATACATAATTCGCCATACGCCACAGCTACTCCAGTGTATTGAATTTATAATTCATTTTGCTTCGCATATGCGTGTTTGTTTGTATTTCTGTTTATATATATACAAAACTAGGTTAATAATTTTGTTATATTGTGATCTATGTTGGATAATTGCTACATTGCAGTGTACATCAGCGCATTGATAGACCCATTGAGCTTCCCATCTGGGCAACCATTGCGTACATAATTACGATTATGTCATTATGAAGATCATTTCTTCCCCAGCAGTCACCCCGTTACTCCGACAATCCAATGAAGACAGCCTGTTCTATTGATAAAAGACAACAAATTGCTAGGATATTTCTAGAAACAGAAGAGGAGTATGTAGACAGACTCACGCTGGTCGACCAGGTAAATATTCACTATTAGTACCAACCGTACACTTAGAGACATCTTTAAAAGGAACGCAACGGTTGGGTGATGACATAATACAGGAGTCAAGTTGATTAGGAATACTGACAATGAGGTTAGATTTATCTGCTTGCATTTCAAAATATTCATATAATATTCTACGAGATTTATGCACCAAATAATGCTAATAACCATGGTGATTTTCTTGACTGTTTTCAGTGAAGTAAATTAAGGGAGTGCTACCCTAATAGGTACAACGTGTGTATGTAACCGTCACACGATCGTTCAGGCGGAAACCTTAGAATAACGTTATTCTTATATGTAAGATTTAGAAGCTTTATTTTATATTTGGAGAACCGCTAAACTGTACACGTGGCATCTGATTGTAAAGTAAGGATGTCCTCCAGAACAACATTACATCAGTGACAACTGATTCATTTACAAATAGCGATCAATACATAATTAGCAATTAGTAATTAGTAATTAGTAATTATACCGCAGACGAACGATGTATGTTATATTAACTGTATACAGGAAGTATATTAGTATATTATTCAATAGTATTAACTAATGGGCTCACGAGTTTGCTGAAACTGGTGAGAGGTTGATGCGGGAATTAACTACATACACAATTGTTTAAAATTTAGTATTTAAAAATAAAACCCAAAGAAAATCAGAATTCGCTAATGAGAGTTGAAGGAGAAATAAAGGACACGGAGCAAAATTGATTAGTAATAAAATGGACCACTTTTTGTAACAATTGGATAAAATCTGCTAGTGGAACAATAAGCCAATCAAGATAATAGACTATGTTTGTGTCTGAAATTAATTAATCATGATAAAACAGAAACACGCATGGGATATGGCCGTTATTAGCATGTTCGTATGATGTCGACTTGAATGTATGCAGTGAGGAATTCGGTATGGATGAGTAATAATCTGTTGGTTTCTCGTTATTTGTTCAGATATTTCGTGAAAAAATTAAACACGAAAATGAAAAAAAGCAGTGGTTTGCCAATATTGACAGTATTTTCTTAAATATCAAGGAAATACTAACCTTACACAGTGGTATGTTTCTGCCTGCACTGAGAGAAAAAAATAACAACTGGTGAGTGTAATTGTGCAATTGTATTCACTTACAAGTGATCATCAAACTACGCATTAATATGTATATACTGTATATCACTAATATGCATCCAGTGACGTGTACGTTAAGTGGCGAGTATTTTGCTCATTAAACCACATTTTAACAAGATTGTATGTTTATGCAAATAAGCAAATGTGTTTATACCATAAATAAATTTGCGTTTTTACCTGCATCCAATATCAAATAAGAAGCAGTGAAACATGGCGCAACTATGTTTAGATTTATTTTGTTTTTAAACTCAACAAAGAAAAGAAATATAATTCATAAATATAATACAGTGAAGAAGTGCGTGCTACAGAAACTCAAGCAGCTTTACAATCTTATTAGATCATGGCAAAACCAAACTACCTGCCATATCGAGTTTACTCGATCCTATGATTGTGGGCCCTGGAAGCTACAAACATACAGCTGGCGTTTGTGACTATTTCTGATCCTTCATTATTCAGATACTGACAGATATCAGGATATTACAACAGGGATTTGAGTTCAATGCATAAAAATACAATCACTTTCGCTAAATTAACACAATTTTGAATGAGAACGTGAACGTGCTTTGCCAGTCGCTTAAATGTTTTTCATTTTGTTCACTAAGAATCGGCGGAGTCAAATAAAGAGCAGTTCATCGAACCTGCTATTCAAAATATTAGGTGTCACTCAATGGCTAATCACTCATACTCAATCACTAATAATGTATTGTAAAAAATTCGGGTGAAAATAAAATCAGAAATGATGTTATGAATCTTAAAATATCCGCTGGAGACTCTACTGTAGATAGCGCTGTTCAACATACTCCTACCTTCTTCATGTCGCTGCGGAGAAAAAAACGAATATTTCTTCAAAATTCGCGATTTATCGGATGTAGAAGTGAGTATATGGTTTTATGAATGTCTCATGACCATTTTAGAAAGAGGTGGTGTTTGAAAGACTATTCAATGCTTGTGGATTGCAGGCCCATAGCCAGCAATTTTGAATAGGGGGTTCGAAAACAACAATTATATATTTGATGTGAAATGTGTGAATTTTATAATATTCAAAAAGTGTGTAACAGATTACAGACATTTTTTATATTATCGGTTTTAAATTCAATTGGTTTACTTTGTGTTACGTTGGTAAGATATTTCACATAACATCTTTGAAGGCTACTTACTAGTTTTTTCGCTCTTCGCAGATGTTAGCGCACATAAAAGTGACACGATTTCATGTCGAAACCTGTCATTTTAATATTAGTCAATGTTGTATTATGTAATTTTATTTCTGTACAGGGCCTCAGCCTATTGTACAAAATGTAATGGGTAGAAAAGTGCATAGCACGTTTTAAAAACAATACAACATCCATGTAAACATATGGTACTAAGTTAAGCTGAATTCATATTCATCTCGTCGCTTGAAAACTTTTAAAAAATATAGAGCTATTTGATATATGGTGTGGCAGTTTGTATAGCGACGAAGTAAGCCCAGATTGTCAGTATTTGCATAATTGCATAGGGTTATTGACAAAAGATCAGCCCTTAGATCATTATAAAACGGACATATAAAAACAAAGTGAATTTCATTTTCTACCATGCTAAATTCGAACGCATCACTGCAAAAACTAAAAAAATATTGATCTAACTGTATTGTTATGTGTCTGCCCAATTCAACATCATGTTTATGGCCAAAACAGCGACAACTCGTCAGTATATATTTTAGTCTATAATTGCTTGCCAATAAATCTCCCAGGTTATAATACTACTTTGATTTTTCCAAAAGTACACAGCCTGGATGATTGTGAAATTGAGGCATGCCACTATTTTTTTATTCTTTGAGTAAATATCCCTAAGAAATTTGCAGTATCTCCAACTTGTTTTTCAAACCAGACAATGCCGAAACCATATTTGAACAGGAGATTTTTATGTGGGTTTCCCAAGCAAGTCTGCCGGTCTTGTCTAATCGTTTAAGCATGATATAACATGTTTTGGGGTTTCAGGAATTTTAACCAATATGAGATACAACGCTTGAAATAACCACAGCACAATAGCAGCCTTCCACATTCGTCTAACATCGCTACATTGTTTGTACAACTATTAATACTAAGTACCGGGTAGATATCTGCAAAATGTTATCTGTACCCTCTCGATTTCCGAATTTACTTACCCCCATATCGCTACCATAAGAAATAGCTGGCACAATGATTGCATCAAACAAATTAAATGCACTAACCAATGGCATACTACCAAGTTTCATACAGTATTTAAATATATTTGGTTCACTGTAAATCTGTTTTTAGAGGGTGGTAAAATAATATGCATACAGTGGCAGTTTAGCAGCGGTCTCAATAGACTTCAATGACTACAACTCAATCAATCAATCAAATATTTTATTTTACCTAATAATGTACACTTGTAGTTTACAAAACAACTCCTTTTATGAACCCACTAAAAATATAGTAAATTTTCTGAGATATCAAAAAAACGTGTACAAGAATATGTTTGCAATTTATGATTCAACGCATAGTTTCAGTGCTGAAGCAACACTGTGGGGTAAATTGTTAGCTTCAAGAAGCTCTCCGACCTATAAAACTCGTGATGATAAATCTTCGGCATTATTTTAATGATATGATCAACCCATAGCTGTACACTATTGTCCAATAACACAGGCTACACTTACCAATACAATAAGTTAACTGCATTTGGCTGATACACTTGAAACAAAACAGTAGATATGCCATCATTAACTTGAAGAATACAAAACTAATGAACCAAACTAGGAAAATACAGTGTGGTGTTGTCGTGTCAATCCCGTTCGATCCCTACACTTTACTAACTGAGCGAACATTAGCACAAGACAAACTGCCCTATTCAGGACCATCACATCATTCAGAGAGTGGCTACCATTACATTATTGTTTCAATGTTGTTTTAATATTTAACATCATGTGCTTGAACGCGATCTTAATTACACCATCCCGGAAAAGCCGAATAAAAGCTTGCCTGTTTATAACAACCTGTTTTGGTTGGCTGCTGTTGAGCTGAGACGGCATAACGATTGACATTTATAGCTCGTTGCCACCTAAATGCTCATTACTATGCATTACTCATTACATTACTTTGATAGTTACCTCACGGAGTCAAGTGATTTAAACAATGATAATTATTTTAATTAATACTGTTTGTTTTATTATGTTCATAAATACGATCATAAATATATTCACTTCCAAAATGTAGGGGGTTCGACCAAAGCCTCCGACCCCCCCCCCCAAACTACGGGCCTGGATTGCGATGAATTCTCATCGATGTGAAGACTGTGGCGAGGTGTCTCAACGGGTAGTTTGCTCCCAGGGTGATATTCAACTTTGCCCTGACTGTAATAAAAAACGCTTTGGATCCGGTAATCCTAACAGTGATGGTTTTCTCACGACAGGAGGCGGTCCTAAATGTCTGTCCGCAGATGGCGCAGTAATTAATGAATTGTTGTGTTTCTTGATCAATAAGATCGACATTTTGCCAACCAATCTCATAGTCAAGCTGTGCACAGACCACTTTGATGACGAGGATGTTGAAGGTTCTAAGAAACTGTTGTTTGATTTGTGTTGTAATGATTCTACATCGCGATACATTAAACGTCGACAGGGCCAAAACAAGCGATCCACGAAACGGATGACGAAAATCTGCCGTGTTTTGTTTACTTGGATAAATTACCACCAATTGATCTTACTCATGTGGATGTCTCCGTAATGACTAGGGAAATGAAATCGGTTAGATCAGAAATATTAGAAGCCCTCAGCCGACAGTTGGAATAGCCAGTGTGGATGAATCGTGCGCCATCACAGCGGTTCGCCCTAATCCTCCCTTCATGTTATTATTCGTATCTAGATTAGCACCTACCACAAAGTCTGAGGATATTTGCAGTTACCTGAAGAAGTCGATCAATCTGGAAGTAAAATGTGAAAAACTTAAATCGAAGTTTGATACATATTCCTCGTTTGTTGTCGAATCTAATCGGGAAGTGTCTCATCGACTATTAAGTCCTGCTTCGTGGCCCAATGGGGTATTAATTCAAAGGTATTACTAATAATGAACATGGCAGTCAGACTGGTCACATATATCTGTAGAGGTGTAAAATCATATATTAATGATATTCGAACATTGTATGACTCTCATGACATTGTTTTAATCCAGGAGCATTGGCTCTGTAAAAATGAACTCCCAATAATGTCAAAAATACATAAAGGGTTTTCATCATGTGGAGTTTCCGCTATGAATGACGAATTAGGCATCCGCATGGGGAGGCCATATGGTGGTGTAGCGATAATGTGGCGGGTAATATGGTGAAAATTAAATATTTAAATGACTGTAGATTAATTGCAGTGGAACTTTGCAATGATACAACAAAACTTCTTATTGTATGTTCTTACTAACTTACGTGTGCAAATGACAATTATGACAGCTTTCTTATGTATTTAGGCAAAATTGATTGTATCATTCAAGAATTTGATTCGGCGAATGTCATTGTTCTGGGAGATTTCAACGCTGGAATCGGAACATCATTTGGTCTGGAGCTTGAGCGATTCTCCAGTGAAAACAGCTTATTTATTTCTGATTTTAGTTTGCTGGGCAAAGACAACGATCATTTCACGTTTTATAGTGAAGCCCATGGTAGTACCGCTTGGTTGGACCATTGTGTTAGCACATATTCGGTGCATAATGCTATATCAAGTATAATACTAAGCACGATGTCTTGTCTTCTGACCATTTTCCGATGAGAATGACAGTCGAGTTGGCAGGTCTAGTTCATTTTAGAAATAACGACCAAACGATCAGTGAACACGTGACTTTTCTTAATTGGAACAAAGCGACCGCAAAGAACCTGAACGAATATCGTTTAAAATCAGGTAATCTACTGAGAAATCTCGTCCTCCCCAAGGACGCACTAAGCTGTTGTAACCCGAACTGTATTAATGACAACCATACTGAGGAGTTGTGTAAATTATATACTAATATAGTGACATCAATGGAGCAATAGGCCCAACATTGTATACCAAAATCTAAAACTAGGAAGGATAAAGTAGTTCCGGGGTGGAATGACCAAGTTCGTGATTGTCACCATATTGCGAGAGATTCGTTCAGATTATGGGTGTCGAATGGCAAACCGCGCACTGGTGTAATTTATGAACCAATGCGTAAAACACGTGCGCAGTTTAAATTAGCATTTAGGATGTGCAGGAGGAATGATGAACAAATTAAAGCAAACAAAATGGCTAGTAAATTATATCATGATGACACACGTAATTTCTGGGATTCGGTCCGAACGGTTACTAATAGAGCATGCCCACTGCCTACCACTGTAGACGGATGTAATGGCAATTTGTGCATATGACATGATAGTCACGTCACAGGAAATTGCGCAGGCGGTGAACAGGTTAGAAAAAGGTAAAGCCATGGGTATGGACAATCTGGTCTCTAAACACATGATACATGCCAATTTAAGCCTTTATTCAATTCTTAGTTTGTGTTTTACAGCATTTCTTGTGCACGGGAAACTGCCTGGTAGTTTGACAAATGCACTTATTGTTCCGATCGTCAAGGACAAATCCAAAGATGTATCGTCAAAAGAAAATTATAGACCAGTGGCAATTGTGTCCGTTTTATCTAAAGTTTTAGAATCGTGTTTGCTTACGCGCCTCGAGAAGTATATTCATACCAGTGACTATCAATTTGGCTTTAAGAAGAGGCACTCCACAGATATGTATATTTTTGTACTTAAGGAAATTATAGAATTTTATAAGTGTCACCAGTCGCCGGTATTCGCTTTTTTTATGAACGCATCTAAAGCGTTCGATCGGGTGAATCATTGGACATTGTTCAGTAAGTTAATTAATAGAGGTGTTCAATTGTTTTCTGTGTACGGTGGGCTACGGTGGTTACAAGTGGCTTTAATGTGACTAACGGTGTCCGCCAGGGAAGTATACTGTTACCAAAATTGTTTGCGTTGTATGTAGACGAGCTCAGTGATAAGCTTCGTTTGGCAAAAGTATGATGCCATTTAGCAGGTGTGCCTATAAATCATTTACTTTACGCCGATGACTTGATGTTAATGTCTCCGTCGGTGAAGGCACTTCGTAAATTGGTTGAAATATGTGAGAAGTATGGTACACGCCATGATATTATATTTCATCCAATAAAAACAAAATGTATGGCTTTTTCCCAAAATATTGGAAACAAGCCAGAGTTGCTTCTGTATATTTGTATAACAAACCATTACAATTTGTTGATGATATAAAGTACCTTGGATACATAGTGTCAGCCTCTGGAGATGATGCAAGAGACATGCGTATACAACTCAGGTCAATTTATGCGAGGGCAAATCTTCTTTTGAGGAACTTTGGGAAGTGTTCAGAACATGTGAATTGTACTCTTTTTCGCTCATTTTTATATAGTAACTGTTGCCTAAATGTATGGAGCAATTATACTGTTAAGCAGATGCGTGCTCTGCATGGAGCGTACAACAATGCACTTCGGTTGATTTTTAAATTAGAGAGGTCGAGCAGTGCATTGTGTCATGAGAAATATTTTCATTTTTTCAACACTTCATAGAAAATCATTGTACAATTTTAAACAGCGATTGTTTCAAAGTGACAATAGTATAATTGATAGTTGTATAAATAGTGATTTATTTCTAAGGTCAAGTTTGTGGCGCAATTATAGACGCCTTCTTTATAAATAATGTTATTTCTGTTGTAATTTCTCTTTGGACCTTTGAGTCTGAAATAAAGTATAATAATAAATACATTCTAAATAACAGAATCAGTTTCAAATGAACGATCATCATTATTTCTTCCTAAAACTAGTACCTTGTTACTGACCTTTCTTTGTGTGGAACTGTTTTGTTTTTATTAATTATAGTTATATCCTAGTTGTTGTGCCAGCAAAAACAGTGGCAACCTTTGTTGTTGACATATTCGTTTTTTAATGTGCTGCAATCTTGGTGGTATAGTGTAAGCTTGCAAATCCATTAATTGTGCATGAGTACTACATAATAGGGACATAACATAACATAACGTTATTGGCATTAAAACGTAATATGATGACTCAAGGCAGATTTTTAGTATCACAATTCATTGTCACATTAACATATGAACTGCGATTGACCATGTCAGTCACATACTAACCATGTCAGTTATCATTTTAGGGAAAAGTCGGGAAAACTGGGAGAAAACTTTATTGCATTGAAGCATTGCATTCCTATGTATACAACGTATGTAAAGAAAGTGGAACATGCTATGACTTTTTTAAAAACCGGGATTGATAAATTTCCTGATCTTGCAGATTTAATAAAGCAGATAGAAGTAAGTGGAAATGTCAAGTATGGTCAGTAATGATAACAAATTTATGGGAGTCTATTGAAGAAATAACTATTCACCAAATTGAGATAAAATGTTAACAAGAAATACTATGTAGTTTATGTGAGTACAAAACATACTACAAATTCTACTATTGTAGTACACACTCACAGAAAGCGATACAGTATAATTGTGAATGGTAATAATGATATTTGCATATACAGTAAAACCTGTCAAAACCGACCATGACTGGGACTGGGATCTATGGTCGGTTTTCAGAGGGAGTCGGTTTATTCAGGGTGGGCGTGACTTTGATTGAAACAACAATTACATGTGCTGTAAACACGGGACAAATGAAAGGCATCGGAGTTTGCCTCCGGTGATTCTACATGTATTTACAATGTGCATTTATTGTATTGTTTCAATAAAATAATTTACCAAACAAGACAAAAATATTATGGTATGTACATGACATCAATTAACATTAAAATAACTATTCGAACAGACCGGGTAAGTATTGCGTATCGTAACTGAAGGCGTCCATTTTGGATGACATCACAACGTATGTTCACGTGAGCTACATGTAATTATCATAATTTATGCAGACAGTCGATTTTGCTGTTAAGTCAATCACAGTCCCTCAACAGGGACTTGTGAGTCAATGAATCAAATTACGATGTAAAAAATCATCAAGTTTTGACTACTTTAAAGAACACCTTTTTTTTCAACGATTTTGTTTTCCGTTCGAATTATGAAATTTTGGATATCTGTCAAGTAACTGGAGTCTTTGTTCTGTAATCTTGTCAACATGTCTAGCACATCGCCATGCGTCAAGTCACTGTCGTTGTGGGGGTCAATAATTTGACTGTCGTTGCAATTTATGTCATTGTTGTCTATAGATTCATGGTTTTCTTTGTCTGCAATAAAATTCTCAACAATCTGTTGCTCCCACTCGCCGTCATACATTGCTTCAGTCGGTATACGTTCATCAAAGATCAAAGTGGAGGTATTCTACAACGCTACACTGTGTTTGCGGGTCTGCAACTTGCTAAATAAGGTTTCCGAATTCTTTGTTGTCGTCTGCTTCTTCGTCATCATAAATTTCAATCTTGAAGCCCCCTTTACGGAAACATTCGAAAGCACAAAATTGTCGATCAGAATCGTTATGGAAAGAAGAAAACTCAATGTCTTTTGAGCGTTGAAGAAGTGATAATGCAGTGTGCTTCACCGCAATTGAAGGTGATGACCCCGATCATTTGTTTATATCCGGGGTCATTATACTGTCCAGACACCACGCGATGCGTGGGCGTGTGGTGTGAAAAATGTAATCAGTTGCCATTGTTTTACACGGGACGTTACTTGTAGTGTGAGATTTGGTATTGTTTCTGTGACGTTCGCGGAATTTGGACACAATGCACACTTTTTAGGTCGGGCAGACCGAATTACTAGACAGCGGATGTGGTGCAAATGGTCGGATGGTCGATGTATTCAGTGTGAATATTGGACTTGGGACCGATCAATGCGGTCGGTGTTCGGAGTAAACAGTGGTCGGATTTCACAGGTTGTTTTAACATAGGCGTCTATTGAGAAATTTCGGGGCTACATAAATCGGTCGGTTCTGACAGTAGGTCGGTTTATCCAGGGGTCGGTTTTGACAGGTTTTACTGTATTGGATACAGGAAGAAAGTAGATGGCCTGATGCAACTCTCTCAACTAATCTCTTTCAACCAATAATAAGGATGTGTGTATATGAATTATACATAACAGGTAATAATGCAATTTTTATTTAATTTATTATTATATATTATATACTAATTTTTTCTTCTATTTTTCAATATAACACATGGTGTTAGGATTCCACCTTAATTAAAGTCAGGTGCAACTTAACCATGGTACCATATACCTTCATTCGTCAAGTCTCGTCCGCTTTCTGTCTATACATAATTTAATGTCCGGGTACACAATCTAGTCAAAATAATAAAATACGATTCTATTGTTTTACTTGAAAGAATACAAAATGGAAGTATCGCCTAATATGGATGATGTCAAGGCGACAGGTGGTGAGTGCTATTTATATAATACTTATAAGACGACGGTGAAAAGCAAAATATTCATTTTCAATATATACTATATTATATAGATATAAATGTTATTTAAAACATCGGAAATTTAATATTATTATTATTATTATTATTATAGATGCCTTGAAACTTATGACATCATTGATGGAGAAGTGCAGGGAAAGAAAAAGAAACTGGGTAGGATAGATGTTGTTTAACATTGCATTCTGGGAAATATCCCCTCTCTGTTAATGTGTTTTAAATACTGATGTGGGTAGTATACAATGATAGCATATCCCATCTCATACAGTACGTCCGCATTAATATTAGTAGTTGATTTACCTCAGTCAAACCCACAAAACGTTGAACAAGATTCATTAATTCTCAGGAGTATTATTTGTACATTTTTAATCGACGTGGATATCTCTAAATTATCACAAACGCGAATTGTGGTAAAATATAATAAATGTAATTTGAGATGAAGTCATCATAACTCTTCAAACACTTTCGAGAATTTGAATGTGGTATAATGAGCATCGTAATGTATTAGTTGACCCTCATTTAGATTCAATTCTTGCTAGGAAATTCCCAAAGACGTGCGCAAACTGTTGGCATCGAATGAATTGGAACATGAGAACAATGTTCTGCTGAAAAAAGGGGGGCTTATAAAAGCCGGCAACCCGAACGACATACCAGTATATGCCTACCTGGTAAGATTGGTTGGTTTCATGTCACAAGCTATGAATATGCTGTTATTGTAAAGAAGTGAGGTTTATTCATAGACCTTAGGTCTATGGTTTATTCAAGTAATGTCATTTGACACCAGTTGGTCATTTTAGTGGAAGAAGGTTTTAAACAATGCATAGCGTGGGGTAAATTGACGTAATATTTCATACAAACCTTTGAATTAAATCATCGCCATATACTATGCAACATATACATTTATTGAAATGCAATTGAAATGTAATTGAATAGTTTAATTATAACGCATTTACATACAATTGATAGATATGTCATTCTAAATTAATATATCTTATTCTAGTTCAAGGACATGCTTCTGTACTGTAGGATTCGTAAGCATGTTTTACCGTCCACACCTAAGTTTAAAATAGATGGAATACTATACTTAGCAGATAATATGAAGGTAATTAAACTATATATGAAGTGTGTCTATATATAATATATCTATATATAACAGTATTTTATCGCTTGAATCCGATTCTTTCGGGCAGCGATGGGGATACCGTACCACGTAATTTTATGTCCACCATACCAAAGATTGTTCAAATTTTTCAATTATATATGAACGTTCAAAAACAATAATATTACAATAGTACACGGAGCATGCATAACAAAACATGTATTACCGCTCAATATAGTAACCAAATTATTCTAAAAATATAGGTACGTAAATGTGGTGACTCGCATACATTTGATGTAGTTACTGATGCATTTCCTGTCAAATTGAAATCTGCACATGAATCCCAGCGAGATGAATGGTGCAAGGTACATATCATTGTAAAACATTCATTCGACTATTATTATTATTATTATTATTATTATTATTATTATTATTATTATTATTATTATTATTATTATTATTATTATTATTATTATTATTATTATTTACGTAGAAAAGACTTTTCTGCAAATGATTATTCTTTATTTAACCTTTCAGTCAATTAATGAAACCATTAAGCTGAACATTGGGGTGAGTTATAACAACTAATATGTTTTAGTTTCCAAGGATTTTAATACTAAGGCATAAACGCAGTAACTTGAATGTCAAACTTATCTGAAACATTAAAATGGTCTTCCTGAATCAAAAACCCTTTTTTTTTAAATTTGCTTTGGAATATTCGTGTGTAACAGAATGTAATGTTTCGAATTCAATTATTTGTCAACTCAGATATGAAACACACAATGTACGTCACTATTACGGTGCTCGATGAACGAGACTTTTCTGTTTAGGCAATGGTTCGAAAATCGTTGGGTCGAATTTAATACAAACTATGGCCACATTAACTATTCAGGGTGATCGTGTTTAGTTGTGTGGGTGACATATGACTTATCATTTCCATGAATAACAATACTTGTCTAACATTTGTTGATTTAATACTGAATCACAGAAAAAAAATACGTGTGATTCCTTCAACATGGTCTCGTTGAAGAAGACTGTATGTGACACTGTGTCACCCGTCAAACCTGTGCAACATAAAGCATACGCTGATGATGATGATGATGATATATATGCAGTGCACAGCGTGGATGGAATAGTAAGTGGTTTCGATGCCACAGTAATTATAAAGTCACAATTATGAATTGAAATAAGCATTTCAGACTTATATTATACACGATGAAACTGTGATTATGGCGTGAATTTGTTTCTAAATTAAAATCGCTGTTTATTTTTAGAAACGTAGTAGTCGCTATGGAGAATATGAGAACACGTTATCAGGAGACCTAGATATGTATGTTATTCATAAAGATGGACATCACATTACGGACGCATGGATACCCACACTAGTATGCATTTCCGGTGATACATTGAATGTTTATAGCGGAACAAAGGTATAATGTTAATGAAATAATAATAACCTTGTAATATCAGACATATGTTATGGAATCTGTCTACAAAGTGAACCTTTTTTTTTTGAGGTGCTGTGAGTGGTGAATTCAATACATACCAACTACTGTTCATTTCAGGAATCAAAACCCATTTACTCTTTACGCCTACCCTGCTGCACTATCCATAGTAATCCTGGTGCTGAATGGGCAGATGATAACACATGTTTTAGTCTAACACATAGAGGGACGATCTACTACTTTAATGTCCCTGCAGAAAATACAGTACAAAAAAAACAGTGAGTATTGTTTTTGTACATGCATGCTAATATATATTAATGTTATACGACTTATAAATTAAATAGAGCAGAAACGTTTGGATATGAGAATATCGACTCTCTAATTATATTCTCTAGTTAGCTTCTCTAAAATTCAATCATCTAATTACCATCTCTCATTGGGACATACAGCGTGGTCAAACGGACAGCCTGGCGCATTACAGATCAGATAGGTCTTTGTGATTGTTGGTTTATTGACATTTATTTATATACTGGTCTGCGTGTACACAATCCTTGCGATCAGTGTTGCTCGTAATATGTTCCTGGAATTATGAATTTTGCCTAGTTACTTGTATATTTATATGTGTTGTATGTATTGCTATTGCAGATGGATGGCAACTTTAAATATTGGTTCTCGAAGATAAATCTGAAAAATACTGAGAATCGTAGGAAAAAGAAAAGAAAACTGGCAAAGTCTTAACAATCATAATTCGATATATGTTCTATATTTCAAAGTACAAATATGGGCTTGGTACACATTTTCATTTTCTATTGCACGATCCATGTCAAAGTTATCGTTTGTAATTTGGAAACCCATAATTATGAAAAATTATGTTATTTTTTCGAAAACAATTCGCCCTATATTATACATTAAAATTTGATTTGTACATTGTTTGACTTATCCAATCATTCGAAAATTCCCTTTGTTCTTATCATAGTATAAGGTGAAATGTTTAGATTAATGGACTTCATATCCAGAAGTTACTTTTTTCATTGCCATTGAATTTCCGTTGCTAGTCATTAATTTATTCAAGGCCTTGAAGTAATGATTCTAATAGTTTGATTTCGTGAGAATAAGAAAGTGCATCTAGGCACAATGAGTTTATACGGATTTCTATGTTACTGCCACTGCCATGCGTGACGATGCTTTGCAGTATTGTTTGCGATTTTATATTGCTAGTGTTAGTGATTTTCTGGTTTTGTTTTTGTGAATGCGAACACATTTCCCATTGAGCTAGGGAGACGCCCATTCATTGTCTATAAAGGGGTCGTCAGCACAGTCACTTGGGGCTGAAAATCAATAAATATTAATTTAAAAAAAAATCATCCGCTATACGTATATAAATAAACAAGTTGTGAAACATGGCACCTAGTAAATCGACACCCTGTCGGTTTCAAATTTCGATTTCTTACCTTAAAATGTGAAACAAAAATTTTAGAGGGGATCAGGTGTTACGTTAATAACCATTGTTCATAATCGCTAACTTGGTTTTATTCAAAACTGCACAAATCCCTCGTTTTCGTATGATATCCGACGATTTCATGAACGAAAATGGCCAGCAGCCAGAATCAAGGGGGATTCGCACAGAGCTCTGGGTAAATCAAGAAAATACTCGCTGTTACGGCACGCCTGATTGGCTGAAAATGAGTATGCGCACTTGATTTACCCAGAACTCTGTGCGAATCCCCCTTGATTCTGGCTGCTGGCCATTTTCGTAAAAACCCTTTTTATTTCCCGTAAAACTGTACCAGCTACCCCCCTTGCCTCCCCTCTTTGAGATTGAGGCGTAGCCTCAATACATTCAATTCGTATATAGCCGATCACACAAAGTTTTTAACACGCCATAATGTCTGATTAATTGCCCCCTAATGTCGGGACATAACTCTCATATTTATAGGCGCCACGTTGACTTAACCAACTTCCATAGTCGACCATTATATTCTCATTTACTAATTCCCTAACAAACGAATGAACCTGATCATGACAAGTTAAGAGCAGGTGTGGATTATCCAGGGGTCATCAGTGAAAGTCGCTATAACTGCAAAAAAGCGGCCTCATCTAAACACATGGAAACATAAATCATGACAGTAGCCAAATGTATTTCTTATGGAATTGACTGTGTTCACGAACTGAACTAAAGTGTTGCCTACATATTTTGTAATTATATTGAATTCCTATGATTTGTATTTGCATGACAGTATATTGTAATTGATCAACTACTTTGAGAGGCTAGCATTCCGAATAATTGTATATTTCTATTGAGCTGAGATATTGTAGTGTTTCCGAAGCCACTATTTATTGAACTGAACTGAACTGAACTGAACTGAACTGGAGTTTGTTGTTGTGAAACCCAGTTGTAGTCTTGTGTTGGTATAATATATTCATGGGATGTTCCCGACGCTTGTCCTTAGTTTGTAACGAATTGAATACGGCGTGAATGCCGGTGATATTATGTATATTGTATTTGACCAATATTGAAATTATAGTACTTCATTGTATGTAACTTTTCATATACTGTACAATCCAGTGATACCTCGTGAGCAACACTATATACATTTATACGTATACAATATTTAGTTCTGATAACTTGTTTTTGTGTAGTTTCTTGTTGCGATTCCCTTGTTTGAGTTGGGGTCAACGGAGAGATTAGTGTCTGACCGTCATCCGACTTTCGCTTCAACCTCTGCCGTAACACCGAGTCTAACTTTAGCGCAATTAACTTTTACTGAGAGGCTGAATATGACATTTAAATAATAAATACCAATGTCCGTGGGGTTGTATTCAAAGATTTTCGAATTGCGTTTAGTATTTACATTGTTTATTTGAATCTTGTGCTGTATTTGAATGTTATGTTATTTTTTATTTTAAGTTATTCAGACAAATCTGCATTTGCATAGTTAGAAATTTAATCACATGGCACTTGAACGTATGAAGGATGAGTTGACCACAGAATATCACTACCATTTCGCAAACACAGTTTTATCAGGGTTTATAATTGTTCCTATTCACACTGGCATATTCCACTATAGTCTGTCATTGCAAACCAGACAAAAGTGTTCAATTTCCAGTAAGTTAGTTCTTGTCATGCCTATTAAGACATTTAATTAATTAATTTGCCTATTAATTAATTTGTTACCATGGAAACGGCGGTATTTCAAAAATGTTATATTTTTCCAATAAAAAGAAATGATAATAATTTAATATTTGGTATCGAGTATGTTACATATTAAGCTTTGGTTTTGCTGTCAAATTGCTTGAAACATTAACTATGTTTTTACTTCCATGTTGTTTAAGCTAGTAAATACAGACTAGAATAGAACAAATAATAAGAAATGATAAAATAGAATACAGACACTCTGGAAATGAGGGCGCACTATATTAGACACAGGAGTCTTTGTACAGGAATTGTTATATCATTGCGCCTCCTGCATCAAGCAGAGTAATATCAAGCAAACTGTACTATGATTCATTGCTGTTAATCCTACAATTTTCGCAGTAAATTTATTAGTTTTGCTCTCAACTTTACATACTCCACACGGCATTTTACCATTTTCACAGATTTTATAAGTAACTTTTCCATCATTTTGCACCCATGTTGTCGGACTTTCCATCCAACTTTGTCAACGTGTAGGCTTTTCTACAGATCGTATCTTCTTTGCTATCCAATTTGCAATTGTTGCTTGCAGATTTACAGGCTTGCAACGACATTTTACTATCCTTGCAGACTTTCCACACAACAGTACCGACGTAAAATTCCACGTAAAATTCTAACTTTCCACCAAATTTTAACAGCTTTTCAACCTAACTTTGCAGACTTGCCACATTATGTTTCCATATCTGTACGCAAATGTAACTTTACCAACTTTGCATGCAACTTTAGAGGTAGTGTACCTAATTTTACCAACACTAACTCCGCTGTTAAAAGTTAGAAACAAATAATCAGAAGTCGAGTGAACGCCAACGCATTACCAGACTGCCACAGAGATCTAAATATAATGTTAGGAAAAAGCGTACATTGGTAGATTTGATTGTAAATTATACCTAAGTGCTTGTCATATCTAACCATCAGTTAAAATTTTGAACAAATACGAGTCGAGAGAAAAACTTCTATTAACGAACGCTAAAACAAAAGATCGTATGTTTTGAAATAGCGTTCAAAGTTGTGTAAAGAGATTGAAAAATTGCTTGAGTTTTTGTTAATTTGATCTGAGTATTTTACTTTTCGAAACTTAAAATGCAAATTTCAAAAATGCGATGAAAAGGCTGGTAAACAGCCCTAAAATAATCGAATTACACTGGGCAGCATCATAGGTTAAATCCGAAACATACAAGTGCAATCAGTATTAATTTTGAAGCATTTTCAAACATTAAATAGCGGCCAGTTAGATTCAATCCCAGAAGACCACTTTACAGAGTTGTCATGTGATTGGCCAGTTTTGAATGTTAATCTTATCAGTCGCGCACGCATTAAATGCGTGTTCTTTCTTACTGTGATGACAAAGTTCTATAGAATATATTAAAAATTGACTTTTGTCTGCAAAATGAAAATTGACAGTCTACCAAAAAAAATATGAAAATGTGGACGGATGGTTAATAGTGTTGATTATAGTTGCCAATGATGGCTCACATCCACTGAAAACATTGTACAAAGTCGTGAAAAGCGATTGCAAAGTTGTTAGATGTGTTTTAAAAGTTGATCTAAGTGGTTGTCTAAATTTTTAGCAAACACCGCTAATTAAATTTAGACAAATTGTTCAATATATTGAGTGAAAGCCCAGTATGTATTGCCAGAATGTCGTAAAAGCTCAAAATATGTTAAGAAAAACTCTACAAAATTGTGCAAAGTGATTGAAAAGTTGGTAGATTTGACTGGAAATTCCACTCCAGGTGTTTGTCGTACCAAACCCCGCAGTTGAAAGTTTCAACAAATATTCAAAATAAATACATATATTAACATACGCCTATGGGAACTGAACGTATAATGTTATTAAATAGCGTACAAAGTTGTATTAAGCGATTGCAAAATTGCTAAATTCCTTATGAAGATCTAAGTGCTTTACTTTCCGAAACCCGAAGTGCAAAGTTCGAAAACGCGACGAAAAGCATGTTTAACAGCCCTCACAAAGTCATAGGTCAAATTCGAATCATAAGAGTACAATCAGTATTAATTTTGAAGCATTTCTAATCGTTAAATGCAGACCAAATGGTTTTAATCGCAGAAAAGGGTACTTTAGCAGTGTTGTCATGTGATTGGTCAGTTTTTAATTCTAACAGTCATCGGGCGAGCATGGGAGAACAGTTGAGCCAATCACCTAGTGGAACTATTTTTATAAAATTTTGTATTTGTTACTGTGATGACGTAAATGTCTGTATTCAACACAGTCTACACAGCTGACAAAAACTTGAAATCACTTTCTAATTCTACAACAAATATCTAAAACACGTACCAATTAAAAATACATACAAGCATTATCTCATGAAACAATAAATGTTTCATGTTTAAAATTACTATTATCATTATTATTATTAGCTAGAAGATTTTTTTCAATTTACCACGTAATTCTCAACTTGTTTGCAAAATCACTGCATACCTTTTTTGGCAATAGACCTTTCTTACTTTACAGAATGGGTATATCATATTATAAACAATGTCATAGCTTATAAAAAGAGCTTATTTTAAACAATGATCAGAATCTGCATCCACATTGTTATGATGACTTAATTTGCATGTACTTTAAATAATTAATAAATTACACAGTCAAGTATCCAATAGAACATCATAGTCCAGTTTTACTGGACGGCAAAACAATGGTCACAGAAAATTTCATGACGATTCAAATAACCAATGCAGAAACTTCATTATTCGTCTATCAATATGCAAATTAGAGTAAATCTTCTAATTTTGACAACAAAATGACCAATCGAAGGAGTACTAATCAGCGAGTACACATATCTCTTCAGTCAAGGAAAAAAGTGGGATACCCAACTTAATTTCCCCGTATTAATCATTATGAATATTACTCTCAAATAAACGATGAGTTTGTATCAACTGATTTTTACTTAGTGGGAATTATAATTAGTGTAAGTTTTACTTCATGAAAACCTCTCCTACATCCTTCAATAGCATTGGAGCGTACTAGTATAAAACGGAGAGAAGTAATAGAAGTGTCAATGTTAATATATGAATATAGTAAAAAAAATATTACATATTTAGGTAGCGAGTAGGGTTTGATAACGTTTTTGAATAAAGCATTCTCTGTCTGTTGTCTCATTGAGAACTGTGATTTAGCGTATATATTTCAAAAGTATAGATGAACAAGTTCGCACAAGATTTTTGTTAGCCCCTAATAATTTCATACTTCGTACCTTTAACAGAATATTATTCCGTGACAAAGCATTTGTTTAACAAAGACGTATTTCGTAATTATCTTGTGAACGATAAGTGCGAGTTTGATTTTCCTTGCCGGAACGCACTTGATTTGACGGCGGGCCCAATGAGCCGTACTGAATCAAAACTTTAAGTCAAGAAAAACGCGGAAAAAAGTGCTGGATAATATAACATTGCAGCAGCATTATTATAAACAGACACTAAAAATGATTAAACCTATTAACCACTGATATCATGGAACATATTAGGCGTGTCAGATAACGAATAATTGCAAGTGTGAAAATTGAAGCATGCTGGGTAAGTATCGCTCTGTTAAGGCTTTCTCATAGATTATGATTACCAAGTTGGTTAGACGAAATTTATTTGACTGTGCTATATCAATATTACGTTCTTTTTTGGTCATTAGCAAGCATAATTTAATACGTTCATTACTTCAAACAAAGCGAAAACAAACGTTAATACATCCCTTCATCTGCCCGCCAATCAAACACACACTTTAGAATAGAGACATCCGGGGATTTTTGCGGTCCATTGAGCCATGTACGGACCGTCATCAATAGCAACGAGGCTCCGCAATTCTCCGGTATTCTGGGTTAGCTATGAGGGGAGGCAAGGGGGTAGCTGGTACGGTTTTACGGGAAATAAAAAGGACCTTTCACAATTTACGAGAAAAAAAGACGTTTTTACAGTTTACAGTGTTAACAAATGGAACATTGAATGGTCCGAAGAGCTCTCCGACTCAAATTCTCCGCCATTGCTGTGCCGTGTGAAGAGACGCATGCGCATATTACCCTCGTAATGCTCTTCATTCGGTTAGAGGGTCTTTTACGTCTTGACATTCAATTTTGTAGTGAATTGTGTCATCCAGTTGTTTTACAGTTTCTAAAATGTAATTTCCCTGGATTATTCTTTACGATTTTTTTATTTGGATGTGAATTTTTGTACGTACGAGAAAAATGACACATTTTTACAGTGTACCAACAAAATATTTGATTGATTACGTTGTACGTCTAGGCTGTGATTACAGAATTACGGAATTTATTTTTTCTATTTACGTTTTACGAACAAAAAAATATTGCAATTACGTTGAACGAAAATAACCCTTCCCCCCCCCCCTCAGCTATCGGTACAGCGACGGACATCACGTTCGGTGGTTTTAACGGTACTTTGCTTGGTGTGCTTTTATAAAACCATTCACTTCGCCTGGTACTTCATTTTCTGGTGCTGGTCCAAGAATGTCATCGTGTTGACCCTGTCCTATCGACTGCAACCATAATATTCTGCAGCAGCCATTATCGTCTACAGGTTGTCAAGGGAACCGGTTAACATGATACGTAAATATATCCATCCGCAGTGCCAAACTCATCGATTAACGCGATTGCATGGACAACTATGTTACTGCTTATGTAGAATGTAACTTTTTTACCAATAAAAATTACCTTTAAACATTAAGATATAAACCCTGTATTCCTTATGCTATTAAAGGTATGGAATAAACTATTACAGCCCGAATATGGGCGTTAGTGCCTCCTAACGTCGGGCAAATGATCACCTGCGCCTGGGCACAAACGCCCATATTCGGGCAGTAATATCTAGGCAATCAATACTATTTTTGTAAGAGAAAAAAATGTAAAGCTGTGTGAATAGACTCAACCCACTATTAAACTAAAACGGTAGTGTCAAAGAAAAATTAGATGGGTGCACGTTCTCTGCTTAAACGGAATCGTCTGTCATCGGTGTCTTTGCTTTCTTTCTTTTTCCCCTCATTACGTTAGTAAAATGGTGTTAGTAAAATAGAATATTGACTTGAAATATTATGCTGACAATGGACGTTAGATAAACACATTGTTTGCGACAGGAAGCTTATCTCACGTTATATCAGAATCGTCAACAGGTACAGATAAGACGTTACCATTTAAACCGTATCAAAGATAAATATTATGCAAAAGCAAAGTAACGGTTTTATCAATTTTCGAAAAATCAAGAAAAAAAAAGCAA
Organism: Saccoglossus kowalevskii; assembly: GCF_978046115.1. Lineage (NCBI taxonomy): Eukaryota > Metazoa > Hemichordata > Enteropneusta > Harrimaniidae > Saccoglossus > Saccoglossus kowalevskii. The sequence goes on from NC_140654.1 coordinate 27,595,498, forward strand.
ATGTATTTCCATTCTCGCTACATTGAAACATTGTTGCTATGATTTTTTTCAACATGGCGATTATATACAAAAAATGTTATGTTAATAATAAACAAGTAACATTGAATAATATCTAGTTGCCATTCATTTTATTACTATACTGAGTATACTATTCATCCGAGCAAGCTTTTTTTTTAATGCGATTTGTCATTTTTGACGAGAATGATTAAATTAAGAAGCACAATAAATGTCATGATTTTGTTATAGTAAACATTATTAGTTAGCAAAATAGGAATATAAATTAAGGCAAACTAAATGCGTAAACGGACGTCTCAGAATCGGCAAGCTCCCAGAGAAGCCAAAAAGGAAGGCAGTAACGAGGAAAGCTGTACCAAAGAAAACGTCGACCAAGAAGCCAACACTGAAAGACAAGAAACCCAAGGACAAGAAGGTTACGAAAAAAAAACAAAGTCGGACAGTTAACTATAAAAAAAAATAATGTTTTAAATGTTATTAATGAAAACGTTTGAAAGAATGTTAACATATGTTAGTTTTTTTTTAAAATGAGTAGCATATGTAACTGTCATTTAGAATGTTTAATCAAAGATTAAAATTTACGTAAAATAAATATTAAAAACCACAACATAGTCTAATTATATGAATTGTAAGAAGAGTAGCAAGTAATAAAGTGTTATTGAATATTCAAATAATATATTTCAATTCCCAGCGATTTAACTTCTGTATAATATAATATGTGGGTGTATTTTTGCGCACGGGGTTGCGGCAACAATGTTGACCGATCTGTTAGTAATAATTCGGCATTATAATATGGTTCATTTCTCGCTATCGAAGCGCAACATTCTCATTGGTCGATCAGTACAACGCATAGCCTTTTAAAAGACATTAACAGCTAGGGCAGTGATTGTGCTCGATGTGTGTGTGTGTGGGGGGGGTGTATGTGTGTGTGTGTGTGT